>NW_006159534.1:3511557-3587020 GCF_000334495.1 Tupaia belangeri chinensis | reverse complement strand
AAATAAATAAATAAATAAATAAATAAATAAATAAATAAATAAATAAATAAATAAATAAATCCAGTTTGACATCTGGCCATTTTTCAAGGATTTTTTATATCCCATCTCAGATTCTCTGACTGAGGCTCTAGGTGCTCTTCAGTCCTGCCTTGGGCTCTTCTAACCCCACATTAAACCAATCCCTACTCCCCTACTCTTGATTAAATTCTGGATATTTATTTATTTATTTAAAGGATTATTTTATTAACTTAACTTATTTATTTAATTTGACCAGAGAGAGACAGAGCGAGAGTGAGAGTGAAAAAGAGAGAGAGAGAGGGAAAGTGAGAAAGCAAGCCGCCAGGTCTAGGACTTGAACCGCAGTGGGCCATGTGAGAGTTCAATGCCCTTAACCACCACGCCACCTGCCAGCCCGAATTCTGGATATTTATTTAGTTTGGAGGCTATATATTTCACTTGGCCAATTTTGTAATATTCAGCACCAGGTCAAAACATATTGTTAATAAGTCATCATTAGCCCAGACTGTTGATACGGTCTGTAGGGTACTAGGCTTCTGCAGTGCAATAACCCACGTGATCACTGTTCAGGTGCCTAGTCAGTGTGACCAACGTGAGATACACAGGGTGTCTGCATACATACCCAAAATCCTGACTGGCTGGAGGAAAAGGATCACAAGGTGAACAGATTCCATTGAGAGCTCCTTTCTTTCTTTCTCTCTTTCTCTATCTCTATCTCATACACCTCTCTACCATAAATTAAACAACAAAAAAGGGTCACTTTTTGAAAATAATTATTTAATTTTTATATTACTATTGTTTTAATTTGCTATAGGGCACATATGCTCACCAGAGAGAGACAGATAGAGAAGAGAGAGAGGGAAAGTGAGAAAGCAAGCCACAAGGTCTGGGACTCAAACCTCAGTTGGCCATGTGGGGATTCAGCACCTCAACCACTATGTCACCCACTGTACCAAGGTCACATTTTTTAGAGCAATTACTATATACATTTTTATCTACAATAGCACAATTTTGTTGTAATCTCAATAATCCTTTGATGCAGAGATTGACATTAGAACACTTTTCTGTAGTGAGAAAACCAAGGCACAAATGCTTGAATAACGTGCTTGAAGTTGCACAGATAATGACAGGTCAGGAATACAACCGACAGTCTGACTCCAGCACTCTGAATAATATGATCTGTACTTGGTTCAGTATGTGAAGCATAGCAAATGCTCCACAAACATTGTATTTTAATATGATTATTTAAATAGGTTAAGCTCAGTGCCCTTTAGTCAACCCTTGGCAAAGACAAAAACAAATGAATAAATCACCATTATTTATACTCAACTCACCTAAATATTTTACTTGCAATGAGAGCAAGGAGACCTGACTATTTCTAAACCTCTTTTATTTTTGTTACTTGCTGTTTATTATAATATTTATCACATCATATAGTATTTATTTACTGTCTGTTCCCTGTACAAATCTGTGAACTCTTAGAGGACAAGGTTTTATGTTCTTCTGGATAGCAAGTACACTCACCAGAGAGAGACAGATAGAGAAGAGAGAGAGGGAAAGTGAGAAAGCAAGCCACAAGGTCTGGGACTCAAACCTCAGTTGGCCATGTGGGGATTCAGCACCTCAACCACTATGTCACCCACTGTACCAAGGTCACATTTTTTAGAGCAATTACTATATACATTTTTATCTACAATAGCACAATTTTGTTGTAATCTCAATAATCCTTTGATGCAGAGATTGACATTAGAACACTTTTCTGTAGTGAGAAAACCAAGGCACAAATGCTTGAATAACGTGCTTGAAGTTGCACAGATAATGACAGGTCAGGAATACAACCGACAGTCTGACTCCAGCACTCTGAATAATATGATCTGTACTTGGTTCAGTATGTGAAGCATAGCAAATGCTCCACAAACATTGTATTTTAATATGATTATTTAAATAGGTTAAGCTCAGTGCCCTTTAGTCAACCCTTGGCAAAGACAAAAACAAATGAATAAATCACCATTATTTATACTCAACTCACCTAAATATTTTACTTGCAATGAGAGCAAGGAGACCTGACTATTTCTAAACCTCTTTTATTTTTGTTACTTGCTGTTTATTATAATATTTATCACATCATATAGTATTTATTTACTGTCTGTTCCCTGTACAAATCTGTGAACTCTTAGAGGACAAGGTTTTATGTTCTTCTGGATAGCAAGTACATAACAGGGCTTGACACCTAACAGATGCTCAACAAATGTGTATTGTATGAAAGAATAAACAATTTAGAATAGAAATGTAAAGGAATATTCCAGTAACAACCAATTCCAATTAGGTAAACACGGTCATAGCTCTCTGGGTGTGGCCCCTAGACTTGAAGCATCAGCATCACTTGGAATGTTGTTGGAAATGCATATTCTTGAACCCCATAGCAGCCTCCTGACTAGCTTCCAGAAAAAGATCCCAAGGTGAGGAGACTCCATTGAGAGTTTCTTTCCCTCTCTTTTTCATGTACTCTCCATCTCTACCATGAATTACACAACAAAAGAGGTCACATTTTTTCAGAGCAATTACTATGTACATTTTACCTACATTAGCACAATAAGAACTCTATGTGAAATTCAACAAGCCTGCTAGGGTCTGAATGTATCTGTAAAACCGATGCATAGGAAACTTAATCTCCAATATAACAGTTTTGGAAGGTGAGGCCTTGGGAAAGATGTTTAGGTCACAACTCTCATGAATGGATTAAATACCGTTGTAAAGGGTCCTGACAAAAGGAGCCCATCCCTACTTCCCCTTCTGCCTTCTGCCATGCAAGGACATAGCCCACAGCATTCAAGATGCTATCTTTGAAGCTGAGAACAACCCTTTCCAAATGCTGGTTCCTTGATCTTGGACTTTTTAGCTTTCAGAACTGTGAGAAATAATTTTTTATTCTTTTTTACCTAGTCCTTGGTATTATATTATAGCAGCACAAACAAACTAAGACAAAGTCCTCAGGTAATGCTTGGTAAAGTTTGGGTACTTATTGGTCTAAAGAAAGTCTGAAATGAGTAGCTTCAGTTGCCATGCTAACATATTCAGGAGAAAAAGAAAAAAATGGGACCAGCAGTTGGCATAATGGCTATGTCGCTGGACTCCCATGTAGTCAACTGCAGTTCAAGTCCTGGACCCAGTGGCTTAAACTCACGCATGTGCATGTGTGCCCAAGATCCTGAGAGGAGCATGGAGGAGAAGGGATTGTGGCATGGTCATCCCCCCAGGAGGTGATTTCTTGTTTCTGTCTCTCTGTCTCTCTCTGTCTTTCTGGCAAACACATACACCCTATAGCAAAAACCTCTCCAAAAAAATAAAAAAGAAAAGAAAGAAAGAAATCTGAGAAAAGACAAAGCATGAGGTTGAGTGGGGAGGAGGAAAGATGACAAGAAGGATGTGGGGAGAGATGAAAAGGGAAGAGAAGAGGAGTGGGTGGGTGAGAAGGAGATTGATTCACCTTGCCATTTCCTGAGTAAAATGGGTTCATGATCTAATCTGGGTGGTGCCATAGCAGCAGGCACTGCCCCTCCTCCTACTCCTTCTCTAAGATGACCAGGCATTAGACACACCTACACTGAGTCCTGAGCCCTGTAGAAGGATTTCTGTTTCAGTGAGCTGGAAAAACTAAGAGGAAAGCTTAAGAAGTAATCTCCTCACACGGGCTCTGGCCCCTGGCTAGGTTCTTGGATGGGATGCTACTTCGCATAAGGCCAGAAGGAATTTTATGTAATCCCTACAGGCAGTGAAGACACATCTGGCTGAAAGCCAATGTAGAGGTACTGGTGTTTTGTCTTGTGCACTCCAGGTCACACCTGTGACATGGTCTGGCTAGGATGGCATGGCTTCCCTCTGGGTCCTATTGCAAGAAAGAATAACTGACTAAAAAGAAAAATAGAGTCCTTCTGAGCTACAGGGTTAGATGCAGGGGAAGGTACAACAAAACAGGATACACAGAATAGGAAAGAGTTCCTTCAGTAGCAAGGCAGAGAAACCTATGTGAGGAAGAAGAATTGGGGCAAAACTCATAAAGATCCAAGGTCAGAGAACAGAGGTTCCCTTCTCTGTGCATAACGAAGTGCAGAAGGTTTACAAGATTGTCACTTGCCTTTTTCTGAGAATGGCTGAAGCTTCCAGGACACCCACAAGGGTAATGCACGTCTAATTGGCTTCCTTAACAAAGACAAGATGGGGGCTGCAGGAGAGAAGCAAAACGCACAATGCTCCATACGCTCGATGGAAATAACTTAGTAAAAGCAAGTTTACAGCCAATTAGACATTAAAAGTAAGATATAATTGCCGTTGCTATGTTTGTTTCCAAGAAGAACTGTGTTATGATTAGACTAACAGGCTAGTGTTAGAATTCTGAGCAAACTGCATTGGAAGACTTAGTCTTGCTCTCTCTACTCATAAGAGAAGGAAGCAAATGAAAAAAAGCTGAATCAATAAACCATGACTATGTTCAGAGTATCTGCCCTTAGAAAATCTCTGCGCAGCCTTGAACCTTTACTACCACTGCAGAATATGCATGTGGTGGTGATGCTGCAGGCTCGATACTCTGCAGAGAGTCTCCCGCTGTGAGAAAGCCCTCACAAATGTGGTCTTCAACTTTGAACCACCAGAACCATGAGCAGCTCTTGTTTAATTAACAAACTATCCCCCACCATACACACATAAACACACAAACATACACATACAGTTATTTAAAATTCAGACACTGTGCCCAACCAGTGATGTGGTGAAGTTGGCTAGATCCCACATAGCCAACTATACAGTTTAAGCCCTGGATTTGATGGCTTGAAAAACATGTCAGATGCATGTGTATGCATGCCCAAAATCCTGATAGAAAGGAGAGAAGGAAGAGAAGGAATCATAGCATGACCATACCTCATAGGGGGCGCTTCATCATTTTTCTTTTGTCTCTCTTTCACTGTCCCTTTCTGGCAAATGTATATGCCCTCTGGCAAATTTTTTAAAAAATTGTAGACATTTATACCAGTCAATTTGGAATCAAAAAGGATGTATAAATGAAACATGAAATGAGAGCCCAGAAGTTCTACCTCATAGTACCAAAATCGGATTAAATTTCCACCCTCTTAATACTGTCACAATAGTAACCAAATTTTAACAAAAGAAGAAAACAAAAGAAAAGAGAGAAATCTGAGAAAAGATAAAGCATGAGGTTGAGTGGGGAGGAAGAAAGATGACAGAAGGATGTGGGAAAAGATGAAGAGGGAAGAGAAGAGGAATAGGTGAGAAAGATTTTGGGGTGAGGGGAGGCACATTTAAACCATAGCATCTACCCACCTAACTATATTAGCTTTGTAATCTTAGGTAAATTATTTCAGTTTACTGTCTCTCAACTGCCTCATCTCCAAGGTGTATGGATTAGGAAAAAGAGAGCTAAAGCACAGAGCTCAAAGTATGGTATGCAGAAAGCATTCAATAAATTATGTTGGTGAGAATGAATGGAGTGGACAGCATGTTGCTCCTCCTAGCTCACTTCTTCAGGAAAGACACTTGCATCCTCCGGTTGATACACACATACACCACTCACAGCTGACCCCTCAATGGGAATTGCCCTACCTGAGACACCTTTGAATGGGGCGTCCAGTTCCCATTGTGTCAGTCAGCCTTTCCTCTGTTCAACTTTGGCTTCCTCATGTCCTCAAGTGACTCTCCCAAAAGCACACCTGATCAACATTCTGTATGCAATTTTTTTGGTGTAGAGTTGACTTCCAGGGAACCCAATCTAAGATAATACTTACTCTTTAGGGAATACACAATAAAGAGTAATTTATAACAGCAATCAAAATAATCTTCAAATTCAAAAAACTCTAATATTGTGTGTGTGTGTGTGTGTGTGCATGCATGTGAGTGTGTTTCCCCAAAAGCTTTATAAAATCTTTGGCTAGACTGTACTTTCTTTGCAGAAAGGGAATGTGTCTCGAATGTCTTTATGTTTCCTCCTAGCACTGTCTACCTAGCAGATGCTCTAGAAACACACGTTACTTGTACAGGTTATATTTCTTCAGCCCAGAATCAAATCAATCTGCATGTGTCCAGGGGGTACAAATTTCATTTTCACAGTGTTGACACACATGGCTCATAACTGGAGCACACAGAGGTTTGGCAATAAGGAACTCTGTAAACGAAAATCCCTGTGACAGAATAACTGTAAAAATGGGCCACACAAATCACACTGGGAAGTAGGTTATATATGGGCCATCATTATTGCTGATCTTTTACAATGAAATATTAAATTTTAAGCAAAGCTCACATCTATAAAGACAGTTGTTACTGATCTGATGCCCCAGCATCTGTAAGAGGGAGACATCAGCTTTTTGGAGATGTCCAAATCTGGCAGGATTCTCCCTCCATACCCCTCCCACATCACCAAGGTGAAAACCACTGGTGGTGCTTGCAAAAGAAACCAGCTCCCTTATTCCCAAACCTGTAACCTTCGGTTACACTCTACATTCATAACTGACTCCTCCAGAAAAGTATGTACCAAAGAAAAAAGAAAATGCACAAACATTGCTCGTTCGGTGCAAAGACACAGGTGAGCTCCTACTTGTGCTATCCCTCAGAGGCCATGAGGTGGACAGAAGATGAGGAAAGACATCTCATATATGAACGTGAAGGAGCCAGTATCACATCACTTTGTTCAGTTCAAGGTGAATCCGTTCAGTTTAAAGCCCTTGTGGGCTACATTGGATGAACTCTTTCTCATGCAGATTGATTGCTTGCTTATACCAGTTTCTGGTACTTCTCATCCAGACCTCCAAACCCCCAAATATCTGATTTACAGTGAGTTCCTGAGATCCACTTGAAACCTAAAGTCAATCTGAGTGGTGCCTCCAAGGAGCATAGCAAAACCATATAGATCAGGTGTCCCACAGGGCCAGTCTGGGTCTATGAGATAGAAAAAGAGGTCAAACTGAGGGTTTCTCAACTCTTCACTTACAGCTGACAATGAGAGGAAATAAAGTGGGTATTTAAAAACATACATAGTTATTTACTTCCTCCATATGCAATAGAGACAAAGAAAGAGAGAGAGAGAGAGAAAGAGAGAACCCCCAGTAGGGATTTGACTATACTGTCTACCCCCAGTCCCAGTCAGCCCAATCGCGGGCATAGCGCAGGCATGCACGCACACACTGTACTCAGGAAGGTCTCTGGGTATGAGCCCAGAACCTTCCCATGTGGGTCAGCCTCAGAGTCCTGTATTTTACTATTGCACCAACTTCTGGCCCTCTTAAACAGACATGTTAACAGGTGAGCATTCAGTTTGTCCCCTGGAAACTGATGACCTAGCTCCTCCCTCTTTCCTTTCCTCAGCTATTCTAGGATCAATTCACACTGAGGAGCATCTGGCCAAGGGCCAGCACCTAGCCACACTAAGACAATGTCCCCTATACAGACTTAAAAAAATTGGCAAAGAAAGGGAGGGAGGGAGAGAGAGAGAGACAGAGAGAGAGAAAAAAAAGGAAGGAAGGAAAGAAATAAAGACATTTAGAGAAGGGGAGAGGGCTTGAGGGCTAGAGTGGTCCCATAAGGCTTTCTCAAAGAAGTCACTGTGGGACCTTAAACATCAGAGCTCATTCCAGAATAAGTCTGTGCTCAGCCAGAAGTCCCCAGCAGCAGCCCAGACTCATGGCACATGGCCCGCTGCAGGACGATGGACAATCACCTAATTAACTGAGGATCGCGTACCAGGCTGGCAGCTCAGCTGCTCTGGGCACCAAGCCAAGAAAACTCCCCTATTATACAGCGTCAGGCGGGTGTGTTTGTTCTTGGAGAGCTGGCCTCCAAAGGACCTGCCCTGCTGAGGGTGACAAACCAGGACTCCTGCCAGTCAGGCCTTCCAGAAGGTGCTGGCCTAGGAGGAATTAGGTCAGAGTTGGAAACAACACTCGGGAGGTTAGCAGGGCTCAAAGCCAATATATAGGGAAAGCTGGCATGTGGTAAGCAGCTGATAAAGGTTTTCTTTCTAAATATTAATAATTACCTAGGTAAGAAATTAATGCATGAACATTATGCCCTGGCAGGGTGAGGGTGGGGGGAAGACATGAAGTGAAGTATTAATGATGCTGCTTTATCCTATACACGATAACAAAGCTGCTGGGAGGAGGCAGAGTTCAAGTCCCCTGGCATCATGTCATGGTTTTCTAGCTCATCTGAACTTTATGGCCAGACAATAGCAGAAAAAGTGTACTTAGTCAGTTCTTCATTTTTAAGACTATATTTATTTTATTTGTAAAATTTCATATTACAAAAGCAATATGTATTGGAATAATTAACAAAAAATACAAAGATGGATGAAAAAAGTCTGGAGTGAGTTTTAAGCTGCTAGGTCCGGGACTCAAACCATGGTTGACTATGTGAGAGTCCAGTGACATAACCATTACATCCTATGCTGGTCCTGTATGTTCCTACAAAACCATTAAGTCTCCTTATACTATTGGGTCATTGGAAAAGTCATGACATATTTTTCTATGCAAACAAAGACTTTTCTGACTTTTCTGATGACCCAATATATACTTTAATCTATAACTTGCATTTTTATTTAAAAACATATTCTGGATGTCCCTCCAGGGCAAAAACATAAATCTAATTCATTAAAATAAACACACATTTATATACACAAAACCAGAGTGATCTCCCTACTGATGTTAACCAATCTGAAGAATGAAAAATGGGTCCAACTTATTGCTTTAATGTGCATTATTCTGAGTATAAGCATCTTTTATGTTATTAATTAGCCATATGGATTTCCTTTCCTTTTATTTGTTTACTCACATCCTTGATCCATTTTCCAGAGTGGTTGTCTTTCATATAAATTTGTAGAGACTCTATATTATTTATATTAAAAAGTTCTGGTTTTGTTCTTGTTTTTAGATAGGGCCTTTGTTTTAATTTTAAGAAAGATATATTTATTTTTTAATACTATAGGGCATATACGTTTACCAGAGAGACAGAGGGTAAGAGAGAGACAGAAAGCAAGACATCACTCCCCCAGGGAGGGTGGCCACATCTCAATCCCTTCTCCTCCATTCTCTTCGAATTTTAGGCTCACACACCTGAGTTTTAAGCCATCAGGTCCAGGACTTGAACTGCAACTGACTACATGGGAGTCCAGCAATGTAAACATTATGCCATCTGCTGGGCCCTAGACAAGGTCTTACTACACAATAGTTCTCTCATCTCAGCCTCCCAAATAGCTGAGCCTACAGGCATGCACCATTATAGGTGCATGTCATTTTTCTTAGTCTATCAATTGTCTTTTAGCATTACTTAAAAATGTTCTTTACCATAGAAACATCTGTAATTTCTGTATACTCATTCCTTACAGTTGATGCATTAAATATTAGAGTTCTCACTAAAAGTGTAAATATCCATGTTCTTTTCCCTCTCAAGGTTCTTTAAGGGTGGGAGGCTGCTTTGTGGATATTTATATTTTGATCATATAGATTACATTTGCAGATTGAAGTGAAGCAATTCCTAATACAGACACTCCAGTGTGTTTGACAAAAAAAGTTGGAAGAAAAATAATAGCAAACTAACTCCTCCCTGACCACTGGGGAAATAAAGGTTCCAAACAATGTCTCACCATTACTCATTCCATGGAGAAGGTTAAGCAAAGACCAGCAACTCTTTGGCTACTTTTCCAGACACTGAAACTACTCAGTACCAAAGGCCTCCCAGCTGATCATTCCCAACTATGCCTGTGATTTTGGCCTCTTTGAGCAGGAGTCATCCAAGAGCACTCCTCCCAACAGTTCCATGTGCAGCTTTAGTAATCAGCACCTGTCATGAAGGCTCTCTCTCACCTCTATAGACAGAAGGGCTTCTCACTGACTTCTCTGCACTCCTGGGATTAGCACTTACCATCCCATAGAGTAATTATTTATGTGTCATTCTATTTATATTCCCAAGACTTACTGCTGTACCTGACACACCGTATTTGCTCCTTACATAGTTGTTGAGAGAGCAAAGAAAAAAAGGCAAGAAAAGTGAGACAGAAGCACTAAAATTTAAACTTGAATGTTAGCAGTTAACTGTCAACTCAAGTCAATCAGGAATGAATGTTAAACATTGCTGAAATTACAGGGTAAGTTAATGAGGAAAAAAGAAGGATCCCATTTATAAAAAGCTGATTGACACATAGATCTCAAGAACATGCCTGGTTCATAAAGAAAAGCCCGCCTACACTTCAGGGTTGCCATTCTCCAACTTCCACATTTCACTGTGGGACCAACGGTTTTTGGTCAAGGATAAAGTCTAAATATTCATTATTCAGACTCTTAATGAGTTTTGGAATGATCACTATCACTCAGCGCTAACTACAGCCAATTTTCTCTGAGTTAATACTTGACATCAACACCCCACCTAAAAGACTTTTCTGTAATAATAATAATAAAAATGATTCATGTGATAGCATTCACACTTGAAGCTCACATCTTCCAGAAGTGAAATATTTTTAAACTGACAGAAGACTACTAAGCAGGTCACTGGCAATGAACTCTTAGAACAAAGAATTTCACTTTTTTTTTAAGAATTATTTATTAAATTTTATTTATTATTATTATTTATTCATTTGACCAGAGAGAGACAGAAAGAGAGAGAGAGAAAGCCACCAGATCTAGGACTGGAATCACGGTTGGCTATGTGGGAGTCTAGTGCCTTAACCACCATACCTCCTGCCAGCCGTAAGAATTTCACTTTTTTAGTAAAAAAACGATAGCCTGGGCTGCATGGTGGGGCTGCATGGTGGTGCAGCAGCAATGCAACACTCTGCGAGGGTGATCCACAGGGGGAGGTTCTGGCTTCATGGGCAAGATCTCTCTCAATGCACTGGCGTGAACACAGTAGTGATCCAGGGCTGGCTCAGGGAGGATTGTGATAGAGAATCTGTTGAGGATGCCTGTTTCTCTTGCTCATAGGAGAAAAGATAAAGGTTAAAAAGGGGGGGGGGAAGAAAAAGAAAGAAAAAGAAAAAGAAAAAAACCAACAAGGTGATTATACAGAGTCCCTTCATTAGAAATAGAGCCACATTTTCCATTCTATAAATGCTATGGACATTACTCCCCCTTGATCTCATATAGTTCCTGAGAATGAGCTATTCTACGCCCTGTGAGTTACCTAAGAAGAATAAAAAAAAAAGAAAGAAAGAAAGAAAGAAAGACAGAAAGTTCCTGGGATGCCTGTGATCAGCACTTGTTCAGTAGATAGACACCTCACAAATAAATGATACATGATCATTTGTGTTAAGATAGCTGAGGTTTTCACCCTGAGGATTTTGTTCAGCAGTTAGGACATTTACCAGTCATCTGAGAGATCAGCCTACCTCGGCACCTCATCACTTCCAACAGTTTCTTGGTGCTTTTCTTTTGCTTTTAAAAAATATGACTTAACTAACCCCACTATTCAAAATTCTAGCTTACAACATCACAGAATATTTCTAATGATCTCAAATATGAACATCATAACGACTCAGAAATAACTTACTTCACTTTAATACAGCTATGGTTTGAATGTCCCTGCCAAACTCATGTTAAAATTTGATTGCTAGGGATAATAAGGTGGCATAGAGGTCAAGGTAGCTGGATTCCACATGGCTGACTTTGTAGTTCAAGTCCTGGACCCAGCAGCTTGAAAAACACCCCAGGTGCATATGCACATGTACTCAAAATCCCAAAAAGAGAATGGAGGAAAAGGAACTTCAGCATGGATATCCTCCTTTCCAGGGGCTGCTTTCTCACTTTCTGTCTTTCTCCAGTGAGTGCACATTGCCCTATACCAAACAAATTAAAAATAAATAAAAATAAAAAATAATAATTGCCCAAGAGGTAAAGCCTTTAATAGGTGACTGGGCCATGTGGGCCCTGCCCTCATCAGTAGATTGACACAATTATCATGGCAGTGTGTGAGTTATCACAGGAGTGGGCTCTGGGTAGAAGGAGTTCAGTGCAACTTCCTCTATCTGTCTCACACTTGCCTTTCCATCTTTCTGCTCTTGGACTTCCCAGCCTCCCAAACTAAGAAAAAGAACTCTGTTCTTTGTAAGTTACCCCATTCCAGGTATTCTGTTATAGCAGCAGAAACCAAGCCAAGCTAATTACTAAAATGAATATGAACTAAATGCCACTAACAGGGCAAGGTTAGATAGAAAAGTAGAGGTGGTTTGAGAAGACATGACACTAAAACAATGAGACTACTATATCTCAATTCTATATCTCAATTCTAAAAAGTTTAGCAACCTTTGTACATGTTAGTGACATAAACTTAAACCTTCCTAATTTTAATAATACTACCAGGGAAAAGCCTGGTGGTTATGGAGGTATCTATCAACTTGAAATGCCTTTTTCCAAAAACTCTAGAATACCTAGACAACATTCCCTTATCCTGAACACTGTGCTGGCCTGATAAGACCCCTCCAACCCCACCACAGACACTGTCAGTGTCCCCAATGCACACACACTGTGCTGGCCTGATAAGACCCCTCTAATCCCACCACAGACACTGTCAGTGTCCCCAGTGCACACACACTGTGCTGGTCTGACAAGACCCCTCCAATCCCACTACAGACACTGTCAGTGTCCCCAATGCACATTCTTGTTGTGGGTCTTCCTCTGCTCAGAGCCATGAAGTGAATCCACTTTATCAACCAATTGGAAGCCATCAGCACATCTGCATATTGATTTTATCTCTCGCCAACTCCTCCATAAGGAGGTGTTACTTAAACCTAACCTATCACTGCCCCTTGATAACGCATCAAGTTTTCCAGATACAGGTGCACTTTTCTCTGCCTGAGATGCCCACCTTTCATTGCTGTCTGTCAATACTGACTCTTCATGCAAGGTCAGGTTCAATAACTTTCTCTTCTGTGAAACATCTTGTCCTATGAACAGTTCTCTGTCTTGAATCTAGTTACTGATAACCCCCGTAGTACCTGTAACATTGTAGATGGTAAATAAATACATATGGGATGATATGGATAATTGTTTGTTGAAATTAACTGAACAGAATTTGGACATTTTTCATCATTCTTTGTTACAAGACTTGCTTCTTCTCATCATGAAAGTAATACATGGACATTTAAAAAGCACAGAAAAGCATAAACAGAAAAATAAAAACTGCACACAATTATCATCTAGAGATAAGTACTCTCATTACCCTCTTAATTGCACATTTTACATCAATGCAATTAAATGAATTTATGTATGGAAGTCCTACGCCCTGGGCATGTTTTCCTGAATTTAGATCAAGGCACATACTTTGTACTTACCCAGCATTTGGTTGACCAGAAATCTCTGCTAATGAGCACTCCTACTTATCAACAGCACAGTACAAGCAAATGTTCTTGGTGATGACTACGGGGACCCACAAGTTTCTAAGTACTTTTTCTGAATCATAAATTCATAGAACTTTATGGCTCAGAGTGACCTCAGAGAGCATCTCTACTTATGCCACCTGCCTTCCCTCCTATGCATTAGTTGATATGACTGATCATTCTGGATATTTTAAAGTCCTTATAATTGATAAGAGTACCTGTATGCCCATTTAAGAGGAAGACAGGGAGGGAGAAAGAGAGACAGAGAGACAGATATAGAGAGACACACATTTTGGATAGGACTCAGCCACTGTCATTTCCTTCCTTCAGTCTGTTAGATCTTGGGTGTCTGCATGGGCGCCCAGTGTGTCTCAGGCCAACTGGGCTAGGGATTCAAACCACAGTCACCCCATGGGGTCCAGCTTCCCTTGAGCAGACAGTTATCATTGTACCATGGAGCCAGCTCCATTCCAGATACTCTTTAATAGACAGATTTAGACATGGTTTCAGAATCCTTCTCCAGGCAACCATACCCATCAACCAAGAACTGCATGTGGGATGAAACTGAGTTATCACCTGAGATTCCATCCTCTCACTTTGCAGATGGTGAAAGATCCTTCGAGAGACTGAGTAACTTCCCAAGATTCAAAAGTCCATGAGGGGCAGAGCAAGAAGGCAAACTCTCTAACCTTGCTGTAGTGTTCTTTTGTAACACATCTAAGAAAGATGAGATTAGTTTTATACTGTGTGATTTTAAAGTGTATTTTGTTGCAGTTTGATTATTTTCTTACAAATTTATAATCCACAATCTATATAATAGACTATTAAGTACTTTATTTGATTAAGTAAGAATTTCTAAAGTTGGGGCTCCAAAAATTACCCTTGTTTCAGACAAATCTCTTACTGATGTAATTATACAGTAAATATTTAAGATACTACTTTGTGTATACTGTCTGCTAAACTCCTGAAGACAAAATTATATAAGGTAGGGTCCTTATCCTCAAAAAATGTATTTTGTTAGGCTTATGTGTATATGAAAGTAGATTTCAAGGTACAATATTATATAGACTGAACATCCATCATCCTAAAGGCCCGAGATGAGAATTATTTTGAATTTCACATTTTGGAATACTTTCATAGACATAATGAGGTATCTGGGGGATAGGACCTAAGTCTAAACATGAAATTCATTTTTTTTCATGAATACCTTTATATATACAGTCTGAAGATAATTTATATAGTATTTTTGTCTCACAGTATTTTGACTACGACTCATCACATTAGGTCAGGTGTGGAATTTTCCACTTGTGGCATCATGTTGGTACTCAGAAAGTTGTGTTTTCTTTTGTTTTTTGTTTGTTTGTTTTTATAAGGCACATGTGTTTGCGTGTTTGCTGGAAAGACAGAGAGAGAAAGAGAGACAGAAAGCGAGAAATCAACCAACTGAGGCATGACCATACCCCAATCCCTTTCCCTCTCAGAATTTTGGGCACTCATGCACACATGCCTGGCATGAGTTTCAAGTTGTTGGGTATGAGATTTAAACTACAGTTGGGAGTCCAGCAACATAACCATTATGCCATCTACTGGTCCTGGTGCTTAAAAAGTTTTTAATTTTGAAGCATCTTGGATTTTCAGATTAGGGATGCTAAACCTTTATATATCAAATAAGTAATACAGATATCCAGTAGAAGATAATTTTTTAAGAGGACGGTATCACTGCAGGCCACATTAGTTGGTGAGAGCTTCTTGGAGATGAAGGAGATTTGAACTGAAGGGAAGAGTAGGAATAAGGTAAAGGGATGTCTGTTGAATGACCCAGTGGACTTTAGTTGCAGCAGAAAATGATTAGTAATCACTGTGTGCCAGTTGCAAGATCTGATTTAAGAAGAAAAAGTTGTCTTTCTTTTACTAATTAGCTTAATAAAGGAAATTGGAAAATATTCTTTACCACAGGAGGTGCAAACTGTGAGGGGGTTGTTTTTGGAAGGAGCCTAGAACAATCTCTTAAACATAAGTGGGCTTCAAAGTTTTCTTAAGCAACTACTCAGAGTCACCTTTATATCCTCTGAATCCAATCCCAAATGGACTCCCAGCAAAGGTGGAAGGTGAAGTATGGGGGATTGAAGACAATGGGAGGATGTGAAGTGAGGAAATGAGGTTTCATCGGTGACCCACGAAAACTCACGTCACTACCCTGACCCTCAGTATCTCAGAATGGGATGATATTTGGAGACAGGGCTTTTTAATTAGGTGATTAAGTTAAACCAAGTTTATTAGCATGAGGCTGAATACAATCAGATTGGTAACCTTTTAAAAACAGGAAATTTGGACAGACAAAAGGACTCCAGAGATGCACACACACACAGTCAATGACCTGTGAGGACATATGGAGAAGCAGCCATCTGCAAACCAAAGAAAGCAGTCTTGGAAGAAGCAACCTGCTGACACCTTGATCTTATACTTGGCCTCCAGGACTGTGAGAAAATACATTTGTGTTGTATAAGTCAACCAGCCAGTGGTAACTTGTTATGGCAGCCCAAGCAAACTATCAGTAATACACACACCAAGTATTCTATCATCACCTCCACCATCAGGGAGGGTCAATCCTGAAAGACTCCCAAGTCACTGAAAGAGATGGGAAATGGGTTTCTCAATATACTGAATGGTTTTGGAAGACTCTTAAGGGAAGGAAATGAAGGAGGTTACTTTAGATATGCTAATGTTTCCCATGGCATAACCTAGGAATGAAAAGAGGCATGAGGCAGCTCTCATGGCTCAGCACCAAAGAGAACTGGTGGGGTCCCTGTTGATCTAATTCGTCAAGGAGCAAGCAGTGGAGACTCCGCTACTCAAAAACACTATAATTATGAACAAGGGCATCCTGGGCAATGAGAGAGGCCATGTATTGGATGTCTGAGTTCTGCAGGGTCTTAGATGTCTCTTGAGGAGAAGATGTACTTGTAACTAGACTGAGCATGACTCTCTCCACTACTAACAAAGCTGTCTCTGTAGGTAGATGCTCTCCTGACCTGTACACTGTGAAGAGATGGCTTGGAACAGGTAACGTTCTGGCAAAGGTCAAGGCCCACTCCATGAGAACTGGAGCTGGTATTGGAGAAAGCCCTCCATCCACACACAAATATACTCCTACCTACACTTTCTGCAATCTCCCATGGTTGCAGAAGAGATCCACAAGGTGAAGCACAAGGCAACATCAGAACAAAGCATCACCTCTGGAGTCAGCAGTCAAGAACTGGAGACATGCCCTGCACTTCCAGGCTGGGTGATACCACTGTTCATTCAACTTCTGTGCACCTTGGTTTCCTCACCAAGAGATGAAGATGATACTGCCAATTTCATAGAGTTGTCATGAAAATCATGTATGATGCAATATGGCTATGCTTTCAGCCATTAAGGAGCTCCATAAATGCCAGCTATCTTGGCAATTATTAAATTAACTCACCATATCTCTTTCTGCTTATCTGAGCTCTGTCCTCACTTATTGGCAAGCTGACTTGCAATGTGGATATGCATTTAATATTCACAAATAGACTTTAGGCAACTGAGAAAGAGCACCATGTGTTCTTTTTTTCTTTTTTTTTTCTGTTTCCCCTTTACTTGCATCTAGGGATGCAAACACTTCCAAGCATCTACTTGGCTAATGTGGCTAAACATGTGGCTCTATGTTTGGAAATGGTTCTCTGTCCTGCTGTTAATCCATTTTTACTTTAATACTCCCAACCCTTTTGTAGCCCATGGTCTTCCTTCACTTCCCCACCACAAGTTATCCCATAACCCAAGCTATTCTGCAGGCTGCTGCCAAGATAGCTTTCTAGAACACTACCTTGAAAACAGTCAACCACTTATCCATAAATTTCTATAGCTACTGATTACCCATAGGACAAATTTCTAACTACTCGGTTTGACATTCAAGGCCTCACATAAAGTAACACACATATTTTTCACCCCATTTCTACATGAACTTTCTACTCTGTTGAATGTGACTTCCTCACTGATGCCAGATGATAAATATTTAATGAACAAGTAGCATCAAACAAATGAACATTCTGTACATAATTCTACCTCCTTGTTTTTGTCTATACTTTTTTTTACCCCTCTTGGAATGTCTCTCTGTCTTAGGGTCATGGATGACATACATAAATGATGATACAAAAGGTGCTATTAGAGTTTTGTATGTATGACCTGCACAGCCTCTAAGGAAACCCTCCTCCTTAAATAGAAGTATTTCTTATACTTAAGTCCTTCCATTTCTCCAAGACCAGCTAGGACCCCATTTCTGGTGTGAGTGGTCTTTTCTTTTGAATTTGCTAGAGGGGATATGTGCTTGTTAGAGAGAGAAGAGAGAAAGAGTGAGAAAGCACTCCCAAGAGTGGATGGTCATGCTACAATCCCTTCTTCTCCATTTCTCACTCCTTTTGGGATTTGGGGCATGCACATGGTGTGGTTTTTCAAGATGCTAGGTACAGGACTCATACCATGTGGTCAGCCATTTGGAATTCAGCTGCCTTAACTACTGTGCCACTGACTGGCCCAGTGAATGGCCTATTCTAACTCAATGACATTCAAGAGTCTCTCCCTTTTCTGAATTCCTCATGATATATAATGATTCATGCTTTGGCTTTCTAGCACCTTCCATCTTGCTTCATCATCATTATTATTATTTGGATATTCTGTAAGTCTACCAAATAAGAATTTAAGAGAACTATCCTAGTTTTCTACCTATTTGCACCCCCTGTACCCATCATGATGCTTGAATGTACCACAATCCACCTGAGGCTCCTGGGTAGAGAATGCCTTTTGACAAGTTGGAAGCAGTTGTATGCTACAGATTTCATAGCAGTCAACTACTGACCAGTACTAAGCTTGCTTTGGTCTGTGTTATCTCTAGTTCATTTGTCAACTCTACCTCTAAGTCTTATCTTAAGAAGGATTACCTATAAGAAAAACGAGCAATGAATTCAATTACGAGTCTGTCCATGTCTCACCATGTGGATGCTGGGTGTTAGCATTGTGAAATGACAAATGGTATTATCGAAGCAAGTCTATCTGCACATCCATGTAGCAATCAGGAAGTCCTCTTCTTTGTATAAAGATGATGGTGTACCTACCTCAATACATAAGGCCACTTTCCCAGTGTTCAGACTGACTGACACTGATCTAACGAGCCTAACCTACAGAGTTGAAATACCTGCCTCTGCATGACAAGCTTGAGTTAGTGGCTTAGAAGATCATCCATGATTCTATTTTAGTCCATTTCTATGGTACCGAAACATAATAACTGAGTCTGGGAGATTTATAAAGAAAAAAGGTTTATTTGGTTCACAATTTTGATGGATAAAAAGTCCAAAGTTGTGGGCTGGCATCTGACTGGTCTCTGGTCCTATATCACAACATGGCTGACAAAAATAGAGAAGGCAGAGGCATGCAAAGAGAGAGCAATCTGCAGATAGTCACCTTATTTTTGTAACAACTCACTAACTCATTCCCACTAGAGCTAGAATTCTCTCCCTCTCATGAGACAGAATTAATCTACCCATGAAGGTGATACCCCAAGGATACAAATAGCACCCATCACACCCCATCTTCTAAAGGTCTCACTACCTCTCAACACTATTACATTGGGGACCAAGTTTCTAGCACATGAACCTTTGAGGGACAAACCATATCCAAACCATAGCAGGCCTCCCAAACAAGAAAACCTATCTAGGCTATATATGAACAGAACTCATGATATCAGTTTTGTTTGTATCCAGTTTTCATGGCCATAAAATCCATCTCTATTCTACAATGACCTGGAAAAATAAATATATTTTTATGTACATATATATATTTTTTCAAATAAATATCGTGAAATGGCATGACTGAAGTGAGTCATCTGCCCATCTATGTAGCAATATATATATTTATTTATTTGGAAATATATATATTCCAAATCTCCTCTGAACTCCAAAGTCATGTATCCATCTGCCTAGTAAAGATTCTTTGTGTACTGTAAGTCCCAAACCCCAACAGAATGGAAAAATGGAGGAAAAAGGATTGTGGCATGACCACATCACACTCCCTATCCTTCTACCTCTCTTTGTTTCACCTGTCTCTGTCTAGTGATTGCCATGTACCCTCTGGATTAAAAAAAAAAATCCTTTGTGCATATCCAATAGCCATCTCAAACTTAACATGGCTAAAACTAACTTTTTGATATTCACCCTCACAAACCTCTTCTCCCATTCTCTTCACCTTAATGACAATACCATCCTACCAGCTGCTCGGGCAAGAAACCTTCAAATCAGGCTTGACTTCTCACCCCCTTTATTTCTTGTATCCTAGTTCTGGTCTATCAGTAAACCTGTCAGTCTTCTCTTCAAATCCTATCCAGAAATACACTCCTGTCTTCGCCCATACTGCTACTACCATGGTCTATGCCACCATCATCTTTCACTTCAACTTGCAATAGCCTCCTGGTTTCCCCTTCTTCCATCTTAGCTATCTTTCAGCCTATTCTCAAAGCAGTGGCCAGGGCGTCCCTATTAAAAAATAAGCTGAGGGACCAGCAGTTGGCATAATAGCTCTGTCACTAGATTCCCATGTAGTCGACGGCAGTTCAAGTCCAGGACTCGGTGGCTTAAAACTCACACCGGGCGCATATGCGTGCCCAAGATCCCGAGAGGAGAATAGAGAAGGGGTTATGGCATGGCCATCCACCTGGGGGGTGATTTCTTGCTTTCTCTGTCCTTCTGGCAAGTGCACGTGCCCTGTAGCAAAAAACCTCTCTAAATAAATAAATAAATAAATAAATAAATAAATAAATAAATAAGCTGAATCATGTCACTGTCTTCTTCAAAGTTATCCAAGCACTTCCTACCTCAACCCCAGTAAAAGGCAAAATTTCATTGTGATCTACAGGACTCTGCCTCTCCTGGCTCCCCTTTGTTGATAAGCCCCATCTACACTGTCCTTTTAACTCTTCCTCACCCTCTCTAGACAAACTCCTTCCTCAGGGCCCTCACACTTGCTGTTCCCTCTCAGAATGCTTGTTGGGCAGATGTCCATATGGCTTATTTCTTAGCTTTTTTCAAGTCTTTATTCAAAAGTCAACTTCTCTGTGAGGCCATACCTTACTACCCTATAAATATCACACTATCAGATCCTTCTACCCAAACTGACCATCCCTCATCTGATCGTATCACCATATAACATACTTTGTATATTACTTATTTTGCTTTTTACCTTGTTTTTCATATAAATTTCATGAAGATGGGGATTTGTGTCATTTAGATCCTTGCTATATTCCTAGTACCTAGACCCGTGCCTAGTATACAACTGATGCTTAACAAAAATTTGTTTTATAAATGAACCCTGATTTAATAAACTGAAGCTATTTATTTTACCTGCAATCACCATCTATTTATTGTTTTTTATTCTTTTTTTTTTTTGAGAGACTTTCGCTATAGGGTGCGTGCGCTCGCCAGACAGACAGAGAAAGACATAGAGACAGAAAGCGAGAAATCATCCCCAGGAGGGATGGTCACGCCGCAATCCCTTCTCCTCCATTCTCCTCTCGGGATCTTGGGCATGCACGCACAAGTGCCCAGCGCGAGTTTTAAGCCACTGGGTCCAGGACGCGAACCGTGGTCGACTACGTAGGAATCCAGCGACATAGCCATTACGCTAACTGCTGGTTCCCGTCACCATCTATTTATACATCCAAAAACAAATTTAATCTTTGAAGTACCTTAGAGTCAGATTAATCAGATACTCTGAAGAATATCTTAAACAGTAATCTTAAAGAAATTTCTTGCTTTCTGTCTCTCTGTCTCTGTCTGGTGAGCACATGCGCCCTATAGCAAAAACCTCTCCAAAAAAAAGAAAAAAAAAAGAAATTTTTACTAACAGTAGGTATATTTGGTCTTCCTTCAATAAACAGTTATTACATACCATGTGCTAGGCACTGAATTACATGCTGACAAGATAACAGTGACCAAGGCAAATATAGTCTTTGACCTTTGAAATTCACAAGCTAGCAGAATCAGATTTCAAGTATTTTCCCAAGCAATGAAATATCCCTGGATCTCAATTATGTTGTCTATTAAATATAGATGAGGACACTTCATTTAGCCAAGGACAAGGGACTCAACCAGATTACTTTTTTAAAAGTGTATTTATTTTTTTAAAAAGAGAGAGAGAAGGAAAGAGAGAGACTGAGAGGGCCAAGCACCCACAACTGGGTCCTTCATCCACTCCCAGACTCAGTCAGCCCAAACCACAGGCATGCATGCACACACCTGGCATGTAGAGAGAGCTACAGTACATGAACCCAGAACCCTCCTGTGTGGATCTAACTACATTACCTCTGTGTCACCATCTGGCTCCTAAGAGTCCTTAAAAATCTCTCTACCACTCTGAATCTCTCCACCATGCCCATCATCATCTATTCTTTGATGTCTTCCTATTTTTCTCAAGAATATTTCTCTGGCCCATCTAGTTTCTGAGTCTCATATGGCTACGTAAATAGAGATGCAAAGCCAATTCATAGCTGGTTCATCTGTGGCATTCAAAATACCACTGCAGACAAATTACATGTCATGAAGGAACTCTTCATCTATAGCTTTGGGTCCCAGGAGCAAGGCAGAGGAGAAAAGCCATATCAAGTTTGGTGTCTTAAAAAAATAAAATAAAAAAAGGAACTACCATGCAGATCGAAAAGCTTTTTCTTCCCACATTGAAAATAAACTCCCTCAGTTCTGGGGCTCACCCAGCTAAATGTGGACAAAGCAGCAGTCACCCAGATGACATGAAGGGCCCTAATGGCACGTCCAATGGAGTCATTGTGCTAATATCACATCACTCTGTCACTGTCACAACGTTGTGCCCCTTAAAATACCCAGAGTCATTTGGGCTCTTTTGTAAAGGAGTAAGATGTGGGAGGCAATCTTGCCTTGGGAGAACATTGTAAAGGAGGAGCTGTCGGGAATGTTTGCAAAGAACATGGTATATACTTAAGCTTGCTGCACCTCTTGCTGTTAAAATTGTGAGTGATGGGGGTGGGGGAAAAAGTAGGCAGAAGCCCTTAATAGGGAGACTGGTATGAAAAAGATAAACATTGAGAATGGCTAAGAGTTGGAGAGGGAAGAGTCAGAGCTAGAGAGGGAAGTAAATAGGAAAAGGTCCCTAAGAGAGTGGCACTGATTCACCTGTGGCTAGATAAACTCAGATCCTCTGTCCTAACTCTTGCTCAAAGACCTGAGTGCCCATTCACTCATTTATCACACAGTGTGACAAGTTCTATTCTTGGTACAACATACCAGGATGAACAAAATAGACACAATTTTATTCCAATTATAAAAGTAACCTGTCCAAAAGAAATATACCTTAAATGCACAGAAAGGTTGAAATAGAAGAGTATATTAAACTCTCCAAATTTGGAAGAAAAATAATTAAGAATAGGAAGAAAACTGAAAATAAATTTACAGCCTAGAAAATCAACCAAACCAAAATGTGATTCTTTAAGAAGACGAATAAAGTTAATAAACTTCTAGCAAGACTAATAAATATAAATAAAAATAAGAAGAAAGAGCATAGAGATTATCAGTATCAGAAATAAAAAAATAAACAGGATTCAACACAGATCCTACAGATACATGAAAAGATACTAAGACAATATTGTGAACAACTTTATGCAGCTAATTTGAAAGTTAAGATGCAATGTATAAATTATTTTAAAACCACAAAAAATCATAATAATTGACATAAGATGATGTGGGAAAGCTGAATGGTCCTATATAAAATAAATTAAATTTGTAATTTAAAAAGACATAAAACAAAACAAAAGAAAACTTGAACCATATTAAATTATCTTTCTGCATTAGTTACATAATTTCCCCTTTTATTCTTTACCATGGTAAATTACTTTAATTCCTCACTTTGTTAAATAAACTGTAACTTGGTAAAAAGCCACTAACAAAACAAAATCTTAAAAAAAAAAAAATCTGCCAAGCCCAGATTGCTCCATGGATAAATTCTAAGGAAGAAAATACTTCAATCTTGCAAAACTTTCCAAGGAACGGTAAAGGAGGAGACATATTTTTAAATAAGAGAAACCAAATCTTAAGAGCAAAGCTTGGCAAGGGCACTGCAAAAAAAGAAAAAAATCATAGGCCAATATCTTTTATGAGCACAGACAATGTAATCCTAAACAATCAGACTAATAAGAGTTGTAGAAAAAGTGTGTCACAATGTGGTGTCATTCCAAGGTTTTAAGTTTGCCATTGTAAAATCAATGTAATTCACTATGGTTTTTAAAAAGGAAAAGAAATTGGGATCAGCAGTTGGTGTAATGGCTATGTTGCTGGACTCCCACGTAGTCAACCGCGGTTCGAGTCCTGGATCCAGTGGCTTAAACTCACGCTGAGCACATATGCGTGTGTGCCCAAGATCCCAAAAGGAGAATAGAGGAGAAAGGATTGTGGGACGGCCATTCCACCTGGGGGCTGATTTCTCGCTTTCTGTCTCTCTGTCTCTCTCTGTCTTTCTGGCGAGCACACGCACCCTATAGTAAAAACCTCTCAAAATAAATTAATAAATAAATACCAAACCCTCTTCATTAAAAAAAAGAGGAAGACAAATCATGTGATTGATGCAACAGATGCAGAAAAAGCAATTTAATAAAGTTCAACTCTTGATCACAATTAAACTTTTGCAAATTAAGAATAGAAACTTCCTTAGCCTTAAAAAGAGTATCAATGAAAAACCTGCAGCAAACATCATATTTAATGACAAAATAGTGAAAGTTTTTCCATTTAGATTGTGAGATAAGAATTTTCATTATTACTATTTCTATCTAACTTGTACTGGAGGCCCTAGACAGTGTGATAAGACAAGAAAGAGAAATTAAAATTAGAAAGGGACATTTAAAATATATACATAGATGACATACTTATATATGTAGAAAAGTTTCTGAGATATTGTCATTACTCCTTCTTTAAGTTTTTGTAAAATTCACTGGTAAAACCATATGAAGCTTGGATTTTTTTTAATGTATGGAAGATTTTAAATTATAGAATCAATTTCTTTAAAAAAAAAATCCACATAGATCTTTAGATATACTATTAAAATTAATCAGAGAATTTATCAAAATAGCTGCATATATCTTCAATATATAAAATTAATTTGTATGTTTATATACTAACAACAAAAGAATTAGAAAACTTTAAAAATAATGTCGATTACAATAGCATCAAAAAGAATTTTTTTCTAAAAAAATAAACAAATCATAGGTCTGGCAGGTGGTGTGGTGGTTAAAGCATTGGATTCTCACATGGCCAACCATGGCTCAAGTCCCAGACCTGGTGGCTTGAAAATCACACTGGGGGGAACCAGCAGTTATCATAATGGTTATGTTGCTGGACTCCCACGTAGTTGACCGTGGTTCGCGTCCCGGACCCGGTGGCTTAAAACTCACGCCAGGTGTGTGTGCGTGTGTGCCCAAGATCCCAAGAGGAGAATGGAGGAGAAGGGATTGCAGTGTGGTCATCCCCTCTGGGGGGTGATTTCTCACTTTCTGTCTCTCTGTCTCTCTCTGTCTGGTGAGCGCACGCACCCTATAGCAAAAACCTCTCAAAAAAAAGAAAAAGAAAAAGAAAATCACACTGGGCATGTGTGCATGTGTGCCTAAAATCCTGACATAAGAATGGAGGAGAAGAGATTGTGGCATGGCCATCCTCCTGGGGTGGGGGGTGATTTCTCACTTTCCCTTTCTCTCTCTCTGGCGAGCACATGTGACCAATGGCAAAAACCTAAAAAAAAAGAGAGAGAAAAAGGATAAAATAAATAGATGCATCAGACATACAAAAGATTAATGAGAAAAATTAAAGTGATATGATAAATGGAGATGTATAATATGCTAATAAATGAAAAAACTTACTACTGTAAAGATGTCAGTTCTTCCCACAATCTATGGAATTCCAATCAAAATCTAGCCAGAGTTTCTTTAGTCAAAATCTAGCCAGAGTTTCTTGAGTGAAATGTGACAGGTTAATACATATATAAAGAGACCTCATGAAAAATGATAGAATTAAGGTACATGTTTATTTTGGCACAAAAATAATTTGATATACATGCATATATTTTCATAATATATATTTTCCATGAAATTTTTGAAGATCTCCCTCATATACATGTACACACACACACACACACACACACACACACACACACACAGGGGCACTTAAACATTATGGCATAAGTCAGTTGCTCATTGAGAAATCTGCTATTATGTTTTTTGATATTGTGGATTTTAACTACTAGAATCAATATAGCAATAAATATGATTCTGATGGTTCTTAAAAACAACAGAGCAGAGATAAGGCCAGGGGCTGGGAGTCTATTTCTATGTGAGGAAGCACCTTCCCCCCTATTGAATCTATAAATCAGTAAATGGAATATAGACTCTAAAACTAAATGGAAATCATGCTTGAACTCACCTATGTGCATGTATTTCAAGTCTATCTTATCCTCGAGGGCAGAGGAGTCCTTTTTCCAGACATCTCACCACCTACCCTGATGACATCTCACATTCTTTTCATAATTAATAAGGTTTTCCATTCTTCGGTTAGGGGTAAGTCCTTAATATGAATTGTTTCCAAGAGAAAACTGACTTAAAATCAAGCAAAGACATAAGTACTGAAATTAGAACCTTTCTTCAGAGCAGTGCCCACAAGGGTGGGTACATGTCAACACACAGGAAGTACCAGCTAATGAAATGAATGAACAAATGGAGAAGAGGATTTGCTAGGGGAGGCATGAGAGACAGAAGTGTGGTGGTGGGAGTAGGGAATTTTGCAGGTTACAGGAGAAAGAAGGGAAAGGAAAAGGAGGGGGAGGAAGGAAGGAAAATTAGCATGTGGACTAGGCCCTTCAGCAGGTATCTAGGTAGAGGTTAAGGTCAAGGACTCAGAAGTGACCTTGTAAAGTTATTAACTTCTCCAAGTCTCATTTACATTGCAAAACAGCAAAAGTTGGAAATAAAGAATGGATCTAAAGTCTTCAACACAGTGCCTAGCAGGTAGTAAAAGTTTCATGAAAGCAAGTCCTTCCGGTTTTTATTTTTATCAGACAAATCTGCATGCCATTGTGCCTGGGGCTGAGGTGGCTGTAGAAGAGTCTCACCAGAATGAGACAGGGTGCCCCACTAAGGCTAAGGAGCTGACTGTGGTATATACAGGGGCTTCTTGAGTCTCAGAATGCCAGTGAAGACATAGCGACTGGAATAAGTACGTGTCTTTGTAAATAAGGCATAAGAATGGATGATCAAGTTCACAAGGTCTAATTTCAACTTTCTCAATGAACTTAAGCCCAAGAAACAAAGTTTAGATCAGAACTTTTTACACTATTGCAAAGAATGATGAAGAATATTTGGTATGGGGACCTGCTTGGTACAATGACTACGGCACTGGACTCTCATGTAGTTGACTGTGGTTCGAGTCCTGGACCCTGTGGCTTAAACTCATGCCAGGTGCATGTGCGTGCATGCCCAATATTCCAAGAGGAGAATGGAGGAGAAGCGATTGTGGCGTGGCCATCCTCCCTTGAGGGGTGATTTCTCGCTTTCTGTCTCTCTCTGTCTTTCGGGCGAGTGCACATGCCCTATAGCAAAAATTTCACACACACACACAATGTAGTTCTAGGCCCACGGAAGTGTAGGAGAATAAATGAGCACTACATAAAGGGGAAAAGCAGAGTGCTTACTGACTTCATGAGTAACTGACTACTGTGATCTGTACTGGTTTATTAGTCATTTTCTTAGGATGTGCACACGAGCACCCAGCAAAGCCCTGTCAATGCCGTCTTCCTTTTTTATCCCCTCCTGCCACCCTCAACACTGGCACATGCCCACCGGGGCTGTCTTCCATCTCTTCGTCCTCTGCCACACTCAGAGCCATTATCCTCAACCTTCCCCATCACACCTGGCTCTTTTTTGTTTAATGTCCTTCCAAATTCATTCATTCTAAACACCTTGCCTTCGTTTCTCACAACTGACCCAAAGAAAACAAATACAAACCTCTCTCAAAGCAAGAGGTTTTAAAGGAAGAGAAAGAAGAGAAGCCCAGACAAAAAGAAAGCAAGAAAGTCCCATTGCCATTCTTTCTCCTAGGTCCTCATTTCTTGGGGTTATGTTTTATTTTCTTATTTGTTTAATTTCTGGCCTAATCCCAGGGGGCACAGCCAGCATTTCACTTTGTTTCCACACAACCCTGAAGCACCTTTTGTGCTTGGCAGATGTTAAATAAGAGCTGGCATTACAATGAATGAGCGGCACCAAAAAGATGGGTAGGTGGTGGCCCTGCTAGGTAAAGCATTCATTCATTCAGGCACTAAGGGAAAAATAAGGATAAAAAAATGTCCTCTCTCCACTTCCCCTTCTCAAGATGAGTACCTGCTGTGGAAGCCAGGACCCAGCGCTGGGCGCGGCCATCTCCGACTCTAAAGCCATCTGCCTGGTCCAGGCTAAGGCAGGAGGGTTGAAACACTGTCAGGAGATGTCACTGCCCCAGCCTACAGGCTCAGAGGCCTCAGTCCATCCCCCCTGGGTCTGCAGCAACAATATTTAAATGAGATCGTAGAGGAAGCCCCCAGAAGTAAGGAAGGCATGGTAGTAGCAGAGATGCACCAGAAAAGAGAACAGCCGGGTGTCACAGCTTGTGCCTGTAGTCTCCGCTACTCTATAGGCTGAGGAAAGTTGATAATTAGTTCAAGGCCAGCCTGAGCAGCACAGGGAGACCTTGTCTCTAAAGAGAAAAAGAGAGAACAGAAAAGCACAAGTCACATGGCATGTATCTGGAGTAGGAGAGGGAGGAAAAGGAGCCATGCAAAGGAATCCCTTCCAGAAATGCCAGCTTTAGCCCTCTGTGTGTCCAAGGTTCTCCTGTGGACACACCCAGGACCAACAAACTCCAAATCTAAGCTTCATCCATTCCCAGTGCTCCTGGGTTCACCAGCATTTCCGTTCCCACTCACCATCTCTCCAGACCCTCTCTCCTCTCACACTGGCCCTGTTGACAATGGTGTCCCAGTCACTCCTTGCTTCCCTCACACCTTGCCAAAACTGTCTCTCCAGACAGGTACACTAAGGGTCTCCTGCAATCATCTGCTGGAGCTCCCCTTGGCTGCAGGATGAAACCCGGTCTTCTAAGTCTGACAGTCAATGGCCTTTGTCATTTCATACTCAATAGCTTCTTTATTGTACTATTATTATTTTTAAAGAGATTTTTGCTAAAGGGCTCATGCGCTCACTGGAGAGATACAGATAGAAAGCAAGAAATCACCCCCCTCATCATCCCCCTAGGCGGAATGGCCATGCTTCAACCCCCTTTTCTCCATTCCCCTCTCAGGATCTTGGGCATGAATACACACACATCCAGCATAAGTTGTAAGCCTCCAGATCTGGGACTTGAACCTGGATGGACTACTTGGGAGTCTAGCGACATAACCATTATGCTATCTGCTGGTCCCAATAACCACATCTTAAATCCTACTTCCTCTTGGTTTCTCCAACTGCTTCTAAATATTTTCCAGACTTTCTTTATTTTTTCCTTAAGAGAGTTTTTTTGTTTGTTTGTTTGTTTGTTTGTTTGTTTTTTTGCTATAGAGCATGTGCGCTTGCCAGAGTGATAAAGAGAAACAGAGAGAGAAAGTGAGAAATCACCCCCTGGGAGCATGGCCACACTACAATCTCTTCTCCTACTTTCTCTTCTTGGGATTTTAGGCACACACGTATACACGCCCAGCTGCCAGGTCCAGGATTCAAACCATGGTCGACTGTGTGGGAGTCCAGGACCTTAACTACTATGCCACCTGCTGGCCCCAAGACATTCTGCTGCTTCTTACAGCATAGTCTCACCGACTCCTTGCTCCCTCCTGACTTCCAAAATCATATTCACCTGCTGCTTCTTTTCCCTTTGCCTGCCCCTCCCCTACCTAGTCTCCACCCTTCTCTGTGTCCTGGGAGACAAGGCCCTTCAAACTGCAACCCCTGGCTCCCTCACCAGCACCAGGAGAGAGCTAGAGGTAATATGGATGGAACATTCCTAACCCAAAAATCCAAAATCTGAAACACCCTCCCAAACTGAGTTCCAACATGGCCCCACAAATGGAAAATCCCAAACCTAATCTCATGCTGCAGTCCAAATGCTGCAATGCAAACATATTGTATGCAATTTCCTTCAGGCTAGGTGCATAAGGTATATATAAAGCAAACAAATGTCTTGTTTAGATTTGGTTCTCATCCCCACAATATCTTATAATGTATATGTACATATCCCAAAATCCAAAAAAATTCAAAATAAAAAACACCTCTGGTCTTAAACATTAGCTATAAGAGAGGGTCAACCTGTTTTGTCTTTCTCCACTGCCTCCCACAGTTCCGGCAGGGTCAGGCCCCTCTGTGATTGCAGCCTGGCAGTCCCTCTTTGCTTCCAGCCCTCGCTGGGCTCTGCTAACCTCATTTCCTCACCTTGCTCCTTCAGGCCCAGTCATGGAAATGACTTTCCACTGTAGCTGGTCCCTGGGGTCCCTACATGGCTTGTTTGTCCTGTATTCCTGTCCACATGGCTGAACTACTACCATTATTAAATCCTCTTCAAATCTCCAACTGAAGCGACCTTCTGTTTCCTGCCAGGATCCTGCCTGAAACGCCATCTTCCCAGCCTTATTCCAAGTCCCCTCCTCCTCCAAGAAACTTTATTTTCCACTGTAGTGAAGAGTAATTGCTCATCCCTCATCACTCCCCAGCATCCTTACTTAATTCCAACACTCTTATGGAGCTTTAGGTTTTCAAAGTATTTGACATTAATGAACTCATCTTTTCTTCACAACAACCCTGAAAGATAGACAAGGTATTATTACCATTAATAATCTCATTCGCATTTTGCAGAGAGCTGAAGCTTCTAGAGAATAAAAGCCATGGCCAAGAACCACACAGCTATTAGGCTGTCAGAATTAGGCAGTTTAGGCCACAGGGTATGTTGGGACCCCAATGATCCTGGCCAGCAAAAGAGGGAAGGAAGATCCTCTGGTAAGTTGGAGGCTGGAAGGTATGTATGTGTGCATATAGGATCCAATATGATAAAACACAGTGGTGAAACAATAAAATTTAAGACACATTCATCAAGAAACATATACTGCCTATTTGGGAAAAAATGCATATACGCACAGCTTATAATAATAACACAAAACAGAACAGGGCCAGGTGGAGGGGTCTTAAGCACAAGAACTCTCTCAACTCCCTTTCTGAACATCCTCTCTACTCCATCTCTGCCCTGAGCTTGAATCAAAGCCCCAGGCATGGAAGTGTTCAAAATAGATTCATTCATTTGTTTGGTCTCTACAGTGAGCCAAGAAGACACCACAGTGAACAAGACAAAGGTTGTAGCTCACGTGTAGTAGGAGGGTTGAGATTAGACCCTACAGATATCTAGAATATTACGATGGTGGTGAGTGCTCCACAGAAAAATCAAGAGAGCCCTGTGTGTGGTTTCTGGGGAGAGCTAACTGTTTAGAGCCAACACTCAGGGTAGGTTTCCCTGAGGACATGTCCTTTAAACTGAGATCACCTGAAGAGTAGGCGTTAACCAGAAAGGGAGGACTACCAAGAGGAGAAATTGTCACGTGTGCAGAACAGCCTGTCCAAAGCTTCTGAGGCTGAGGAGTATGTGTGGAGGGGGTGGAGGGCAGGTGATTGACAAAGCCAGCATGGCTGCCATATAAGCCAGAGTCGGCAGGGCGAGAGAGGCTGGCAGAGGCAATAGGCTTTGTGGATCATGTTAAGGGTTTGGACTATATATTTCAAATGCAACAGAAACCCAGTAGCAGGTTTTATAAAAAGGAAAGTGATGTGGGAGATTTGCATAGTTTACAAATTACTCTGGCTTCAGAGTAGAGATGGATTAAAGAATAAAGAGTCAAAGCTGGCCAGAGTTTCAAGAGGCTGCTGCAGTAACCAAGGGACAGAAGATGGTGGCCAGTTTGGAGCAGGTGCAGTGGGAATGGGAACTGAGGACAGCCTGGGATCTTTGTGGAGGTAGCATTCCTAAGGCCTGGTGTTTGATGGGAGACAAATACCAAGGGGTTAAAGAGTGAGAAGAGGGACCAAGAGATGGTATAATGGCTATGTCGCTGGACTCCCATGTAGTCGACCGTGGTTGGAGTCCCAGACCCGATGGCTTAAACTCATGCCAGGCATGTGTGCAGGCATGCCCAAGATCTCACGAGGAGAATGGAGGAGAAGGGATTGCGGTGTGACCATCCCCCCTGGGGGGTGATTTCTCACTTTCTGTCTCTATATCTCTCTCTGTCTTTCTGACAAGCACACAAGCCCTATAGCAAAAACCTCTCAAAAAAAATGAGTGAGAGGAAAGAAAGTGAAAGTGAGGCTTCTGGCTTGTGCAATGAGGCAGGAGGTTTGGGATAGACAGGAAAGAATGGTAGGGATTTAGCCGAAGGCTTGTGAGTGTGAGGACTTTAGGAATGGCACTAACCATAGGTAATCAGGCATATGAGTCTGCAGCTCAGACTACAAATACAAATTTGAGTCATCAGGGAACTCTCAACAAGATCCTCTAGGGAGAGAGTAAGTGAGAAGAAACAAGGGTCCCAAAGAGAAGAAGCAACCCACATTTGGATGGAAGACAGGGCAAAGGGAATGCACTGAAGACCTGAGCCTTAAAGAGGGAGGAAGGGAGGAAGCAACCATGGTGAGTGCACTCAGAAAAGATCAGACTGCTCCTATACCTAAGGTGACCTGGCTGAGTTGTTGTTTTTGTATTGTTTTGTTTTGAGAGAGATGTTTGTTATAGGGCATGTGCACTTGCTGGAGAGACAGAAAGCGAAAAATCAACCCCCAGGACTCAAACCGTGGTCAGCCATGTGAGAGTCCAGGGATGTAACCATTATATCAACTGCAGGTCCTAACATGGCTGTGTTTTAAATTCTCCAAGTTTATATCTAGTACCTCAGGATAAATGTCCCCGCTGAATCTCCCTCTAGATAAACACTAACCAGGTAACACTGTAACCTCTGCACGCTGAAAATCTCCCTAAGAAGATCACACTCCACCACCCACACCTCGTCCCTTGACTGGCAGAGTGGCACCCAGGCACTGTTTCCCAGACTCGGGCAGTGCTCTGAGGGCTGCTGGGAGGTGACAGAAATAGCCACACGGATAATAAGATCTGTGCTTGCTCCCGAACTGCTAAGAACACTGGGTGTTGATTAAATTTTCATACCTCCATGACTGATTATTTTCCTTTCTCTTTTTCTCCCTTGTGTTTCATTTTTGGTTATTATTCCTCTTTCAAAGATATAAGGAAAAGAAAATACAATGCAAGGGATTCTTCTCCTCTTGCACATCTTTTGGCTTCAGGTTTCAGGGATACCCTGGGCATCATTCTAGCTCACAGGAGAAGCCCCTGGACAACAGAGTACACACGCAGGAAGTGCAGCCCCCACCCTGCTACTCTCTCCCCCTGGAGGTGGGGTTCATCCATTGCCTTTCCGGCAGCCTTTAATCCATGTGATGCCCACTTCTTCCCCATCTCGTTCATCACTTGTCCTGCTTATTCTAATTCCTTTCTGTCTGTTCTCTCCTCGACTGCCTCCTAAATTAAACACACGGATGTATGGGCAGCATGCACACAGACCAAGTGACTGTCTGTCATCTCCCTTTCCTCCCTCGCCCAGTCTCTGGACAGCGCTCCTTATTTCCATTCTCAGAGGAGAACCATCAACAGGAGAGTATGGTTTTCTTAGAGAAGACAAAAATTGCCCCATGCTTCCTCCACGCTCAGAATGACAAATGGGGCCTTTCTCATCTCTCCCTGGGATGGTTAAACACAGAGGGTTTGGGGTCACTGTCCTCCCTTTGTTCTACAAATTACTTAGAAAGAGATAAGAGATTCCCTCTGATCTCCACTAAAAAGCTGAGCAGCGTTAGGTTAGGTGCAGAACCCTGGGCCAATTTCTACCCTGTGGGGCACAGAGAGGCCTCCTTTCCTCACTTATCTCCTCGCTCCACCCGAGATACAGGAACAGATCCAGGTGGAGGTTAAAGTAGGGCAAGGTGTGCAGTAAGCACAGTTCTATCTTAGTCCCCTAGGCATTGTGACAGGCGACCCAATTTCATTCAAGTGACTGGGCTGCAGCTCACTCTTGTCAATGGAAAGTGACATGAGGGGCTTAATGACAGGCAGCATGAAGCCTGGAATGGTGCAAAGATGGGCTTGACATAAAGACAGCCTCCAGCCACCTCCCCCCCTCCCCCCAGTTTCCTTTTCCAGTCTTATCCCAGAGAAGCATAGCTGACCTCTGCTCCTATGCCCACATGATGTCATGGCTGCCCCTTTTCATGAAAAACATGATCTCGACCCTGCCTGGAAGAAGGCTGAGAAGTTCTGTGTGCTAGGTTGAACGCAGATATCTGGAAGAAGGTAGTAGGTCTGACAATCCTGATTCCTTCCCCAAAAGAAAGGCCAACAGGGAGAGCTCCCCAAAGACTCACATTCTAGCAGCGCACACAACCCTAGTCTGAGACAAATTTAAGATGGAACTTCAAGACTAGACATTTAAGCACCATTTATGGGGACCAAGAAGGACCATCCTTGTAAATCAAGTTGAGTCCAGCAAACACAAGAAGCCTGGCCCCTCTTTTAAAAATCAGTCCTTCCAGGATTAGAATCGCTGGCCAGCACTGTCACCCACAGGGGAGGGCCAAGCGCAGAGGACAACAGGTAAGTGGGCAATCCCAAGCTTCATTTTAGCTAAGCATCGTATGTTCTAACCATTTTTCCTCTGCCTGGGATGCCACACAGCAGGCTGCTGCAAACCTGATCTCCTCTAACCCCAAACACCTGGTGGTGAGGCAGCACTAGGCCCAGGGACAGGGAGACAGGTGGGCAGAGGCAGGAACAGGAGATGAAAGGAAACAGGCTTCTTTATGAGTTCTATATCATTCCTAGGCAATCAAGAAATCCTCAGTACAGTGGATCAAAGGTGAAAAATGCTTAATAGCATCTGACCAGTCTACATGTGTCCCAAACCCTCTAAGCCTTCATCAAAAAGACAGCCCTACTTTAACATTCTCTCTTATGGAAAAAGAAAAAGAATATCATGAGCAAAACCTCAAGCTAGGTTTGTGGGGGGTGGCGGGGAGGGAGGACTGTTCTCTCTTGGAAATACTAATTACAGTGTTCACACATGCATCCTCACACACAGCTACTTCTCACAATATCACACACCAAAGTGTAACACGAAGCCTATCAACAAATGTCTCTATTCCTCCCAAATGGCCCTTAAACACTCATTTTGAAACAGCTGTACTGTTGCGAAGATTGGAGACAGGCTGCCTTGGTCTCCCCAACTGTAAAATGGGGATGTAATCATCCTCTCTCAAGAGTTGCTGAGAAAATACCGGGGTGGGGTGGGGTGCTTAGCATATAACATGTGCTATGTGAGTGTCTCCTATGATTCCCTATCCTCGTCCTGCCACCACACTAAGTACCCTCTAGTATATAATAAAGAAGTCTCCCAGTTCCTAAAGCCAGTAGGTTTTGCTTCCTGGTTTCATTCACAGATTCAGACTCTACCCAGAAGTGTTAAAGGCTTGCTGTTGCCGTGATCCCTGAACCTGGATGAAGGCCTCAAGAGAACACCCTCACCTCCAGCTGGACGCAGAGATCTTCATACACAAATAAGGAGCTTGTGGATCATCAATGCGTGGCTGTCCCATTTGTTAATATGACTTCAATAAGTCCCTTTATGGATTTATCTAACTCCAAACCTGGGTTGGTCAGTTTACCTAATAATATAACAACACTCTAGGGAAAGGTCTAGCCTTGCCGAGGCTGGCCGGTTCCTTGCATGGAAACACTGTTCTGAGAGCACAGATTGGACCCTAATGGCGGCTGACCATCTCACCATCGCCGGGTGCACAGGCCAGGGGAGTGGCAGTGACTGTAACTGACACCGCACCTTGACTGCCTCCTCCCCCACCATTCCGTGAATTTATGTTCTGTTATTTATTTATCCAGCAAATAGTTATGAAATGCTTGTCTTTGCCAGGTGCTAAACTGAGCTGCTCATAGGAGTTTGTAAGACAGTGTCCTGCCCTCCTGGGGCTGATACTCTAGTGGGGTGAGTAGCCTACAGTTGAAGTAAGTGGGTAAAATAGACACTGTAGGAGAGGCTGGTGAGTTCCTGGAGAGAAATAAAGCAGAAAGGAGTCACAGTGTGGAGAAGGGGGCTTTCTCTTTAAATAGGGTGAGGTCAGGAAAGTATTCACTGAGTAAAGATCGGAGGAGGGGCCGTGCCTGGTGTGTCTGCAGCAGGAAGGCCGAGGTAGCTGAAGCGAACAAAGGAAATGGGCCGAAGATGGTGGGGCAGCGCACTGTGTAAAGCCCTGTGGACACTGAAGAGAGCTCTGCTTCCTTAGCAATGTACAGTGAATGAATGTAAATAAATAAATTTAATAATAATAATAATAAAGAGGCGGTCTCACGGGAGGGTACTGCGCAGAGGAGTCACACTCTGGCCAAGATCCTAAGGACAGTGCGACGTGGGAAACCTGTGATCAGGGAGACTGCACCAACTCAGGCCAGAGGTGGCAGCATCTTGGACCAGGGTACAGCACTGGAAGCCGGGATTAGTGGTCATAGATTCTGGATACTACGAAGTTAGAACCACCAGAAATTACTGAGGCAACACATGTGGGGAGTGAGACAAGAAAGCAGTGCTTCCAGACTTGGTGGCTAGGGCACCAGGCAATGACGTCACAGATATGATTAACATACATGTGGATGATGTTATAGATGTGAATAAAATGAGGGCCAGGTGGGAGAGGACTCTGAGAGCAGGAAAAGAATGATGGGGAGGAGCCTGTGTTTGAAAAGGAGCACTCCAGCACTTTGCACAGCTTCTAGCACATAGTAGGCCCTCAACAAGTGCTTACTGAACAAAAAGAAGTACAGTTACAGGGCCAGTAGGTGCCATGGTGGTTAAAACATTGGATCCCACATGGCCGGCTATACAGTTCAAGTCCCAGATGCAGCAGCTTGAAAATCACGTCAGGCATAGTGTATGCCCAGAATGCCAAAAGGGAGAATGGAGGAAAAGGGAATGAGGCATGACCATACCCCATAGGGTGTGATTGCTTACTTTCCTTCCTCTGTCTCTCTTTAGTGAGTACATACATCCTATAGCAAAAATCTAGGGAAAAAAATAATGTACAGTTACAGACATAGAAATCAAACTTCAAAAGCATCACCATGAGAGAAATGGAAAATAGAACTTTCACAAGAAAAGAGCAACAGACAATGGAAATGAACCAAAACAGAACAGTTCGAGACTGAAGTGCTCTCTCCACACCAGAATCTCCATCCTACACCTGCAGGAGTTCATTGGCTAGTACTGGGAATTCCTAATTTCATCTTTTATGATAAAGCAGTTCTGACACTGATCCTAGAGCATATTATTATTTTGATAACTTCCTGAGAAGCACAACAATGCTAAATCTGGGCTCAATACCAGAAGGAATAGCCTCAGGAGAAAACTCCCAGTTCTCAGGGCCTCAATGGCAAGCTGCCTGTAGGATTAACACACAGTAAGTTGTAGTTCCTCTTCCCTATCCAGACAAGGGACTTGAAAAAGTTCACGGAAAACTGGAATTAAAGGATGAGCTGGGTCAGCAGTGGTTTGGTGATTAAGGTGGCTGGATCCTACATGGCTGACTCTGAGGTTTGAGTTTCAGAACTGGTGGCTTAAAAAACATGCCAGGTGTGTGTGCATGCATGTCCAAAATCCAGAGAGGGAAATGAAGGAGAAGGGGCTGTGGCTCCAAGATGGGAGTCTGGGGTGATTTCTCACCCCTGGGGGCGTGATTTCTCACTTTCTGTCTCTCTGTCTCTCTGTCTTTCTGGCAAGTGCACACGCCCTATAACAAAAACCTCTAAAAAAACAAATCTGGTGAATTGCTGGGTGGAATAATAAATTAACCAGTGGTGTAGTATCATGTTGACCAGGGTCTTTCATGATGGTTGAGAACACAGAGCCAATATTAAATAGGGGTACATTTGCTAGTATGTTCCGATTGCATTTTTTTTATTCAACATGTATAATTAAGAGACCATATTCACATAGCATTCATTATAGTACTTGGTGTAATTGTTTTATTTTAGCATTATTGTTGTTGGTCTCTTACTGGGCCTGCTTTATAAATTAAATTTATCTTAGAAATGTGCGTATGTATAGGGGAATAAACAGAAGGGCTTGGTATTATCTATGGTGTCCAGCATATCCAGGGGTCTTAGAAGGTATCTTCTGCAGGTAAGTAGGGAAGGGGACTACTCGCTACTGAAGGTGCAGATGGCTAATGAGTTGAACATAGACTGGGAGAGAGTAGAGGAATCAATGATGGTTTCACAGCTATATTAATGTATTAACAATGATGCCGTTTACAGAGACAGGGGAGCTGAGGGAAGGCAGGATAGGTAGGCAAGGTCAGGAGTTCGGGTGGGGGTGTATTCAATTGGAGATGCATACTTAATATCTGTTAGATATCCAAGTGAAAGATGTCATGATAAGTAAGTGTTGGATATATAAGTCTGAAGCTGAGTCAGGGCAGGAGAGACACATTTGAGAATCTTTTTTTTTTTTTTGGAGAGGTTTTTGCTATAGGGCATGTGTGCTCGCCAGAAAGACAGAGAGAGATAGAGAGACAGAAAATGAGAAATCACCCCCCAGGGAAGATGGCCATGCCGCATTCTCTTCTCCTCCATTCTCCTCCTGGGATCTTGGGCATGCACGCACACACACCCGGCATGAGTTTAAGCCACCAGGTCCGGGACTCGAATCGCGGTCGATTACATGGGAGTCCAGTGACATAGTCATTACACTAACTGCTGGTCCTAATTCAACAGATTTTTAGTGAGCATTTACGATGTGCCAGATTCTATTTAAGGTTCTGGAGATAGTCATGAAATAATAGCCATCGCTACCCCCAAGAATCTACAGTGTAGTTAACAGAGCAGGAACTTAACGAGTCATCCCACAAGGACATGTACAAACAGAGTAAATGTTAAGGAAAAGATACGGTGTGATAAGAAATTATACCCAGGACCCCAATTTAGACCAAGGATCAGGAAGTAACAATTAAGCTGAGGCTTGAAGAATCAGAAGGAGCTGGTCAGATGAAAGTGAGGAAGGAAGAGCATGATCACAGGCTGGAAGCTGGGGAGAACCTAAGTCAGCAGTCATGGTAATGGCAGGAGTTTCACCTCCATGTGTTTTCCACCCTATCCCCTTTGCTGTGGCCACTTCCTGAACATGGTATACAAATATCCCCTCCACCAGGTTTCTGCTCACAGCCTTCCCTTTCCCACTTGCCTCCTCTTCCTGGTGAAATTCTCTCTCTGTGAAGCCTTTCCTGACCACCTCAAACAGAATACTGGCTCTTTCCTGTCTTTATGCCTACATGGCCCTTGGTCCTTAATGCTCAAGAGGATCGTGACACTTTATTAAGGCATCCGCGAACATCAGGAAGTCTGTTACACAGTCCTTTCGAGTACCCACTGCCCAGCAAAGGCCCTGGCAATGAGTGGGCAGGTGCTCTGCTGCCGATGTGTAAATTAAGATGAGCTGAATTGTTGGAATCCTACACTCTCTTCTTTCCCATTCTGCTCTAACTGATGGCAGCAAGGTGTGGTGGAGAGAGCCTGGACTTTTCTAGTTCAATAAGCCTAGGTTCCAATCAGGCTTTCCTCCCTGTGGCTGTATGACCTTGGGCACCTCAGAGGCCTCATTTGTAAAATGAAGACTGATTGGAGTCCCCTTCTGGGCTCCTGTGAGTCAGAGGTCACAAATGCAATGCACCTGGCACACAGCAGACATCAGATAAATGCTGCTTGTCTGTGTACCCATAAGTTTTCTTACATCTCTCTCTTCAGCATTACCTCAAATCTTCAACAAGATCCCAGCAAAGTGGGCTTTGTCCCAAGAGGAGGGGTAATACCATGAGAAAGACATGAAGATCTATGGGTGGGAGGAAAGGCTTTTCTTCAGAAGCCACGGCTGACAAGTGACTGACATTAACGAGACCGACATCTCCTCACACCATCCTCTGCTCACCACTGAGCTGACTGTGCCTGCAAGAGCCACAGAGGGTCCAAGTCCCACTGAGGTCACAGCTCCTGTGCGAGTCAGGGTGGGCCTCATAAAAGAGATTGGTTGCCACAGCAGTAAAGGATATGCAAGCTCTTCCAAATTAGAACAGGAATTTAATTAAACCAGGAGAAAAATGAGAGATTGGGAGATGATTAAGCCCCAGGATATTTCCTACTTTGAGGGAGGGAAGGGGCAAGCAGGGTTAGCATTCATCCCCACTCACAGCCTGCCCCCTCCTCCCTGCCCCTCGTGCCATCTCCTCCTGCTGGGCACCCTCCCTCCTCCTCTTTGGGACACCAAGGACCTACCCCAAGACCCAACGGAGCACAGCCCTCCCTCAGGACATCTGCAATGCTGACTCATCCCCCCAGCTTGAACAAAGCTGGAAACTTTTCATTCTCCAGTTATTATCTTTTCTCGCTCTCTTTCTACTTCATCTTACTTCATGTTATGAATTATGTACAGTACTTCTGGTACTCAAGAACGACCCTTTATCAAATCTGTACAAAAGAGAATTCATGAGTGATTCGGATCAACCAAGAGTCTCTTGAAATGACAGAGCTACCCAGGCCTGCAGGGAATTTGAGCTTAAGTATGTACACCTATATGCACATGCAGGGCCTGGGGGCAACTCTGTGGGGATGAGACCCCCTGAATCCTCTTTTGGATGGAATGCCCATCATATGCCCTGAAAACATTCTTCTTTTTATGTCTGCCCTCTGTTAGGCTGCACCAGGCCAGGGCAGGTGGGGAGGCTGTGACTGTAACAGCAGGCCAAGAAGAGGGCACTACCATTCCAGGCAAAAAGGCAGAGTGGCTCACTGAAGGCTTGGTGCAATCTGAGGGTTAGGCCAGGTCTTAGTTTTTTATTTATAAATTGTAAAATAGCAAGATACATCCATTGGAGGTTGCTTCCCAAATGCCTGAAACACAGAATGCTCTTCAAGATACTTCAGCAAAATGGATCTGTGTCTACAAACTGCAGCACACCCATGCCTTACTAGAGGGAGTTGGGCCCCTTCCTCTGAATCCCCTCAGCCAAACTCCCATCCCCCTCCCTCTTCACGGCCCACTTCTCTACTTGCTAAAGCACCTGAGATCCAGTTTAAATAACCTGCATTGCAGTTTATTTAGCTCTAAATGGACACTGTCAGATAAGTGCAGTAAATAGCCTGGGTTTGCAAGAGAGGCCCACACCCTTCCTCTGACTCTGTCACACACAGACTCAACTCTGGCAATTACAACCCTGCGTGACCTTTCCCAGGCATGGAATGGCATGCTAATAGTTACAGTTCGTTATGGTAATGCAAAATGGTAAGCAAGGTTTCTGTTCCTGGGTGGACTGAGGTCATGGAGGGGAGAGTAAATCTGTTGGCTCCATGAGGCATTGATCTGTCATTCAAGGAGTCATGGGTGTTGCCACCATGGGGAGAGCTATCTCCATGACCTGGCTAGCCTCAAGGGTCTCTCTGCTATTCCTTCCCAACCTAGTCAGGCGCACGCTCTCTGAGGGACTGTGCTACACCCTCCTATGCAATCTGCCAAGGAGAAGGGGCTGTTGTGGAGAAAGGAGAGTGGAGATCTTGGGGAAGTGAGGAAGGTAGACAGATGCCTGCTTGGAACATTGGGAGCAAGGGGAGCCTGAGACAGAGACATGGGAGCCTTTCTGATGATGTCAGCCCCATCATGTCTGGGGAACATGCACTGCCAAAACTTGAATGTGTGCAGGAGACAAGGAGGTGTGATCACCTGAGTGTGCGTGTGCCTGCTGCTCTGACGGCCCTGTCTCTCCTTCTATGTGGTCACAGCAGCTGGTGGCTTCATGAGAGGTGCCCTCGGCGGCAAGTGGCAGACACACCTTGATCATTCAGATAAGGATGGGCTCCCCAGGAAAGGGCTCAAACTCCCACACACCCTTTCTCTTCTGCTGTTTTATTATGAATTACTCAGCAGTGGAGGCTTTGTTTTACATCATCAAGGAAACGGTTGAAAAAGGTCATGGTATTGTGATATTTTATGCACAAGGAACGAGAAAGATCCTAACAATATTTTGAATGTACATCCTACCTTCCTTCCAAGGGACCCCTTGATCATATTTGTCAAAACATGTTTGAAAATGACATGAGAAAAATCTGCAGTGTAAATCTCAACATAATGTTCATAACCTTAAAGTTGTTTTTTTAAATAGAAGTGCTTTTTAAAGTTCTATTATTTTATTTCTTTCATGAGAGTGAGATACAGAGAAAGGTAAGAGCCCTCAGAAGGATCTCATACCATGGTCCCTCAGCCTTCCCAGCCAGCCAGGATCATGGGTGCATGCACCTAGCATGTACAGGTCATCCAGGGAACTGAACATGGATCCTCCTCCACGTGGATCTAGCATCACTTAAATAGTGCAATACTGCTGTGCTACTGAGCTGGCCCATTATAGCATTTGAATAGTACCCTAAATTGATAAAAAGTGCACAAAGCACTTTCACATATACATTCGCATTAATTCTTACAACCATAGTATGGACAGGATTGGTGTTCCAAAGTAATAGAAGAGGAAAAGGATTCTCACTGATGCCATGTGATCTGCCTAGGATCAATGTAGGGGCAGGAGGAGTCAGAAGAAATAAACCTGTTGGGCTAACCAGATGACATGGTGGTTAAGGAGGCTGGATCCTACTACAGATAGCCAACTACACAGTTCAAGTCCCAGACCTGGCGGCTTGAAAAATATGCTGGGTGCATGTGCATGCATGCTCAAAATCATGAGAGGAGAATGGACTTGTGGTTAAGGTCATACCCACTGGGGGCAGGGAATTTTTCACTTTCTCTCTCTCTCTGTCTCTCTGACAAGCACACATACCAATAGCAAAAAGTGAAGAAAACAAACAAAACAACAACAACAACAAAAAAAAACGAGGGAGAGAGAGAAAGAAAACCTGGACTCAAACCCTGGTCCTCTGAGTGTAATCCAACATCTAATACTATCTTATTCCTTATGGTATTCACTACACCAGCCTAACTGATTTTCTAAGGTCCTCATTCATCAGTGACAAGTCCTCTAAAATTAATGTAAAAACTTTGATGTCACTAAAATGGAAAAGAAAAATTCAAGCATCAAGCTGTTAACAGCAATATTATACATTACAAGTAAATTATTCTTATAATTACATTAATAGATTATATTAACCTAGTATACAGATAAAAATCTATATTGGCATAGATTTATTTTTGGCTTTTGCAGATCACAGAGCTTTTATAAAGCAAAAACAAAAGAATTTGAGCTTGCAATGGGTTGTTAACTTTTTATTTTGCTAAGAAAGGACATTAACATTTTAAATTTTTAAAACCAATTTCAAGTTGAACAAATTTAGTTTCATGAATAAGTATACTGTCATTATTTTCTCATTATGCCAGACTGGTAAAGGCTTTATCATGTGCACAAGGAACGAGAAAGATCCTAACAATATTTTGAATGTACATTCTACCTTCCTTCCTGGGCTCAGCCCCAGCCCCCTCGGGATCAGTGCCATAGATAACTGCCAGGTCTGCCCGAACACGTTATAAGGCTAAAAAGTCCTGAAGGACGTTAGAATTTGGAAGCGGCTATTGACATTAGCATTTCACCAGTTACCCACAGCTTACGCAAGTTAGCAAGAACTGATATTAACCCGTAAAACACATTGAGAAAACCTTGTGATTTTTTTGCACCATATATGGGTGTTTTTAAGTATGTACATAATATAGACCACATGTACTCCTACAGAAGAATGTAGGTCTTGAGAGCACTCAGAGCCCGGAACAGGGAATCACAGGAAACAGATGCTAAGGAACAGAAAACATGGTAGGAGAATCTGCCTTGCAGGCCTCTGAAGCAACTGACGCCCTTCTTGAATAAACTAAAAAAGAAAAAAAAAAACCTGCTCGTTCAACAAAACTTACCATTGCACAGCTCATGGAAGCAAAATGTCATATGAAAGAACACTCAGGTAATGAGGGATGAATGCACTGCCCAGAGTACTTTCATATGTAAGGGCTAGTAGATTGTTTTTTTTTTTTTGGAGAGATTTTCACTGTAGGGCGCGTGCGCTCGCCAGACAGACAGAGAGAGACATAGAGACAGAAAGCGAGAAATCACCCCCCAAGGAGGATGGTCACGCCGCAATCCCTTCTCCTCCATTCTCCTCTCGGGATCTTGGGCACGCACGCACACGCGCCCGGCATGAGTTTTAAGCCACCGGGTCCGGGACACGAACCGCGGTCAACTACGTGGGAGTCCAGCAACATAGCCATTACGCTAACTGCTGGTTCCCAGGGCTAGTAGACTTTTGAAGTAGGGACAGCAGGCAATATTACCAGCATATTATAGGTAAAAGACTGGTGCACACTTCTTTATTCATTTCTTCAATACTTTAAAAAGAAGTTAAGTGTGGCCAGTCCATGGCATGATGGTTAGGGGGGCTGGATCCCACGTGGCTGACCGCACAGTTCGAGTCCCTGATCTAGTGACTTGAGGAATATGACAGGTGCATGTGCATGTGCATGTGTGCCCAAAATCCCAAAAGGAGGGAAAGACGGAAGAGAGGGATTATGGCATATCATCCCCACGGGAGGGGTGCTTTCTTCTCTCTCTCTCTCTCTCTCGCTCTCTTCCCCCTCCTTCTCTTCCTCTTCCTCGTCCATCCCCCTTCTCCCAGCAAGTTCACATGCTCTCTGGCAAAATTTAAATTAAAAACAAACAAAAGGCAAGTGTTTCGCCTGCAATTACAAGGCTTGGGACAGGACAGATGACAAGCTGATGTGAATAAAGGGGGAAAGAAAGAAACTTGGGGCCCAGCACAGCAGTAATGCAATGCTCTGGGAGGCAAACGCACATGGTTTGCATCTGGAGACCTCCCTGAACAAGCCTGGCACACAGGCGCATGAATTCTGGGGCTGATTGAAGCTGGAGATGGATTGCAGTGTGAAGACCCTATTTGAGGTGCTGTCTCCCCCTCTCTGTGAGTCTGTCTTGCTCATGGAAGGAAGGAAGGGAGTGAAGGAGGGAGGGGGGAAGGGGGGAGAAAGAAAGAAAGAAAGAAGAAAAAGAAAAAGAAAGAAAGAGCGAGAGAAAGAAGAAAGAAAGAAAGAAAGAAAGCAAGAAAGAAAGAAAGAAAGAAAGCAAGAAAGAAAGAAAGAAAGAAAGCAAGAAAGAAAGAAAGAAAGAAAGCAAGAAAGAAAGAAAGAAAGAAAGCAAGAAAGAAAGAAAGAAAGAAAGCAAGAAAGAAAGAAAGAAAGAAAGCAAGAAAGAAAGAAAGAAAGAAAGAGAGAGAGAGAGAGAAAGAGGAAGGAAGACATGAAGGAAGGGAGGGAGGGAGGAAGGGAGGGAGGAAAGGAGGAGGAAAAAAAGATCTTTGAAAAAATGAAACTTGTAAAAGGTGGTTTTGTCAACAGGAAGTAATTTGAAGAACAAAACTCATGTGCATGCCTCTATGTGTGTGTGTATGTGTGTCAGAGAAGGGGAAAGGAGAATAAGGAACTCTTCCAATAGGGGCTATCCTTGCTCACGTGAAAACAGAGCATGCTCTTTCTTCATTCTGTTCCAAAGACCTAATCATCTCTCAGGCAGCCTAGGTAGGCGTCTCTTTGAGAGCATTTCAGAATGAGGTTCCAAGCCAAGGAGGCCAACTGCGTCACAGAAATAAACTGCTAATTACATGCAACCTCTGTAAACGCTGAAATAAATCACCTTTCCCCTACTTTTCATTGGTCTTTTTCTTTTTTCCTCTCTCTCAACCTGTCACAGGAGAGAGAGCTGGGCTGGAGTGAGACAGGAAAAGCAGAACTCACAGGAGCAGTGGTGACCAAGCTAGCAGTGTCCACCCTGACACCAGCTCACACAACAGAGAACAGAACCTGTGTGCCCATCCTGGCACTGGGCAGTCTAGAAGCTATGACATCTTTGCTGGCTATGGAGTCCTTTCGTGGAATCAATCCACCAGCGAATATTTACCTCACACCTAGTCATATCTAAGTACTAGGGTTCATGCTAGAAGAAAACGAGATGACATTTAGATGCAGGAAAGGGACACAGACTCCCAAAGGACAACTAGTCATACAGAGGAACCTAGGGAAAGACCAAACGAATGTTACTAATGTTCAAGTCTGGGCAGAGAGCCCCAGGAGATCTGCTCAGGAATGTCAGAAGCAGCACCGTGGAGGAAGTGGCATCAGAGTTTTGGAGGAAATTCTGAACTCAGGTCATTGCGACAACATAGCTCCAAGATTAGCAAAGATGCAAGCAGAAGGTATGAGAGACAGGAAGGGCCAGTCTACAAGGAGCAGAAGGTTTGTACGGTGGGCCTGTGGATGAGGACACTTTGCTTCTCTCCTCTAAAGGAGTGGATTTCAAAACCTGTTTTTAAAAACATTACTTACTGGGACCAGCAGGTGGCGTGCTGGACTCCCATATGGCTGACCGTGGTTCAAGTCTGGGACCTTGCAGATGGCCTTCTCTCTCTCTCTTTCTCTGTCTCTCACTGGTCACATCACAAAATAATAATAATAAAAATTAAACATAATTTTTAATTACTTATTTATTTGTTCCATGAGTAAGAGAGAGATAGAGTGCAAGAGAAGCAGAGAGAGAGTGTAACGAACAGGGACAACACACTCCACGTCCAGCCTTGGCTACACTCAGGGTATGGGCACACATGTGCGTGGAACACTCAGGAAGGTGTCTGGACGTGTGTCAGGCTTGTAGAGAGGCACAGTTTACCGCTGTACTGCTGTCTGGGCCCCCTAATTTTATTTATTTATTTTTTTAATGATATCTAACACCACAGTACTTTGTTCTGGGCACATGCCAGGGCTTTTCCCACACTCGTTCAATTCTCACTACAGCTCTGTGAGGTGAGCACCAATGTTAACCTCATTTTACAGACAAGGAAACAAAGGCAGAGAGGTTAAATAAGTCACATGTTATGGCATATCAGGTCCCACTGGTTAACCATAAAGGAGGGACCAGGGTTCCTCACCACCATGTTAAACACTCTTAGTATTAGAAATCTTTTTTTTTTTTCAAACAAGAGCTTCATCAAAACATCAATAGATAAGACTTAAAAAAGGGACTTTTTTTTTTTTTAGTTTTTGCTATAGGGTATGTGTGTGCATAGGGGAGAGACAGAGAGAGGAAAAGTGAGAAATCACACCCAGGGAGTTGGCCACACCACAATCCCTTCTCCTCCATTCTCCTCTCAGGATTTTGAACACGCACGCGCATGGGCCCAGCCTATTTCTCAAATCCCCCAGCACAACACTAGCACTATGCAGTCAGCCATGTGGGATTGAGCCACCTTAATCACCATGCCACCAGCTGGCTACTGTGGTTTACATATTTTAGATAAATTTATTCATCATATAAACACTCCTCGCTATCACTCAAAAAATAAGGTTGTTTTTAGGAAGATAAAAACTTGAAGTTGGGGTTATGGATGGCTGCTGCAGTCCTGAATCAGCTTTGGCATCCAGTTTATTTCCGTATTTTGCTTCGGTTTCACAGTATTGAAGAAACCCTGAATCATACAGAAAAGTAATAGCATGCTCACTTATATCACTGTATGTGGGCAAACAAGCTCAGGCCTGAATATTTTAAAAAGATGAACAAAGCTATCTAATCAATAGTACGTTTACACAATGCTCAAATGAACAGAGATGGCAGAGAGAGCTTTTACCCAAGGTCTCTGCTAAAGGAAGTAAGCCAGTGTGGCCATGGCTAGTCTTCAAGTATAAAAATTTGGACCATTTCACATTGACTGTATGTGGCTTTAATTTGTTGTTTTATCTTTAATTTTCTAGTTCCTCAATTCCACAATATATTTTTCTTCACATTTGGAGATTTTGAACTCAGAATATATGAATGTATAAATGTATAACATGTAGAATGTAGCTAGATCCCCCCTGTACCAAAATGCTGTTTTAAATTTTTGGTAGAGCTTATATAATTAATGCTGTCTTGGATTCAAGGAAATGTAATAGTCAAAAAAAGTTTTAGACCAGCAGATGGCATAATGGTTATATCCCTGAACTCCCGCATGGCCAGCTATGGTGTGAGTCCCAGAACTGGAGGCTTAAACTCATGCTAGGTGTCTGTGCACGCATGTCCAAGATACTGGGAGGAGAATGGGGGAGAAGGGATTGTAGCATGACCATCCTCCCTCGGGGTGGGAGGTGATTTCTCTTTCTGTCTCTAGCAAGTACACACTTCCTATAGCAAAAATCTCTCTTAAACATTTTTTTTTAATGATAGAGTGTACATGCACTCATGTACCTGACTGTTACAGAGAAATACTCTTGACAGGAGATAAGATCCCATTATGCTGGGTACCCTTTCCCCAGCTCCCCTAGCTCTGTAGGATCCTGGGTACCTGCATGCATGCCCACTGTGCTTTTCAGGCCTCCCTGGAAATCTGAATGCCTTCCAGCCTTGCAGGGCACCTGTGCTACCAGCTATACCACAGAGGTTGAGTCAAAATATTTATTTTTAAAACAAACTTTGAAACAAATTATATAGATGCCATCACAGTCCATAGATCTCCGCTGCTAAGTTCATGGTCCTGGAAGGAGACCAGTGGTCTAGTGATGGATAAAGTAATTCAAGAGGGTAGAGGAGGGAGACCTTGCCAAATCCCCTCCCTCAACCCAAGCAGCAGGCAGGCCAGGATACCCTACGCTGGCCAGAGAGGACCACGTGCATTTCTGCATTTGCATCTTCTCGAGGGTGCCCGAAACTTAATAAATGTATATGATATATATTAAATATAAATATATAAACATATAAAGAAAGACAGTTAGTACTCCTCACCTTTCTCCCCACCAACCTATTGAAGTCAGTTTCTGAGTTTCCTCCCTGAAAAGAAGTAAAATTGGAAAATAGCCTACAGGCGCTCCAGAGGTACACGATGCCCTGATCCTGTCAAGAGCTTCGACTTCTCTGTCCGACAGACTACAGTTCAGTATCACTGGTGCCCTTGACTCCACTGGCCTTAATTAAAACAGGTCTAGAGATTACACAGGCTCTCAGGAAGCTCGCTTTAAATGAACCACTCTCTCCTTGATCCTCCCAGAGATCTCTGCTTACATATCTCCCAACTTTTTTCTATATGGATATCCTTTAAGTTATGATGCGGTCACATCCCAATAAACTCATAGGAGTTTACTAAAGAAAAGTATATTAAGAAAATATCACAAGCTGAAATGTATTTTTAAAAAGATTTGCTTTATTTAATTTTATTCATCATTATTATTATTTTAAATTTGACCAGATAAAGACAGAAATAAAAGTGAGAAAGCAAGTGGCTAGGTCCAGGACTTGAACTGTGGTCGGCCATGTGGGAGTCAAGTGTCCCAAACACCACATCATCTGCTGGTCCCGAAAGTGGATTTAATACACCTAAGCTAGCCTAGCCTAGCCTAGCTTACCACTGCTCAGAACATTTACATTAGCTACAGTTGGGCAAAATCATCAAACATGAAACTTATTTTATAATAAAATGTCAGTTATCTCATGTAATTTATTGAAGCCTGTATTAAAAGTGAAAAACAGAATGGTGTATGGGTACCTGAATTACGGTTTTTCTTGAACATGTATCACTTTCCCACCATTGTAAAGTCAAAAAAATTTAAGGAGAACTAAGTAATCCTGGGATGGTTTCACTCTCAGTTTGCCATTACAAGAATACATGTACACATGCACGTAACTTACCACACTCTCTAGACTCAAGTCTGTAAATCAATGACTTCCCAAGAACCCACTGTGTGCTGCACCTTGTGACAGACAAATCCCGAATACAGCACAGCCTCCTGGGAATGCACCTGATGAGGGAAGGGTGACGGCACAGCAGGACTCTTCTGCCACCTTTCATGCCATCCTGCCCTCCAGGCCTACCAATCACAGCCTATCAGTCAATAGTTCTTGATCTTCAGTTTGGTCTTAGAATCATGATGGAGGTTGTTAAAAATACAGATTCCTCGGCTGACTTCATGGCCCACTAGGTAAGGGAGCCCGATCCCTCATGGCTGACCATGGTTTCCATCTCAGTCTTCGCTAAGATTGAAAACATGTCAGATGTATGTGTAAGCCTGACAGGATGGAGATATGGAGGAAAAGGGATTTCAACATAGCCACGCCTCATTGAAGGGATGCCTCTTCCTCTCTCTCTCTCTCTCTCCCTGTCTCTCTCTGGCAAGTACACACACCCTCTAGCAATTAAAAAACAAAAATATGAATTCCTGCAACCTATCTCTGGAGATGCTAGTTCATTCACCGGGGACAGGGCCCAGGAATCCATAAATGTACTTACTAACCCCAGGTGCTTCACAGATGAACCACACAAGGAGAAGTACTTGAAAGAAATTGCTCAATAAATTGTTTCCAGTGAGTGATAAAATAGAAAAAAATGAACAGAGACCTCTCGGCTTTCCCAGTGCCCCAGAAGTTGGCACTGTGCCATCCTGCTTGGCTGAGATTCCATAAGCATCGGGGCTCCAGAGCAAGCCAGTGGAAAGTACCCGACACAGCCACTGAGTCATCAAGGCACCACCTCCAGTTAAGTCTGCCCCTTAATCCTAAAATCTGCTGTAGCCTCAGAGCAGAGCGATCATAGCCTGAGGCTGTGGGACATGTCAGGCGCCAGGGTCTCTGGCTGTGGATTAGAAATTAAACTGTGTATTAGAGCGAGCCCAGAGAAAGAAAAGGAACAGGAGCCCAGAGCCTGCGAAAGGCCAGGAGATGGCCCTAGTGCATGGGGTGAAATTCAGGCACTAGCTCAGGAGATGAATATTTGGAATAAAGCTCAAACATGATGGCAGCTCTGGCTTGACAGTGATTATAAAATCAAAGCAGATGTGTGAAGAGTAAACCTGAGTTCAGGGTGAAGGCAGTTATGGATGGGAATATAATGAAAGCCCAAGGTCTTCCCAAAGAGGGAGTGAGGGAGTAGAGAGCTACAGAGCTCAGGCTCCTGACCTAGCAGATTGGGGAGAAGGAAGCACTGCCAGGTCTAAAGAAGACAGTCATATTTTTTTCACTTTGCCAGAGGGTCTGAGCACTCACTGGAGGGAGATAGAGAGAGCACCCCTCTGGGGGATGGTCACACCGCAATCCCTTCTCCATTTCTCTTCTTTTAAAATTTTGGGCATGCGCACAAATACATCCAGAGTGTTTTTCAAGCCACCAGGCCCAGGACTCTAACTGCATAGCTGGCCATGTGGAATCCACTTGCCTTAACCACCATGCCACCAGCTGGCCTGAGGACAATAATTAACATGGAGTGTCAGCTGCCAAAGGGCAGCAGGAGCTGCAAACTGTGTATTTTTTAAAAAGACTTAGAAACTCTGAGGAGGAAAACAGGATGGCAGAGTACAATGCAGTGAAGGAGGAGCGGGCCTGCTGGTTTTCAGTCCCTAAACATCCCCCATGTCGGTATTCTGAGCTGAGCAGAAGCGCCGCAGGAGTGGAGTCAGAGGGCACAGGAGCCGTGCAGCTGCCTCGTAGTCATGCATCACATGTCCACCATGCGCGCATGCGCACACTCATTCTCCTTGGAGGGTGGGTATACCAAGAGCACCAAATTTGAAAGCAGAGCAGTTGATTCCAAAACCCACTTCCTACTCCTGTGCGTTGACACGGGTTCCCCACTTACTCCACATTGTCCAGCAGAATCACGAGTCACATTTCTGAAAGGGCCTATAATCCACTCATTCTCCTCCTTTTCAGTCCCCCACCCCACCTCTTTCCTCCTTATATCACTCAAATGTCACTCTCCTAGGACTAGATGATGCTGAAGTGGTTCCTTCCAGTACTAGGGATGACTGGTCCCAGTCAAAGCCACAGCCTATACCTGTGCTCTAGAACCTACCTCCCTCCCATACCCGCACACCTGCTGTGAGGCATTCTCACATGGGAAGGTTCCCAGTTCAAGTCCAGAGACCTCCCTGGGTAACCTAGGCACCCATGTGCCCATGACCGGGGGGCTGGGAGTGGATCGCAGTATCAAGACCCTGTGGTAGATGCTATTTCTTTCTCATTCATTCATGGAAGACATTTATTGAATAAGTAATTTTTTAAAAATTCCACTCTCTTGACCAGCTCTCATTCTATTGGTTTCTTACTACTCTGGTGAAAAAGAACACTCCAGCTACTGCCCACCCAAGACTAAGCCACTGAATGTGACCAGCGGAAACGTGCCGAGCTCACTAGCTGCATTTGAACTTCATCACTACCAACTCCAGTGGGTGCTGAATGCTGCAGGCACTGCTGGGCAATCAGACACACCTCCCTACTCCACTTAACTCCCTAGCTCTTCTAGAAAACTGCTTCATATCTTCTCGGACTTCAAACATTTCCCTTCCTCCGCCCTAAGCTGATGACCTTACTTCCTACTTTATTTGGAAACTAGAAGCGATAGGGAGAGGATTTCTACACGCTTCCAACACCACTTCTACTCACGCACAGCCTCTGCAGTCATTCATTCTGCCTTCCCTCTTAGAACCGTGGATGAAATGATCAATCGATTGGTCCCTATCAAAGCCACAGACTGTACCCACCTCCTATACCCACACACCTGCACAAGGAGATCAGTGCACCCGTTTTTCTCCTTCTCTTTCATCAGCCATGCTATTTATCACAAATGTATCATTCCAATGAGCATGAAAGAAGCAATGGTATTTGTTCTTTCTGCCTCACCTTCTCTACTTCCCTTTCAGACAAAACTCAGCACAACAATCCATTCTTGTTCTTCTTTTAGACGCTTATCATTCCGCTCAAAACTGCATCTGGTATCAGTAGTTAATCCTCAGCCCTCATCTCCCCTGACTCAAATGAGCAAAGCATGTATATAAGAGCTTTTGAGGGGCCAGCAGTTAATATAATGGCTGTCACTGGACTCCCATGTAGTCAACCACGGTTCAAATCTCGGACCTGGTAGTTTAAACTCATACCAGGCGCATGTGCATGCATGCCCAAGATCCCAAGAGGAGAATGGAGAAGAAGGGATTGCAGTGTGGCCATCTCCCCTGGAGGGGGTGATTTCACACTTTCTGTCTCTCTGTCTTTCTAGCGAGCACATGCACCCTATAACAAAAAAGATCTCCAAAAAAAAAAAGAGCTTTTGAAAGAGTAAATATAAAAGAGAATTTAAAAACATAATTTAAATAAATTTCCAAAAAGTGATTAGCAAGGTACCATAATAAAAACTTACCAGAAAGACAGAGTGAGAGACAGGATGTCTACACTTGCCAGAGAGAGAGAGAGACAGAGAGAGAAAGCATACCTTCCCCAAAGGGACATTGCTGTTCTTCAAATGTACCTGGCACCTACCTATCTCGAGATCTTTGCACTCACTGTCCCAGCAACCTGGGAGACTCCTTCCCAGAAAATCACATAGTTCACTCTCTCATCTGCTTCAAGTCCTTTTTTTTCTTGAGTTTCTTTTTTGCATATGATAGAGACAGAGAGACAGAGACAGAGGCAGGGTCCTCCCTGACAAGGTCTGGCCATACCACAGTCCTCCTGCACGCCATCCAGCAGCCAGGATTGGAGGTATACCTACAGGCACCTAGCATATTCAGGACTGACCTGGCATCTGAACCCAGGGCCTTCCGATACAGCTCCAGTCTCATGCAGTGGCACACAGCCACCTGCACCACTGGAGCTGGGCCTGCCTCAAGTCTTTGTTCAAATGCCATCTTCTCACTCTGGTTCTGTTAGACATCGCCACTAGAACTGCAACCAACTTCCCCCTTCCCCACATTTTCTATTTCCCTCAACAGCACCTATTACTATCTGATACGCCATACATTTTAGTTATTTATTTTGTATGTATTTTTCTACTAGGATGTAAGCTACATGAAGGAAAGGGGTCTGTTCTGTTTTATTTTTTCTCTTTCCCTTTTTTTATTGCTAGAAGGCACATGCACTTGCCAGAGAGAGACAGAGAGAGAAGGAGAAAGCTCCCCCAATGGGGTGTGGTCACACTGCAATCCTCCTTCTCCATTTCTCTAACCTTTCTGGAATTGGATGCATGCATTCCTGTGATGGGTTTCAGGCTGCTGGGACTGGGATTCGAGCCACCATGGCCCATGTGGGATTCAGTTCTCATAACCTCTAGGCTACAGGGCTGGCTCTGTTTTATTTTCTATTGTACCCCCGGCATCTAGAATAGTAATTGACAAATAGCGACTTAAAAAATATTAGCCAAATGAAAAATGAGTTAATGAGTTGATCTGAAATTAAGTATGATATAAACAGAGGGGAGAAATGCCTTTATGTGAGCTCAGAAAATACTTTCCCTTTCTTTCAACTGCCTTCTCCCCTTGAAAAACCTGAGACAGTCCTAGGTTGTCCAATAGGGTGTCCTGCCAAGCACTGGGAGAAACTGGGAGGAAGCTACCCCACCCTTATGCAGCACACACAGCCCACCTTGCAGCCTTCATAGGGAAAGGACAGACTAGCCTCCAGGATCCACTTAGCAATCTCTGGGTGGACAAGACGAGTCACAGGCAGGGTTGCCCCAAGATGCAGCAGTGAGGCGAGGCGAGGCGCTGCACAGAGGAGGCCAGATCCCTCTGTCCAACCAGGGGCCCAGCCCCATGAGTGTAAGAAACATACCAATCCTGTGCACGCGAGTCAAGGATCCTCACCGGACAGAGAAATGGAGGGAAAAAAAATCACAGTACAACCAAGTCCAGTTAGGTGCTTTCTCTGTCTCTCTAATACATGTGCACATAGCCTCTGATATAAAAAATAAATAAATAAGATAAAAAGGCAAGTTATAGGCTTACAGATACTGGTATCAGATTCCAAGGTTCATCGGTATTACGGGTTCCCAGCCTCCCACAAGGACACAGAACAGGCAATCCAGCCAGGGATACGATGAAGAGGGTTGGGGGACATGCGGGAGGCCAATAGGAAAGTACCCAGCTTATTTCAGAGCATGACTGATCCCAGTTACAGGTGTCTTCAAATTTTCCCAGCTATACATACACCTGACCCTTGGTGGCTTGGTGTACCGTATCTGTCCTGTGAGATGAGCAAAGGCTTCTGTCACCTGCTTGTCAAATCAGTTTTGAGTATATTCTACTATAACCAGGGCACGTGCAGGGAGGTGGGGGTGGGGCGGACTGAAACAACGAGAAGCAGACACGTTTTCTCGTCTCGAGGACCTCAGGACCAAAGTGTTCTCTGTAGATATCACAAAAACCGTTTTTTCATCAACCCTGGGCTATGGAATTATGCTTCAATGTGCTCATGCATTACACACATAAGCAAAATTTCAATGAGGCAAAAGTGAATAGCTATTGACCATCTAAAAGAATATTGACTAAGTGCAGCCCAGAGAGGGAAAGGCAACTTAAGAGTGAGCCGTAGGCATTGTTATAGAATAAGGACGTCTCTCAAGGAGTGAGGAAAACTTTCAAAACACATCCAAACTCCAGTTGCCTCTTCTCATCAAAAAACAGTAAAGTAAAAACCCTTTCCACAACAACAGCTCAGAGCATCCTCTCTGGCTTAAAAGATATGGCAGGGGGGGCATATTCTACTATAACCAGGGCACGTGCAGGGAGGTGGGGGTGGGGCGGACTGAAACAACGAGAAGCAGACACGTTTTCTCGTCTCGAGGACCTCAGGACCAAAGTGTTCTCTGTAGATATCACAAAAACCGTTTTTTCATCAACCCTGGGCTATGGAATTATGCTTCAATGTGCTCATGCATTACACACATAAGCAAAATTTCAATGAGGCAAAAGTGAATAGCTATTGACCATCTAAAAGAATATTGACTAAGTGCAGCCCAGAGAGGGAAAGGCAACTTAAGAGTGAGCCGTAGGCATTGTTATAGAATAAGGACGTCTCTCAAGGAGTGAGGAAAACTTTCAAAACACATCCAAACTCCAGTTGCCTCTTCTCATCAAAAAACAGTAAAGTAAAAACCCTTTCCACAACAACAGCTCAGAGCATCCTCTCTGGCTTAAAAGATATGGCAGGTGCACCTGCAAAGCTAAGAAACAGTCGCTTCTGTATCTGCATGAATTTATCAGCCGGTGAAGGGAAATAGCTTCAGCTACAGAAATACCAGTGAAAAATACTGGACCTTAACAGCAGAGATTTGAGTAGCTATAGACAGGACTGGGACCCTCTACGAGCTGTGTATTAGTCCTGATACAAGAAAACAGTGAACTGAATCAGCAGATAACAAAACAAGAATGATAAAGAGAAATAAGACAGATCTGCATCAGGATAAAGTCAAGTTCTCTTAGCCCCAGCTAGCCCAGGTAAAAAGGGCTCGAGTTAAAATCTGAGCCCCGTAACATCTGTTGAGCCAACATCCATGATCGGAAGGAGAATATATTAGAGAAGAAATACCTATTGGGTTTAGGAGAAATAAGATAAATTACCAAGTATGGGGGGGTGGGTTGCAAGTTGAGGAGACCTTTGAGAGAGATAGTCAAAACAGGTGGAAGCCGCCAGCAGCCATAGACTGTTTTGCATCCTTTCCACCACAGGAGGGAGGGAAGCCAAGAACACAGTTGGATTTTGACCAGGCAAAGTGGAAGTTTTGAAAAGAGACTAAATAGAGCACAGGAGACTCCAGGTTGCCCTGACAATGGCAACTCCACCCTCTTACAACAATGCATTATAATGAAGAAAGCCACATGCAAACGAAGTTAACAGTAATCAATGGCAGAGCATCACAAGGTCACAGGGAGGCCTTCCGGAAGAGTCTGTGCAGCAGAAAAGAGGTGCAAACTATGTGAGGGAAGCTTTTACTCCTTAAACAGGAAGGTCAAACTGAGCCAGCACACCTCAAAGAACTTCATGCTTGTGGTGCCAATAAATCTTCCATGTTTGTTGCCATCACTGAATAAAGGGGCATTGGACTAGGAAACAGGCTCCCTTCCTCTTGATGCTTCGCATGAGAAAATACAGCAGCCAGGTGGTTGAGCCTCCCCAGAAGGAGGAGTGGTAGAAAGGGAAACCAACACAATTATATCTGCATCTTTTGGTGATGGTAATGGCTCAGTAAGTTCTTCTATATGTAGAAACATGCATATATGTATACACAGATTTATAATGCTAAGCTAATTAGTTGTTCATAGTCAGTGCCAGGGTAGTGATGCATGCATACAGTTACGTGTGTGTTTTTTCTGTGTTTGTGTGTATGTGTGTGTAATTTTGTCAGCACAAAGTCTGAGTTAAAATAAAAAGAAGAGAAAAACACTCAGGCATTGTTGACTTCAGCTACAGAGTCTGCAAATTTTCAGCAAGTGCTAGGCATTTCTCATCTCACACATTCACTGGTCATAAGCACAGAGAGGAGCAGCAGGTAGATTAGTCCATTCTATACAAACTATTTTCCTCCCTCTCCCAATTCCCTTTTCTTTCCAAGCTGAGTGGTTAGACTTGGGTAAGTGGAAAGCTCTATGATACCACTTCACCATGTACCGCAAGCGCTGTGCCCAACCATGTGAGGGATCTGCCTCCCTGAGCCTGGCCCTCTAGGGTCAGAAGACCCCAAGTCCACAATGCAAATCCACCTTATATAACACAGCACAGCTTGCCCAATGCCCAGCATCTCTTGGTTCTCTTTCTAGGGAACTAGACTTTGTCTTTGTTCCACTGGCTGAAAACTGGGTGCCTTTTCATCTGACTTCCGAATCAAGGTGTAGATAGCCACCTAACTATAATTATCATCACTACCTATAGATTCCTGCTCCATGCCCTGCTTTTACATCCAATGCTTTGGGGAGTGATGTCATTCAGAAAGCAGATGAGTTCATTCTGCCCCATAAGTCACTAGCTATTCTTAGGGAATGAACCCTACAGCTCAACTAGTTCTGCAGGCACTGAATTCAGCCATTAGGGTAGCAAGAAGCCTTTAGTAAACTGCAGTTCAATGACTGATAGGCAGGAAGAAAGAGAGAGTGTGAGCCCATAGCCCTGGGAGAGGAAACCATGAAAGATTTCAGAAGATCTAAAGTTTGACCTATTCTCCTTCCTCCTTTAAAATTATTGTCTCTTTGTATGACCCTCCTACTGATGGTTGACAGATGGCTGGAGAATGACGGAAAATTGAAGAGAGCACCATGACAGCAGAGATCACAACATTTTTGTTCTCCTCCTCATTTTCCTGGTGCCTAGAACTGTGCCTGGTATACAGTAGTGCCCAGTTAATATCTATAGGTAGAAGGAATGAATAAAGAAACCAAAGCAAGTATGATGAGTGGCTCCTTGGCTGCACTCTCGCTTATTTCAGCACCACCTGAGCCTCAGCTAGAGAGGCCCAACAATCACGCCTGTATCCTCAAATGCAACACTTCTCTTTTCGGGCTTTCAATGCATTTATCACATCACTTAGGTGAGTCTACACATATAATTGAAAACCATCACTCCCAAAGCCCACAAGTGATACCAGCCACTGCAGGGCCAAGGCTGTGATTTCTAGAGGCGCCTGGCTAATCTGAGTGACAAGGCCTCAAGACAAGCTTTACATCTCAAATGAGGAGTGACTGCACTCATCCACCTTGCCTCCAGGCTCTCCTTCCTGCTGCCTCCCACAGGTGGTGAAAAATCCCAGAAGGTCTTCCAGAGGTTTCTGGGTCACCCCTATCCCGGGCTTTGCTGAATACAAGCTGGTTCTTGGGACTTCTTCACTGCCCTTTGGAGTTTTAGTATAACAGCCTGTATTGAATGGACCCAGGTTAGTAATAGGCAATTACTAAGAACCTACTGGACAGGCCACATGCAGTCCTTCCTCTTCAGGTGCTATCGTCTGGTTGAGTCACTCCTGAGACATACTATTTGCTTTCCCTCCAGTGTAAATTCTATCCAGAGCACCTTCTACAGGTTGTTTTGTAAAAGCTACCCAGTATCCCACCGATAGGTTTTGTTTTGTTTTAAGATACCACGGGTTTATACTATTTTTATTGACAAGGTTTATAAGAACAAATTTTTTTAAAAATCAAAGGCCAATTAATTTTTAAACGGGTAGAATCAGGCTAAAAAGATCAAGAAAAGAACTGAAGGAAAAAGGGCATCTTAAGGTATAGGGAGGCTGTGGGACCGTCCCTAAAAGGGATGCTCGTCCCAAAGCTATCTGCACTGGGGCAGGCTGGTAGGATGTACCTAATAGCACAGCCCTTTGCAAGCACCGCTCCACACTGTCTCCTGGCCCACCCGGGCTCAATGTGCATCATGTCTCCCCTCACTTCTGACCTCTGAACTCAGACTCTGTACCAGGCCTTTTATAACTTGGGGAAAAAATCAGACTCTGGAAGGCACAAAAGACTTCATGGTCACCTTGTCTAACTTCTGTCCTGATGCAGGAATCCGCAATATCCCTGATAGGTAGCTAGTCAGTTCCGTCTTATGTACCAGCTCAGAACCTTCAAAACACGTCTGCTCATATGAATCACCAGGAGCATTCGCGAAAGGCACAGCTCACCAACTATACAAGGCTCAGCTCACCAACTATACAAGGCTCTACAAAATCAGAATCTCCAGAGAAGAGGCCTGTGAATCTGGATTTTTTATGAGCATCCCTGGTGGGCTTTACAATTAAATGTGTTTCTTATGTGCATGTAATATGGTAGTTCTTCACAGTGGCTGTCTATTAGTCAGCCAGGAAGCTTTCAAAAAAAAGTCAATGACAGGCCTTCAGCCCTAGATATTCCTACTTAATTGGTCTGGGATAGAGCCCAGGTGGTGCAATTTTTTAAAGCTCCCAGCTGATTCTAATGCACAGCCAGGGTTGAGAACTTCTGTAATAGCTTTCCAAGCTGAGAGTAAGTTCCTTGGGGACAGCAACCAATAACTCTACACCGTTTATACCCTTCACTGTGCCCCTCCACCAGGCTGAAGCAACATAGTCTATCACTGGTCCATGGATCTTATGTATCTAGCTGGTTCACTCACTCAATATAGGATATAATTTCTTAATTGTATTAAGTAGCTGTATACATCCACTTAGCAAGAGGCCAGACAGAGGAGGGACAAGAACTGCTAGAACTCCTTCTGGCTGAGTGTTCACCCCCTACCTAGCCTTCTCTGTCCACAGACTAAAAGTCCAAACAACCTCAGAAGCTTCATTTCAGGTCTTCCCTCTGCCTCCCCCGGTGTCCCCAACTCCACTCACATTGTACAGCACGGTGGTCCACCCTTCCATGGTGATGCACTGGAAAACAGTCAGCACGGCGAAGAGGATATTGTCAAACTGGGTGATCCCATCATTGGGGCCGATCCAGTCCTTGCATTCATAGCCAGCTGGGCAGCCCTGCACACCACAGGGGTGAGGGGGATCAAATCCTTCTAGAATACCTGCAGACACATGAGGAGGATGGAGGATGAACCACGTGGTATTTAATATGAACTGGAAATGACCTCAGGAAGCCACTGCAAGCAATTCTACTTCTCTTAGAAAGAGCTTGCCCTTCTTCGTCTTGGGCTTCCTTTCCTCTGGTCTCTACGCCACCCAGCTCATACACGATGTGTTCAACTCAACGCTGCCTGACCTTTTCTGGAACTGAAGCCTCTTGTTTACCTGATTCTCTTTTCTGCAGACCCCATCTCTACCCTCGCGTGCAACACTACTGGAATTTATAGGACTGAATTACATAGAACTCTGGGGTAAAGGCAAAGTGAGGTTTTCTAACTTCAGACTCCATAATAAACTGTATTCTTCCTGGTTTCTTTAGAACAGTTATAAATTACAATCCCCTTAAGGGTCTTAATGCCTTGTTTTTTTCTGCCATTCTATTTTCTTTGAATATAAAATTCAAAATAAAAAATAAAAATCCAAAGTGAAAGATATTCTTTGACATTTTTTTTCCATTAAGAGTAAAATTGTACCTATCCAGGATTCTTCCATTTGTCCCTCACCCCCTTTCTTCCTAGGGTATACACTTGACATAAGCAAATAAGATACAAAGAGATGAGAAACTATGGTGTGTGTACCCCCCAAATCTCCCAAGTACACTTTCAAGTCAAGTTCAGAGCCCCTGAGTTCTTCCACACTATGTGTTGGTCAAAACAGACAGCAAGGGAGACCATGAGATGGGGCTGAGAGGGGAACTATGTCCACAGATCTGGAGAAACCCAAGTCTGATTGCAAATTCCTGGGTCTCACTGGCCTGTGGGCCAGTGAAGCCATTGTACCAAGCGTTTTTGTTCAGACAAATGGCAGTTGATGTGAATTTTGATAGCCCTCTACCAAAGGATGGGGAAGCTGAGACCACCTACTTGAAATCTGCCAACCACAAACTTAAGAAGTGGCTTTACAACATCAGTGTAAAGTCTAGCCAGATTGTGTCTCAAAGGCCATTAAGGCCCAGGCCAAGCATGCCTACTGGCTGACGTTGCTTCTCTGCAGGCTGAGTCCATGTGGGAGGCGCAGGTTCCATTTCTGGCTCACCCTTAAAAGTCAGGTGTAGTGACGCCAATAGTCCCAGCCACATGGGAGGCTGAGACAAAAGGATCACAACATAGTGAGACCCTGTGTTAAAATAATAGTAATAATTTTTAAAAGGGTACTGACTAGGGAGTTTCTGATTCTAATCTCAGGGTTAAGCTAGGACATACTTTTCCAACCAGACTCTGAATGCCCTGAAATTACCCCAGTGACCAGAGGGAAAAGGAAAAAGTAGAAGACAAAAAATCACGACCTCACCTGAATTGTTCATGAAGCATGCTCGATGTAACTTCCCACTGTAGAACTCCAAGCCAATGATAGCAAACATCAGGATGGCAAAGAAGAGCAGGAGGCCGATCTGTAGAAGAGGCACCATGGCCTTCATGATGGACTTCAACACAATCTGCAGGCCTGGAAGGAGGGAAAAGAGGCTATGTGGAGCCCTCACACAGCACCACCCGATGGGCAGGCTCTGTTACCCCGTCCGAGGAGAAGGGCAAGCCTTTGGTGGAAAAGAACCACTGGTCCTGAGATGACAATGAGATACCCAGGACAAGTCAAACCAAAGACCGCCATTACCCCATACCCTGGGATCGATCCTTTCCTCCTCCTCAGCGTTCTCTGATCTTTCATGTGTCTGTTTCCCCTCCCTCAGGTGCAGCACCATATTGGTGCTGGGTTCCTCTTATAAACATACTAGAAAGAGCTCTTTTCATGTAGGAAATTATGCTTAGCCATACTATGTTCTAAATCCTGTGAGTGCTGGGAGGTCATCTTCTCTAATACTCTCAGACCCAGTTCTCTTACCTACTGCTGGGGGAACATAGGGAGTACAACCACTGTTCAGAAAATGCTACATCTTTTGGCCCAGACATTATACTTCCAGTATTCTAGCCTAAGAAAATAATCAGAGATTTGAATAAAGATGTTATGTAAAAATATATTTGCTGCAGCACCATTTATAGTTAGGGGAAAAAAATCTGGAAATAACTTGGTTTTATTTTTTGTGTTGTCCAGCAACAAAACACTGACTAAACAAATCATGACACTTGTAAGAATTTATAATGCCAGGAAAATAAAATGCTTATTAAAGAATAGAAAAAAATATATATACATACAATACATATATGTGTGTGTGTGTGTGCGTGTGTGTGTGTGTATGTAAAACAGTTCCACTTTACATTAAAATGCCCAGAAAAAAGTGAATGGAAAAACTATACAAAAATGTTAACTAAAGTTATTTCTGAGTGAAAGGATAAACAGCAATTTTCATTTTCCTTTTTGTCACTTTCCTTAATACTTTCCAAGATCTTCCATTATCTTTTAAATCTGAAACAAAAGTTAAGTTCCCAAGTGAAATGTTATACTGGATTGCTGCATGTTTACTATTTATTACCACTGGGCTCCTCCCCGGAAGAACTGTTTCTTATTTATCCCAAATTCTCTCAGATTCTGAATCCAGTTGAAAATGCATCAATAAAGTTATTAGCAGAGCAGAAAGAAGAGAGGCAGATGCTCACTAGGTATCCCTGACACGAGCTTCAAGGGCCTCAGGACACGCACTGCTCGGAGGGTCCTCAGGTCCACGTGAGTGTTGAAGTGGGTTCCCGCAGTGGCCAGGATGCTGCAGATGGAGACACAGAAGAGTCCACGTTACCACAGCCTGCCTTCGTCTCCTGCCCCCTGGGGGAGGCTGGGTTGAAGCAGCGTCAGCCTGGAAAGCACACAAAGCCGATGCCAGCTGTATGTGGGCGCACCTGAGCTTGGGTGAATCACCAGTGGTTCCGAGTGGAACTAAATTTAGCCATCTGGATTTCACTTTGCAAAGAAGGAAAACTTACCACATTGGAATCCTACTTCCAAATCATGAACAAAACGCAAGGTCCCCAGCATCTGTCCTGTTCCTTGTCTCCAGATCTTGTCCCCTACTGTCTCCTCTGCCCATGCCAAACTCCTTCTCTTTCTAACCTACCAGGCTCTCTCTCACATTTTGCATTGCAAAATTCTCTTAGATTCTGGTCTCCTACCTCCTTCAAGAAATGTCTCTAGATTAACTGCACTAATGAAGTAATTCACTCTTCTCCACCTTGATAATTAGAATCTTCACTAAGGACCAGCAGGTGGCGTGGTGGTGAGGGCACTAGACTCCCACATGGCAGACTGTGGTTCAAGTCTCAGACCTGGTGGCTTGATTTTTCACCCTCCCTCTCCCTCTATGTCTGGCCAAATTAAAAAATGATAATAACAATAATTAAAATTAAATAATTCTAAAAAAAAAGAATGTTCACCAAACACGTTAATTACATTGATGTCTATAATTCCACAATAACGCCAGAGGTTCTCGTATGATTTTGCTTTCCATGGTCAATCTTGGTCCAAAATATTAAATGGAAAATTTCAGAAATAAACAAGTCATGAGGGACCAGCAGTTAGCGTAATGGCTATGTCACTGGACTCCCATGTAGTTGACCACAGTTCAAGTCCCAGACCTGGTGGCTTAAACTTAATGCCGGGTGCGTGTGCGTGCATGCCCAAGATCCTGAGAGGAGAATAGAGAAGGGATTGTGGCGTGACCATCCCCCCTGGGGGGTGATTTCTCACTTTCTGTCTCTCTGTCTCTCTCTGCCTTTCTGGCAAGTGCATGTGCTCTATAGCAAAAACCTCTCCAAAAAAAGAGAAATAAACAAGTCATAAGTTTCAAATTGCACACTGTTCTCAGCAGCATAATGAAAACTCATGCCATCCTGCTCCATCCTGCCCAGGGTATGAATCATGTCTTTGTCCAGCGTATCCACACTGTGTACACTACCTTCCTGTTAGTCATTCAGTAGCTGTCCCAGCTAAAAGAGACACCTCCATGGTATGGTAGTATTTATATAACCTTTATTTTACTTAATCATGGTCCCAAAGGGGGCCAGGAGAGGACACTGAGGTCAAGACATGCACAGTTTGAGTCCCAAACCTGGCAGCTTAAAAACATGCTGGCATATGTGCATGCATACCCAAAATCCTAAGAGGAGAATAGAAGAGAAGGGGTTGCAGCATTGCCCATCACCTCTGAGGGTTCTTTCTCACTTTCCCTCTCTCTTTTTCTCCCTCTCTTTATCACTCTATGATGAGCACACACGTCCTACAGCAAAGTCAAAAACAAAAACAAAAAAGTCACCAAAGAAAAAGAATAGTGATTCTGACATAGTATTATGATTGTGCTCTTTTATTATTAATGAAGTTATTAGGTACTACTTGTTAAATTCTTACTGTGCTTCATTTACAAGTTAAACTTTATCGTAGAAAAGGCATAGAATATATAAGGTTTGGTTCCACCCAGTTTCAGGCATTTGTTGCATATTTTGGGATGTAGCTTCTGCAGATAAAGGGGGACTGCTCTATTTTATAACTGTCCCAAACTACCCTTTAACTCAGATTGGGTTTCTTTACTCCCATTTTCCACCTTCCATAGCCATATCTAGAAACACAAACACAAACAAACACTATGCAAGAATCCTATCACTGCATACACCAAGGACCTTCTCTTGAAGAAACAATTTTTCTCATAAAATCCATGACATTGCAGGTACTTTGGAGAGACAAGGACATAAATGTATTTATGGGATGTAGCAGAAGACTATTAGAAGAATTAGGTTTAAGTCCTGACTTATTCACTTGAAAACTGGGGTGACTTGACACAACTCACTCAACCTCTACAAGCCTCATTTTCCTTATCTACGAAATGGGAGAACATCATGGCTTAGTTATGAAAACAAAATGACATTGTATTAAATATTGAGTGTTCTAGGTGCCAGCAGGTGGCATGGTGGTTAAAGCACTGGACTCCCACGTGGCCGACTCTGGTTCAAGTCTTGGACCTAGTGGTTTTCACACAACCCCCCCACCCCATCTCTGGTCAAATCAAAAATAATAACAATACTAAATAAAATTAAGTAAAGAATTCTTTTTTTTAAAGTGTTCTGTAAATTAAACAGATAAAAGGCACTGCACTTAACACAAACATTAACATCATTAAATTATTAAAGTATTAACTTAAGCTTCGTTAATTACAGTCTTGTTTCTGTGAGAAAGCACTTTTTCTCCATCATCTCACCAGGACAATCTCAGCTATCCTGAAAAACTGGGAAACAAGTTATTCAGAAAACTGGACTTTCTACAGAGTTGAAGGTGGCAAGAATGTTTTCTTTTGTTTAGTATTTATGGTGGAACCGCTCTAAACACCTCCAGTATAGAAGAAGATACCTGAACTGCTTTTAACATATGGCGTGTCTTCAACCCTTGACGATGAATCCTGTGAAAGGTTGACGGCACACGGCTCTAGGACCGGGAGGTGGGAACGGCAGGCGCAAACAATGCATGCCGGGGTAGCAGCATCAGAAGCAACGTCTGGGAGCCAGCAGTGCTCAGAGGCCAGCCGGGTCCTCAGAGGACTGCTCTATGTGGCAGTACACCCTGACCTTAAGGATATTCAAGAATGGACTACATGGGGCTGGCAGGTGGCATGGTAATTAAGGCACTGGACTTCCACATGACCAAGTGCAGTTTGAGCCCTGGACCTGGTGAATTTCTTTCTTACTTTTCCTTTCTCTCACTCTCTCTGGTCAAATTAATAATAATAATAATAATAATAATAACAAATAAAGTTACATAAATAATTGTTCTAATAAAAAGGAAAAAAAAAGTGGACTGCAGAACTATCTTTAGAAAGTAATGAGGGTCCCTACATTAGACTGAAAGGGAGTTAAATGATCTTTCAGCTTTTAAGATTCTATAATTCTATGTTTATGCAACCTCAACATAAGAACAAGAAATCCTTCTCTCATTAAAAAAAAGAAAAAAAAGAAATCTCAGAAGCTAGACAAGCTTTCCAAGTCTTCTCCATGTCTCCTGACCCATATGTCCATATCAGAAAAAGAAGAGTTCAGGGGGGAACCAGCAGTTGGCGTAATGGCTATGTCGCTGGACTCCCACGTAGTCGACCGCGGTTCGTGTCCCGGACCCGGTGGCTTAAAACTCACACCGGGCGCGTGTGCGTGCGTGCCCAAGATCCCGAGAGGAGAATGGAGGAGAAGGGATTGCGGCGTGACCATCCCCCCTGGGGGGTGATTTCTCACTTTCTGTCTCTATGTCTCTCTCTGTCTGTCTGGCGAGCACATGCACCCTACAGTGAAAATCTCTCAAAAAAAAAAAAAAAGAGTTCAGGGGAGCAGAATTTTCTTTTATAAGTTTACCTACACCATTTTCTCTATGAGTGTGTGAGAGAGAGACCCTCAAAAGGGTCTCAGTGCTGCAAGCCACCCCTAGTCATCAGCCAGCTCTGGATCATGGGCACACACGTGCCCAATATATTTAGAGAGAGCTCTGGACTTGAACCAGTTTACTCCCTATATTGGACAACCTCAGAGTGGTGTGTTTTACCACTGAACCACTGTCCTCCGGCTTCATGAAACAGAGTCTTTTATAGTGATTTTGAACCTATCTTCCAAGGCCAAAGAAAAAAATTAAGAAGGGAGTTTTATGATTTCTAATAAGAAGGGGAAAAAGAGTAAGGAGAAACATGAAAAACAGAACTGGAAAGTAGAACAGAAACAAAAAAATAAATAAATAAATAGAGGAGAGATGAAGAGAAACTACAAAGACAGGTGTAGTGATGGAGACCAGCAGGAAAGCGGGACCATTGTCCTGCTAATTCATCTCATAAAAAGGCCAGGTGCACATGCGGGTCTTCTGTGCTGCCCAGGTGGGAGGCCCTCCTTTCACTTGGCCTTACACACACAGCATGCAGAACCTGCCCTGTTCAGAAACAAGAGTTCTGTTTCCTAGGATACCCAGATACACACAAGATGCTCTTTCTTATCATAAAAAGAGCAGCTAGAAATAAAAATGTCCTCCTTAACCATGAGTTTAACAGGTATTCTACAGAAGGTGGAGGGAGAGGCAGAAAAACACAAATGAAAGGTGAAGAAGGCTCAAACATAAAGAGAAAGAAGAAAGCGGTAAAGGGAAAGAAGGAGATGATAGGAGAGTGACCAATAAAAGAAAACGTGCAGATGTAAAGCAAGGAATGAAGAATTCCATGTCCTTGCAGAAATATATACAGGTGGAGAAGCAAACATCAAAGGAATAGAAAAGCTCACTTGGGAAAGAAGGAAGGCTAACTTGAAAAGATGGAAGCAAAACTATGGTATTTAAGGCCGGTCCCTATGGCCTAGTGGGTAAGGGAGCAGTTTGAGTCCCGGCCATGCACTTAAATAATGTGCTGGACACATGTGCATGCATGCCCAAATCCTGATGGGATAGAGAGATAAAGGAGAAGGGATTGCAGTATGACCATGCCCTGCTGGGAGGTGCTTTCTCCCTCTTTCTCTCTCTCTTTCTTTCTTTGTTTTTCTGTCCCTCACTGGTGAGTGCAAGCACCCTCTGACTATAAAAAAGTATATACATATATATGTATGGTATTTGGACCCGGCCATGATGTGTAATAAGTAGAGGGCCACTGAACAGAACTGAAACCATAGGAAGGCTCCCAGTTCAGGTTCCAGGTCATCCTGCACCTTCAGGGCACACCCGTAGGCACACCTGTGATCCTGGCTAGCTGGAAGGAGCCAGAATGGGGTTTGCATCACAGTGTGGCAAGGTCCTGGCAAGGGTACCTATCTTTCTTTCTTTCTCTCTTTCATAAATGGAAGCAGGGAAGGAAAGAAGACATACATGATATTTGTCGCAGGGAGTCTCATAAAGCCAGCCATGAGATACACCCACATTCTATTATTAAGGCCAGCCCTTAGCTGAATCTACCTGCTTCCCAGATTTTCCTAAGCACAACCAACCTGCAGCTACAACTGTGACACCTGTGGCTTTTGTGCTCCCTTGGCCTTGAGAATGTTCTTTCTTCCAGTGCAGCAGGACTGGGTCTTTAACTAACTTACACTGGCCATTGGCTGCTTCCTAACTCCCATTGTTCAAATGGTTCTTTTTTTTTTTTTTGGAGAGATTTTCACTGTAGGGCGCGTGCGCTCGCCAGACAGACAGAGAGAGACATAGAGACAGAAAGCGAGAAATCACCCCCCAGGGGGGATGGTCACACCGCAATCCCTTCTCCTCCATTCTCCTCTCGGGATCTTGAGCACGCACGCACACGCGCCCGGCGTGAGTTTTAAGCCACCGGGTCCAGGACATGAACCGCAGTCGACTACGTGGGAGTCCAGTGACATAGCCATTACACTAACTGCTGGTTCCCTCAAATGGTTCTTGAGGGCAGGAATTACACAGTGGCTCCCTTGTGAATCTGCTAAAAGCTGAGGCAATGAGGTTCTTAGGAGAAAAGATAGTGAAGAAAAAGAGCCCCAATCTATCCTGCCACAAAATTCTGTGCCCATCTTCATCATCACCCTACCACATCCTAGAGTAATTGCGTGTTCTCATCAGTCTCTCCCACTAGGTCTGATGCACCTCAAATGGAGATAGTATCATACTGGTCTCCATACCCAGCAAGCCTAGGCAGCATGTGGCAAGTAAAGAGTACTCAGTAAATGCTTCATGGATTGGACTTGAACTGCACTGATGAAATTAATCAATGTGCTGAAGCAGAGATCAAAAGGAGAGAAATACCACCAAAATGATGAAACGTATTAATGAGAAGAGCTGGGGAGCTGAGCTGGGATGCTAATTAAACATACGTATGCTTGAGCACAGAGGAGGATCTAGGAAGCTATCCTTGAGCATTTAGAGTCTAATGCAGATCTTCTGATACTCTTCTAAGGCTCCTGCTCTCAAGCAGATCCCACAGGACAGCATCTGCCCCATCTTCAGTGGAGGAGTAAGAGAGAGAAAGAGGGAGGGATGAAGACTCAGAAGTGAAAGACTTGCCTTCCAGCAAAACCTAAGCATTGACGTCTACACAGCTCAGCAAAACCATGGGGCTCGTGTATACCAGCCCTGAGCAGAAAGTCAGGGGAAAAGTGAACAGGAAATGGTCTTTGTCCCTCTGTCTAATGGGAGCAGACAGACACATAAAAGAAGTGGCATGATGAGTGTTCACAAAGTGCTATGAGAACAGAAACCGCCGTGATAAACAGAGTGGTTACTATCGCCTCGCATCTTCAAATGCCATCTCATGAAATCCTCGAAAATACCCAAATATTACTAGTGTCTCCATTTCATAGAAGAGGAAACCAAGACTCAGAACAAGTTAAATTGCTACCAAGTGGCAAGACCAGAATTAAAGGCCGTTCTCTCTGACATCAAAACCAATTCTTTTCCCCCTCTGCCATTATGTGACTCGATGTCTTTTTAGCGCTTGTCAGTGCAACTCTTCCTGAGTCAAACCAAGGAACCAAGGTCACCGTGTCTGGCCCCCCCAAGCAGGCCAGTGAACTTAATTCCTTCAATGCAAGGGCACACACCTCTGAATGCCACGCATTCACCACTGAGCACTCTCAGGACCAGCATGGTGAGAGGCTCCTTGGCCCTCTCCCAGTCACTCCACAGTTTAATGGCAGGCGATGGTTACAGTGATAGTTACATAGTCACATGCCACAGTCAGAGTGGGGGCCCTGAGGATAACTCCCATTTTGAGTCAATAAAAGCCTGAGCTCTCTCCTGAGCTCCAAGAGGAGCATGCCTGTGCTCTTCAGGAGCAGAGACTATGTTTTCCACTTCCTTTGTCCCATAAGCACAAGGCCTGGTGGAAAGTGTGGGAACAGAGGGGTACTTCATGCCCACATCAGCCCCACAGCTGAGCACAGTCAAGAGTAAACTCTGCCCTCTGCCCCTCCGCAGCATACATTTCATTTCTGCTCATACTGAAGTCAACAAGTGCTTCTGGTTAGATGTCATAGCTCAACACGACTGTTGATGTTTTCTGTTTGTTTTTTTTTTTTCTGTTCTGTTTTGTGTTTTTATTCATGATAGAACATGTGTATGAGCACAAAAAAGGGAGAGTGAGACAGAGGGAGAGGAGCACCCTCTACAGAACCTGGTCATAGCATGCTGCCCTTGTCCCCAGCCATCCAGCCCTCCAGCTTGCCAGGACCCTGGACACCCATGTGTGTCTGATATACTTTCAAGCTGATAAGGTCAGGGATTTGAACCATAGTCAACAGATGGCTTCCAGCTCCAGTCTGGTATGCTATGGACTGCATCACAGAGGCTGGGTCTCTATTGCGAATGGTTTTACTTTTGGTTGTCAACAGACCAGAAGAAAATGGAGATTAATGTGCTCCTGATGATGTGGCACAAGTCTTTCTGGCCACCAGTGCAGTGGCACACAGAAGATGCAAGAGACGCCCTGGACAATGAGAATGGAATTGCCTCTCCCCAACCCAGCCATCCAAAAACCTCTTCGACCTTGCATTTCTTTTGACTTTTGGGTTCTGTCTGAGGTTCCTTGTCAATCCAGGTCTAATGTCTAGTTTCTTCAGCATATTCCATTGACCACTCCCATACCTGAAAATATCCTTGAAGCAGAGGGCTAACATTAGATTTAGGGTTGCTAGACAGGATACCCCATTCATCTAAATTGCAGATAAACAATAAATACTTTTGTTTTATTTGTCAGAGGGCATGTGTACTCACTAGAGAGAGAGAGAGAGAGAAAGCAGCCTCAATGGGGCATAGTCACACCGCAATCCTGTCTCCATTTCTCTATCCTGTCAGGTTTTGGGGCACATGCACCCAAGCCCAGCATGTTTTCCAAGCCACCAGGGCTGGGATTCAAACCATGCAGTCAGCCATATGGGATCTGGCTCCGTTAACCACAAGGCCATGAAGCTGGCCCAACAAATAATTTTTTAGTGCAATATTTGTATAATGCATGGAGTAATCATTGTTTATCTGAAATCTGAAACTCAAATTTAACTGGGCATCCTATCCTGTATTTTTATTTGCTAAGTCTGACAACCATACATAGGTAGTGTCCAAAATGAACAGTTGGAGAGCTCTCCTCTCCTCTTAGCTATTGCCTCAGAACTAAACAAATCATTAAGTTTTCTTCTATGAGGCACAAGCTAGGATTCTAACATTAGGCCCAGGATTGCTTCCTGAGCTCCAGAAATTACCTGTTTGCCTCTGTCTATAAACCAAAGGAGAACTTCACTAGCTTTTTTTTTTTCCTTTTTTTTTTTTTTTGGAGAGATTTTCACTGTAGGGCGCGTGCGCTCGCCAGACAGACAGAGAGAGACATAGAGACAGAAAGCGAGAAATCACCCCCCAGGAGGGATGGTCACACCGCAATCCCTTCTCCTCCATTCTCCTCTCGGGATCTTGGGCACGCACGCACACGCGCCCGGCGTGGGTTTTAAGCCACCGGGTCCAGGACACGAACCGCGGTCGACTACGTGGGAATCCAGCAACATAGCCATTATGCTAACTGCTGGTTCCCTTCACTATCTTTTGAAAAGCAAGCTGTTCATTAACACCTGTGAGGAAAGGTCTATTAACACCAGCAAAGGATGTTAGGTATTTAACCCAGTGTCTGGCATGGTGATTAAGGTGACTGGATCCCAAATGGTCTACTGTATGGTGAGTCCCAGACACAGTAGCTTGACAAACATGCAAGGTATATGTGTGTGTACCCAAAATCCTGAGAGGAGAACAGAGAAGGGACTGTGTCATGGCCATCTCCTCACGTGGAGGGGTGGGGGGAATGCTCTCTCTTTCTCTCTCTCTCTCTCTCTCTCTCTCATCTTTCTAGTAAGTATACATGCCCTATAGAAAAATCAAAGTCAAAAAAATGTTAACTTGACCAAATTAAGAGGAGACAGGAAGGGATTTCAACTGAGTTAGATTCCTGACAGGAAGTGGAGTCTAGATAGTGTTCCCAGAGCAAGTAGGTATCAATGAGCTGCTGTGTCCACTCAACAGCACTCCATTGGGCCAGCAGGTGGCGTAGTGGTTAAAGGCAGCAGATTCCCACATGGCAGAGCAGGTTCAAGTCCCAGACTTGGCAGCTTACTTTCTCCCTTTCCCTTTCTCTCTCTCTCTCTCTCTGGTCAAATTTAAAAAATAATAACAAATGGAATTAAATAAATAAATAATTGTTTTTAAAATAAGGGACTCCATTGATAGTAGGTTCCTTCCTCTCCCTTGTACTTCACCTCCAAGGAGGCACCAGAGTCTATAATGTCCAGACGTGACATACATTTTTACCTAGGGAAATTTAAAAGTTTTTTTTTTTCCCTCTGAAGGTTTAATGATTTTCAGTCCATGAAATAAACTGACACCAAAATTAACAGGAAAATATTATGTATGGGAGTCACATAAAATATGAAGTTAAAGAAGGGCCAGTTGACTGACGGTTTTACATCATACAGAAAAGAAGAGGCTTGGGTTAAGCTATGAATGGATGAAGGAGAAGATTTAAAGGTTATCTTGTTTTTTTGGGCCAGGTATCAGATGAGATGGTTCCTGGGCAGCTAAGGGGGGAGCAGTGGTGAAAACTTGCTTATATCTGCCATTTACAAGTGTAAGGAGATAGAGATTTCTTTCATAAAGGCTTAAGTTTTTGTTTTGTTTTGTTCTGTTTTGTCTTGTTTTTAGAGCTAATCTCAAATCTATAATCTCTCTGAATTCTCATCCAAAATATAGCAAAGAAGTATATTCAGAGTAGAGTAGCATATTTTGGTCTCTACACTTAAGGCATCTCTTGGAGTCTCCTCTTCTTCTCAGTCTTCCTGCTGCATGGATGCCTGGCCCTAGCCTCCTCCCTTACCTGAACGGTATGAATCAGACTGCAAGGCCTAGATAACATTCTTTCTCCCCTCAGAAAAGGCTGCAAGCAGAATAGACTAGAACCACAACACTCTGCAGAAGGAATAAAGCACAACCTCTCCAGTTACACTGGCTAACATCAAATGCCAGTTCTATCACCTCTACTAGCTTCCAGGCCTTGTGCAATTGCTGCTGTAAGCTACAGTTTTCTTATCTGTAACTTATCCAGGGTAGCTATAAAATCTGCTTTCCTGGAACCAGTAGGTGGCATGGTGGTTAAGGTGCTGGACTTCTACATGAATGACCGTGGTTTGAGCCCCACTCTCAGGGGCTTGAAAATCACACCAGGTGCAAATATGCCCAAAATCCTAAGAGGAAAATGAAAGAGATTGTGATGTGGCCATCCCCCTGGGAAGGATTTAATTTGTCACTTTCTCTCAAAAAAAAAAAAAAGTGCTTTCCTAAGAGGGTTGACATAAGGATTGAAAATGATAATACTTGTAGGCCCAGCCATGGTGGCACAGGAGATAAGGACCTCTATAATGACACTAGAGCTATATGGGAATGCCCTGGGTTTGAATCCTGCATCAGCCTGAATATGCCAGGTGTGCCAGCAGGTACCTGTGATCCTGGCTGGCCAGAAGGCTCAGGAGTGGATTGCAGAATGGTAAGACCTCATCAAGGGTATTTTTCTGTCCCTCTTATGAAATAAATAAATAATTACAGAGAAAGAGATAATGCAGGTAAAGTTCTTTACATAGTGCCAACTTAGCATGTAGATTCCTGGTCCTGAGCAAGAGAAATGGATTCTGCATGTTTACAACTGTGGATCACCTCCTCCTACTGCACCTCCCAGATAAAGGTAAAAGGTGTGTGTGTGTGTGTGTGTGTGTGTGTGTGTGTGTGTCTAATTCCATGAGTGAGACAGATGAAAGAGAGAGAGCAAAAGAGAGATGGTAGCCCACTAGGGTATTGATGCTTTGCTCCACTCCATCTCCAGCTCCAGTCAGCACAGATCATGGTCACACATTTGCCCAGTGTGACCTCCTTGACCTCCTCAAGGAGGTCTCTGGATGTGAACCTAGAACCACCCCTTGTGGTTCTGTATCACACAACATTGAGGTTTATCACAGCACCACTGTCAATTCTCTCTCCAAAAAAGTATATTGAGAAGGTATCAGGAGCCCACAGAATTGAAGGGATATTGGAAGACCAGGCTGGGAAAACAGGAAAGCAGAAACCTTTGTATGGCAGGGATATCTGGGTCCAAGGCATGGATGAATGTCACCTGATAGGGCAAAAGGGACTTTGCTGAGGTGATTAAGGACCTTGAAAGGCAGACACTGTCTTGGATTATCCAAGGGGGCCCAAAATTCAATCACATGTGGCCTTAGACATGAAGGCAGAGGAAAACTTGACTAGAGAGAAGAAGAAAATGTGAGGACAGAGGCGATGCTATCTATGCTGCTGGCTTGGAAGATGGAGGGTCCAAGGGCCAGAGAACACAAGGAATGCAACGGCAGAAGCTGAGACAGGCAGAGAAAGGCGCTCTCTCCTAAAGACTCAGAGGGGAGAAGTACAGTCCCACTGACACCTTGATTTTGGCCTAGTGAAACTGATTTTAGACTTCTGTCCTCCAGGGCTAAGACCATTAAGTGTAGCTGTCCTGGCCCTAAGACTATGATCCAAAGCCTGTGCAGATGGTGCTATTCTCTGATAGCTCACACCAACCTCCCCTTTCTCTCAACATCTGGAGAGCTGCTCAGCTTTTAACACCTGATTACATACTGCTCACATCTCTGAACAGACTTCAGAATGGAAGATCGATTGTTAAGGCTAATTATTAGTTGGAGCCTCCTAACTCAGTCCAAAGCTGGCCCTTGATGGGAGAACTGCCTTTCACATCTCTGTCCACTATGGCCCCTTCCTGAATAGCACACAACATTGGTGCCCAAGAAAGGGTCTTGGTTCAAGGGCAAGTGGGTATTCATACATTCCCACTGTATCAGATCAGCTGGACTCACCAGCAGATGCATCCATGGAGCTGTGGCTGGGCCCATGGCACCTACAATTGGATCCAAACTGAGGTTTAAATAATTATGATCTGCTGAAAATCTACTATTGATAAGTTACAACACAAGGTTTTGTTCTTCATGTCTTTTAAATAATTACTGAATGTGTGATTTGATTTGAAAATCAATTTCTGGAGATTTCATTTACTTTTTTTAAATCCGTGTGTGTTAAACTGCTCATGTAGAGAAAAATGGGGGGGGGGGAGGAATCAACCTGACCAAAATATATCAGTCTTCAAAAAGTTCATGAAAATGCATATTATGAAAAAACTATGCCTAAATTTCAAATTTTTTTGCACAAAAATAATTCATATTTTAATTCCATTTTTCTGTGACTTTTTTGAAGTCTCCTGGTATTTAAAGAGGAGGATGAGGCTGAGAAACAGATGTCAGACCAAGCCCAATTCCTAGTCTCTGCAAGCTGCCTCCTCCTCCCAACCCACTGTGCTGTGGCCCCTCCATCCCAGCCAAGGACCTACTCTACAATCAACTAGTACGTGTCAAGCCTAAGTCATGTAACAGCCACTGGATCAAAATAGAGAATAATAAGGAGATGGTACTGTCCTTGTGAGATGTATCAAAAGAGACAGACATTAAATAGACCCCAATTATAGTAAGTGGAAGGAAAGGGAAAG
>NW_006159534.1:3505098-3511349 GCF_000334495.1 Tupaia belangeri chinensis | reverse complement strand
TGTGGAAATGGCCTACGAGCTTGAGAGTGAAGGAAGAGGAGGCCAGAGGAAGCAATGTGGGAAGCGCATCCCAGACCCAAGAAAAGGCATGCCCAGGGGCGTAGAGGCAGAAAGGAGATTACACATTTTAAAAATTGAAACAAGGCTGGTTTGGCTAGAACCTAGGAAACCAGAGAAAAGTAGAAAATAAAAGCATGGGGAGAAGGGAAATGTCACATAAGGCAGGCTTTACAGGCCAAGTTGGGGGTTTGGACTAAGTCTGGCAGTGTTAAAGAGCTCCAGGCTTCAGTTTAGTGATGGAACGTCAAGTTAAGCATACTGTTACTCTGAGCTCAGAAGAATTTCCCTGATTTAATCATTGGTCTCTCATCTCTCACCAACTCCCAACCCCTGTTGCTAAAATGCGAAGTTTGCCTTGATCTTTGTAACTGAATTAATGCCACTTCCAACCTCGGAGGCCCCTCCTGAGGCTACTTCTGCAATTTGCCTCCTCTACAGCAATCTTTCTGATAATAGAGACAGTCTATGGTCATGCATACCAGGAGAAGGTAGCCTCGTCAAGTCTCTGGAGGTTAATCTAGATCAGTCAAAAACCAGACTGTCCATTGTCCTGGTGCTATGGTTTGAATGTGTACCCCAAAGTGCACATGTTGAAGTCTGGTTGTATTGTGAAGATATTAAGAGGGAACATAACCTATTGGGTTAAGTGGTGGAATCCCCGGGAGGTGACTAAGGTGGGACTGACTTAATGACTGACTTTTGAGGTTTATGAGCCGAGTCAGCATATGAACACATAGACATGTATGCTCCTTCTCTGCCAAGGGACCCCACATGGACTCTTCTGTAATTAACAACAGAATGGATTGGAACAATTGAGTATTGACTGGTTTAGGAATCGGCAGGTAATGAAACTCAGTCCACTGAGTTATAAAGAAAAATATCCTTCAGGGCTTCAATTGACCTATGTTTTATACAAAAATAAAATCATAGAAAGCAATGACTTTTAACTCTTTTTGATTATAGCCTACAGTAATAAGTATATTTTATATCACAAGTTGGACGTGTATTTGTGTATATACATGCACACACACACACACACACTGGAGGTCTTCATAATGCTGACTGAAAATGTATATTATAGGGTCAACCAGGTGGTGCAGTGGTTAAGATGGCTGGATTTCACATGGTCAGTTGTGCGGTTTGATTCCTACCCTGGGTGGCTTGGAAAACATGTCTGGTAGGTATGTGTGTGTGTGCCCAAAATCCCAAGAGAAGAAAGGAAGAGTGGATTGTGGCATGGCCATCCCACTAGGTGGATGAGTGATTTTTCACTTTCTCTCTCATTCTCCCTGGTAAGCACATGCACCCTCTAGCAAAATAAAAACTTTAAAAAAATTTTTTTAAGTCTATTATGAAAAACTACACATAGATTTCAAAATTTTTTTGCACTCAAAACTATATGTTAATTCCATTTTCCCATGATTTTATATAAAGTTATATAATGTCTCATAAAACACTACTTACTCTTTCTATGTGATAGGCACTCATATTTTCTCTTCAGTGCTTCCTTTCTCAGGTGGTTGTTGATTGCCACCAACTAAATTGACTTCATGACCCTCTAAGAGGGTTGACCCATAGTTTGAAAAACTCAGATGTAGAGACCAGCCAATCCACACTTACATTCTCTCTAAGGAGACTGTTCTAAAGAGAACGAGATGGCCCTCCATAAGTGGCTTCTTTAATAGCGCTGTGCAGCTTCTTGGTCTTTTCCCAGAATGATGAAAGAACCTGCCTTGAAAGGTTTTGTTGTGCTTTTCCAAGAATGCAGATGTGGCATTCTAGGGGAGAACTTGTTCCCTCTTACATTACCCTGAAGTGGGAGCAACAACTTGTTGTGCTCCAGAACAGCAGTCTTAAAGAGAGCTCTCACACACAAACTAATTTCAAAACTGTCATGGAATAGTTACTTGTTTCTGTATTTTTGTTTGTTTGAATTCTGGGGAAGCTCAGTGATGGTTACTACTCAATATTTATAAGTCCGAGTTAATTTATAGCCAAACTGGAGTATGGACTTTCTTGTAAGACCACAGACAATAAATAATTAGCTAGGAAGCCCCAGTGGAGGGAGGGTGGGGTCAATTTGTCCTTTCCAACAGCGAAGATCTGTGCCATTTCCAGGAGGGAACAAGTGGTTCTGTGTTTATCAAAAGTAAAACAACTCCTTCTGGGATTTCAAATGGGGCTTCCCCAAGTTAAATTTCAAAAGGAATCATAGCGGGAATGAAATGACTTCATGACATAACTTTTGATAAGAAGAAAAATCATGAACTAAAAATCTTCCTCTTTCCTCCCCACTGAAAGAAAGCTCAAAAAAAATATATATATCATACCAAAAAGAGGTTGTTTTGACACTGGATGATCATTTTTTTATTGTGGGGAGCTATCCTAGGCATGGCAAGATACTTGAGCAGCATAAAGGTCTCTAATTATTATTGGGTCATTAGAAAAAGTCATGCCACATTTTTGCACAGAAAAATACGTCATGACTTTTTCTGACGACCCAACAAATAACAATACCTGCCCCTCTTTCTACTACACCTCTCTAGTTACAACCACCAAAAATGTATCTAGACATGGTCAAATGTCCTCTGGAGGCCAAAAGTCACCCATAGTTAGAACCACTGCTGTAAGGGGACCTCTCAGACGGCAGCTTCTTCAACCTGAGCAGTGTTTACTAGCCAGACTAAAGGCAATGGCTCATGTTTCACAACTAGCCCCTCTTCATGGTGGGGAAAAAAACACCCACAGCTTTTCTAGGTAGAAATACCTAGGGGACCGGGATGAGCCCCAGCCATAAGTCTTCATTCTAAGGGGCTGCAGCATTAGGAAAAATACCCTTTGGCCTTAATCTTTAAATATCTAGTTGATGCATAAAGTTTGACCTCAACATGTCTCCAGAGGAAACCTTAGTCCAAAAGAAGAGCTTTTCCAAATGATGGTGGAAAAAGACATAAATGCCCAAAAGAAGATTTTATTTGCTTAACCTCAGTAAAACAGAAATATAGGTCCAGGTCCTACTTATGGTTTTGGGTTTGCTTCTCTTTTCTAATTATTCGCTCAGACCCAGCAAGGAGAAATGCCAAGAGATGGGGAGAAACAATAATTGTCATTCAGGCCCAAGTGATGATGACAAAAATAAAGAGGAGAATACCTCCTGTTGTTTCACAGTTCACACAGCCCTGATGCACGCAGGTACCAAGATCCCTATCTTATTAGTTTGAGAATTAAGGCTCGGAGAGAGGAATTGGCTAACTCAAGGTCACTCGGACAGTAAATGGTCAAACTGAGACTAAAACCCAGAAATTTAAATTTCCAACTGGGAGTGCTTTCAGCGGCTACAAAGGATAATGGCTAAGAGCTAGAAATATATCCCAAAGACACATATATTTGACAAATGCTTTCTCTAGGACGACCACAGAGCTGCCTCTTTGCAGCACCTTACAGTGTCCTACAATTGCAGCATCATATGAATGTTACCAAAACTGGGCTTCAGAGAGCTGGCAAGGAAGGAGAATTGCTGGAGAGGGAAATCCCACATTATAAGAACTCACTAACATAAATACAAGTTCTTTGAGTTGTTTTTCTAGTAGTGGTGAGGGATTTCTGTTGATCTACCACCTACACACTTTCTCTCACCAGGTCCTCTCAGGACCAGGAACAAGCAGCTATGAAATGACTAGCCAGGGATGGAGCAGAACCCAGCTGAGGAACAGAATCCAGCTAACTACCCATGTGGGGGCCAACCTCCCTGACCACAGCCTTGTTGGGAGAATGCACTAATGAACTCCAATTTCAGATTCCAGACCAGCCTGTAATCCAGCACTACCCATACAGAGTGGCCATCTGCCATTTGTTCTGCCAAGACCGCTATGACAACACGCCATCCCCACATGTCTTTCCAAAATCTGCAATGTTCTTTTTGGTTTGGGTTTTTGTTTGTTTGTTTGTTTTGTTTTATAAGATTTTTGCCTTAGGACACATACACTCACACAAGAGATACAGAAGAAGGGGATGGCCATGCTACAGTCTCTTCTCCATTGTCCTCCAGGGATTTGGGGCACGCACACATACATACCCAGTATAATTTGCAAGCTGCCAGGTCCAGGACTCAAACTACAGTTGGCCATGTGGGAGTCCAGCACCTTAACCACCACGAATCTGTAATGTTCTTAATGTGGCACTGCTGGTTACACTTAACAGGTTCAGGGAATTTCTTCCCTGGATGGTTGAACTTAGGACCAACAGAGTTGGGTTGATTTCCTCTGAAGCCACTGAACTCACAAGATAAAAGGCTCAGGAGCTGTCATCATCCATATCTGCTCCCACAAAAGAAAGCTAGTTATGGTGGGAGAGAAGAAAAGCTGACCCCACAGAGGTGAGAAGAATGACAGAAGGAATTTCCAGAGCCAGAGCCCTGTTCCTGCAGCCCCTAAGTCCAGCTATTGGGTTGTCGGAAAAGTCAAGATGCATTTTTGCACAGAAAAACACTGTATGACTTTTCCAATGACACAATTATTTCCTGATGCTTTTGGCAGCAAGGTGGTTCTGAAAGATATCCTTTCTGAGAAGCCCACCATTGCTCAGACTAGTCCATGCTAGTTTTCTCTGTCTCTTGCCACAATGCACTCACCTATTCTGTCCAGATAATGTCACCCAAGATAAGAAAACAGCCATATATGGCACAGCTGTAAAATGCAACATTCTTCCAGACAATGCCCCATGGGAGACTCCTGGTTCAGTTCTGGAGACCTTCCTGAGTGTGCCAAGCACATGGCTGTCCATGACCTGGGGCTGGCTGAAGGCTAGAGGCAGATAACCATGTCAAGACTCTGTTGGGGATTCTCTCTCTTTCTCTCATTCATGGAAGAGATAAATAAATAAGCTTTTTTTTTTTTTTGGAGAGGCTTTTGCTATAGGGCGCGTGTGCTCGCCAGAAAGACAGAGAGAGACAGAGAGACTGAAAGCGAGAAAGCCCGCCCCCAGGGGGGCCAGCCACGCTGCAATCCCTTCCCTTCCTTTCTCCTCTCGGGATCATGGGCACGCATGAACACGTACCCAGCATGAATTTAAGCCACCAGATCCAGGACTCGAACCACAGTCAACTGCATGGGAGTCCAGCAACATAGCCATTATGCCAACTGCTGGTCTCAACTTTTTTTTTTTTTTAAATGGAAAGTCAATCAAACTGGCCAGACCTACAAGAGCTGAGAGTGGTATATTAGGTCATCAGGAAAGTCACGACATATTTTCCATGTTCTTCTATGCACAAATACATCGTGACTTTCCCAATGACCCATAGGAAATAGAAGGGAACCCCAAACCATGCCCCTAATATGAAGCCAGTGTACTAATTAGAGAATGTACGAGGTTTTTTTTTCTCAATGTCACCTTACTGAGTGGCTTAATTCCTAAGTTACTGAAACAAAACTCGCTCCTCAGTATCCAAAAGACTGAAAAAGTATACTCATTCAGGATCCTTGAGAAAGCCAGAATCCTCTTCTCAAGACATCAAACATGGATGAGTTTAGGTTAACACTGGGTAGAGGTAGACCTAAGGGATCCTTCAAAGTAAGAAGAAAAGAAAAATCTAAGTAATAAAACTACCATCTTACAGTGTTGAAGCAGCCTTTTTTTTTCTTGTTGTCTGAGATATCTCTGACTCAAACAATTTGAGTTTATAAAACCTTCTCAGATCAATGACTCATAGATCCATAAATTTCAGAAAAAAAATTTCTTTGTCCATTATTCTGCTTTCCTAGTTCTGTCTACAATACCTGAGAGATTGATTTGCGTGACAGGCACATGCCATCTTTCTTCTAGCATGACAAGCATTTTAAATACCCCCCCATAATTTCCCATACTGGAGCGAAGACAAACCTACAGCTACAGTGCCTTTGTTTTTTTAAGTTCACTTACTTATTTCTACCATAAGAGAATGAGACAGAGAGAGAGAGAGAGAAAGAGAGAAAGAGAGAGACATGCCCTCCAGGGTCTTTATGTGGTGATTCTACGCCAGGACTCAGATAGTCAGGATCATGGACACACACACACACACACACACACCACACCACACACACACCACACCACACACATCACACCACACCACACACACACCACACCACACACATCACACCACACACACACACACACACCACACACCCACACACCACACCACACACACCACACCACAC
>NW_006159534.1:3496574-3504805 GCF_000334495.1 Tupaia belangeri chinensis | reverse complement strand
CCCACACCACACCACCCACCACACACCACACACACACACACACACACCACACACACACACCACACACATACATCACACACACCACACACACCACACACACACATCACACGCCACACACACACACCACACACAAACACACACACCATACACACACACCACACACACACCACACATACACACACACCACACACCACACACACACACCACACACACACCACACACATCACACGCACACACACATCACACACACCACACACACACATCACACACACACACACCACACACACACACACACACACCACACACACACCACATACACACCACACACACCACACACACCACACACACCACACACACACACACACACACACACACACACAGCATATGCTCTGAGTGGGACATGAACCTGGGACCTTCCCACATGGCCTTGGCATTGCAGAATGTTTATTATCACTGCAACACTGCAGCTGGCCCAATTAGTGTTCAGTGACGAGGTGGCCATAAAGTTTTTAAAAGCGATCAGCTGTCTAGAGAGCCCCCAAATGCACGAGAGCTATCTGTCAAAGAAAACGAAATGCTTTTTACTTTTTTGGAGTCATTACACCACAATTCATTCTACTACTTCTGAGTCATATCATTTCCCATACCACCTATTTGAAAAACAAAAAAATACAAGCAAATTTAATAATTAAAAAGAATTGTGCCTATATGCCTATATCACAACAATATATAGAGATATGTAAACACAAAGTAAATGGTTTCGATTGCGCTCGCATTGTGAAGAAACGAAATGCTGAGTGGTTGGAAGAATCAGAAGGTTACACTCACAACAGGAAAACGTAGTGGCGAGGCTATTTTCTCCGAGAGGACTGTAAAAGGACACCGCTTCCTATTCATAAGAACGATACAGTGAGTTTATTAATAATGGAGTCTAGACGAAGAGACTGCTGTTCACACAGAAGCCCTGGCACCAGTGTCCAAGTTTAACTTGATGGCAGTGATCTTTCTCTTAGGCTCTGAAGTTATTTTTACCTTGCCAGTGATGCAAATTAGCTCCTGGCCTCTGAGCATAAAAGAAACCAGGCTGAGACCAAGTTAATATTTTATGACAAAATGAAAATACTGTAAACTGCCGATCCTGGCAAATGAGCTTTACATACTCCATAGCTGACCTTGTATGGATATAGTCATGGCAAATTCCTGTACCAATCTAGCATCACAAGAAGGCAAGGAGTCGACAATTCACAGAAGAAGAAAAAAAGACTGTCTGATAATTATATTAGAGAAGTTCCCTAGCGTTAGAATCAAAGAAATTCAGGACCAGCAGCTGGCGTAATGGCTATGTCTCTGGACTCCCTGTAGTCGACTGCAGTTTGAGTCCCGGACCTGGTGGCTTAAACGCATGCCAGGGGCATGTGTTCATGCCCAAGATCCCGAGAGGAGAATAGAGGAGAAGCGATTGCAGCATGGCCATCAACCCCCGCCCGGGGGGGGGGGTGATTTCTCACTTTCTGTCTCTGTTTCTCTATGTCTTTCTGGCGAGCGCACACACCCTATAGCAAAATCCTCTCCAAAAAAGAATCAAAGAAATTCAAATTAAAACAACACAATTGCCTGTTCTGCCATCAAACTGTTATCTCCAGAAGAACAGTCAAATCTATGTAACCATTTTGGAAAGCTGTTGGATAGTGAGCATGCAAGGATGTTACAGCTGTTCACTCTTGACTCCTCAAGTTTTAGGAAATTAATTTAAGTACACATTCCAAACTAGGGCAAAGTTTCACACACAGCGCTGTTCATTGACACGTTATCTATAATAGTAACAAATTTAAAAATCACCTACAAATAATAATAAAACAAAAAACTCCATTTAAAAATGGTCAAAAGAAGCTAATAGTTACTTCACCAAAGACAGATGTGGAAGGCATATAGGCACATGATAAAATGCATTATTAAGCATGAGGGAAATGCAAATTAAAACTGCAATAACTAATACTACACACAATTAGGAAGCTAAAACGAAGACAAAATACAATACGAACCCTGACAATATAAAATACTGGTAAGAATGTGGAGAAAATGGAGCTCCCATATATTGCTAATGTAATGCAAAATAGTTCAGCGATTTTGGAACAGTTTGGCAGTTCCTTACAGAGTTATATATACACTTACCATTTGACTCAGCAATGAGTAGTTATCACAGCTATATTCATAATTGCTCCAAAGTGAAAACAACCCAAATATCCTTCAACTGGAGAATAAACAAACTGTGATACATCCATAGAACCGAATACTAGGCAGCAATAAAAAGGCATGAACTTTTGATATATGTAACAGGACAGATGAGACTCAAAAGCATTCTGCGAGGTGTGAGAAACCGGAATCAGAAAGCTCCATGCCATCCAATTCCATTTATCTGAGATTCTGGAAAAGGCAAAACTTTATAGTCAAACAGATGAGTAATTGCTAGGGGCCTGGGGTAGGGAAAGAGTACTGACTAGAAAAAAGAGGGAACCCTGGAGTAATAGAGGTATTCGGTATCTTGAGTACGGTAGTAGCTAGTCAACTACATACATGTGAAAAAACACAAAGAACTGTATATCTTTTTACCATATGCAATTATACCTCAATAAGCCTGATTTTTAAAAAAAATCAGAGCTCTTGGCTGCCTTTTAAATTTGTGCCAAAATATGCATAACAGAGGCCGACAGATGGTGCAGTGGTTATGGCACTGGACTCTCACGTGGCCAAACACAGCTCAAGTCCTGGAGCACATATGTGTGCATACCCAAAATCCCAGGAGAAAGAATAGAGGAAAAGGGATTGCTGCGTGGCCATCCCCCTGGGGGGCGATTTCTCACTTTCCCTCTCACTGTCTCTTCCCAGCATGTGCACACGCCCTATGGCAAAGACCGTAAAAAGTAAAATATACTTAACATAAAAGTCACCATTTTATCTCTTTTTTGGTTTACGGCTCTGTGGCAGTAAGTACATTTCCATTACTGTGCAACCATCACAGCCATCTATCTCCAGAACTTTCTCATTTCCCCAGCTGAAATTCTGGACCCATTAAATCAGTTCTCCCTCTCAGCACCTGGAAATCACCTTCTATGTTCTGTTTGTGAGTCTGACTACACTGGGAACCTCACACATGTGAAATCACATAATAATCACCCCATCGTGCCTGGCTTATTTCTCTTAGCATGATGTCTTCAAGGTTCATCCATAGTGTAGCATATGATGGGATTTTCCTCTGGTTTGCTTTTTAAGGTTTTTGCCATAGGGTGCATGTGCTCATCAGAGAGAGACATAGAGAAGGAAAATGAGAAGTCACCCCTTTCCCCAGAGGGAATGACCATGCTGTAATCGCTTCTCCATCATCCTCCTCTTAGGAGTTTGGGTGCTCACACACGTGTGCCTGGTGTGATCTTCAAGCTGCCAGGTGCGGGACTCAAACCACAGCTGGCCATGTGAGAGTCCAATACCTTAATCGCCATTCCACCTGCTGGCCCCGGTTTTCTTCTGTTTTAAGGGGAAACTACTCCATTGTATTTATAGATCAGATTTTGCTTATTCAATTATCAAAAAATGGACAACTGGTTGCTTCCTCCTTTGGTTACTGGGAATAATGCTAGCATGAACATGAATATATAAAACTGTTCAAGTTGCTGCTTTCACTTCCTTGGGTATATACAGAAAAGGAATTGCTGAGTTATATGCTAATTCTATGCTTAATTTTTTGAGAAATTGACCCATACTGGCTTTTCACAGAGTCTTTAATGTTTCGATGATAGGAAAATAGTAAACTATAGTGGACCCAAGGGAATAGTATGCAGCCTTTAAAATGCTATTTCTAGGGGACCAGCAGTTGGTGTAATGGCTATGTTGCTGAGCTCCCATGTTGCCGATTGTGGTTCAAGTCTCGGACCCAGTGGCTTAAACTCACGCCGGGTGCATGTGCGTGCATGCCCAAGATCCCAAGAGGAAAATGGAGGTGAAGGGATTGTGGCGTGACCACAATCTGAGGGTGATTTCTTGCTTTCTGTCTCTCTGTCTCTCTCTGGCTTTTGGGCGAGCACACACGCCCTATAGCAAAAAAAACCTCTCCATAAATAAATAAATAAATAAATAAATAAATAAACGCTATTTCTATAGAATGCTTAATAACATGGAAAAAGATACACATAATCTTACATGAAAAAAGTACCATAATTTTAAAGGGAAAATATACTATCTACAACATAAATTTCACAGTGTGAAATATACAAAAATGGAAAAAATACTAGAAGGAAATATTCCAAAATAGTAACAATGATTATCTTTAGGTGGTAGGGTTACAGTTTATCTATATTTTCTTTACACTTGTCTGTATTTTCCAGATTTTTTCTTTTTTCTTTTTTGGAGACAAACACAGAATAAAAAAATCTTTGATGATGATTGGATTCTTGGTTAAGACAATCGGAACTTTCTCATACCAATGTGCAGAGTTCTCCCAGAAGGAGATGTTTTCCCTCATGTTGCAGAGGAATCCCTCTGATGCTCTTTTCTTTTTTTAAGTTTATGTACTTTTCCATGAGAGAAAGGGACAGAAAGAGACAGAGACAGAGACAGAGAGACATGTACCCTCAATAGGGCCTCACCATATCGTGATACTTCCTTCCCAGCCTCCCTCTAGCAAGGATCACAGGTATGCTGTGCACTTGATGTGTTCAGTTGGTCCAGGATCCAAACCCCAGCCTTCCAGGTGGCTCCACCACTGCAAAGCAGCCCCATACCACCTGTCCCACCACAGCTGGGCCTGTGGTGCTCTGGATCGATCCCATGCCTACAGCCAGTCTGTGCTGAGCCCTGCTCACCTTGTCTTTACCTCCTTGCTCTCTGTGTTCAGCTCTTCTTGCATTTCAGGATGTCCCTGCACTGTTCTCACTTCATCCTCCTGCTTCTGAAGCTGGCATGCACCCACCTCCTCTTCCTCTCCAACCCACTGCCATCTGACCTTTACCTTCATCACTCTATGAAAATGACTCTTGGGAATGGGTCTCAGTGATTCCAGATGCCCAAATCTATGTGTACTTGTTGGTATTCATATTGCAGTGCTTTATAATTCTATAGTACCTGGTGTTCTCTCTTCAGCATTCCTCCCATTCCTTCAGAGTCACCCTCTTTCCCTGACTACTCTTCTTCCTCCATTTCACCATAAAAGCCATGCCTCCTAGGAGGCCAGACAGTATCACAGCAGCAAAACAATACTCTTACATGCAACCCCACATGGAGAGGTTCCCAGTTCAAGTCCAGAGACCTCCGTAAGTAGACAAGGCACAAATGTTACGATCTAGGGCTGGATGAAGGCTGGGAGTGGATCGCAGCATCAAGACCCTGTTGGAGGGGTTATGTATCTCTCTCTTTCTCTCCACCTCTCACTCATAGAAATATATAAGCTTCCCAAAAAAGCCAAGACACCTAAATTCTCACACTTGCCCCTCCCCACTTTCATTTTCAATCCACACACTCTCCCTAGGAGTCTGCACTGAGTAACCAAGCTTCCATCTATCGCTTGGATACAAACAACTCCCAGTCTATCTCCAGAGTAGATCTCCCTCTGTGCACATCCAGGTTTCTGCTGGGCATTTCTGCAACAGCATCCTCAGGACTTCAGGCTGGCGCACATTCTGTACAGTCCACTCTGCACAGGGTGGAGTAAATTTTCTAAAGTATAAATCACATCAGCTTGCTTAAAGCTCTCCAGCTTCTCACAACACTTGGGATCACATCCTGCTTTGGCTATGAATAAGGCCCGCATGACGGGCCTGGTCTCCCTCTCTTACTTCAGCCTCGTCCTCTCTCTCCACTGCTGTCTGTGATCCAGCCACACCAGCCTCCACTGTTTCTTAAACTCTAGACTTATTTCTGCTTGGAGGGCTTTGCTGGTCTGGGGCTCTCATGATTCTGCATGAGAGGAGTGATGATACTCAGTATTGCTAAGTGAGAACATACAGTAGTTTTCATAGCCAGGCTTATTTCACTTAGTTTTATATCTTTTCAGTTCATTCATTTTGTCTAAAATGACATGGGTTCATTATTTTTTATGGCCAAGTAGTATTCCACTGTGTATACACGCCATATTTTATTTCTTAGTTCATCAGTTGTGGTGCACTTAGGTTGATTCTATCTATGTCTTAGTTATTGTGAATAATGCTGCAATAAATATGGATGTGCAAATGTCTCTCCTGTCCTTCGGGAATATACTGGGATGCCCAATCCTGGGATTACTGAGACAAAAGGTAGTTCTATTTTTAAACTTCAGGGGCACTTCACACTCCTTTACATAGTGACTTTACTAGTTTACTTTGCCACCAATAGTGCATGAGGATTTCCCTTTCTCTGCAGCTTCACCAGCACTTGTTATTGATTTTCTTTCCACAATTGCCATTCTGACAGGTTGACTGTTACCTTATTGTGGCTTTGATTTGCATTTTCCTTATGATTAGAGATACTGAATATTTTTCCATGTACTTTCAGGCCATTTGTAGTGTTTCCTTTGAGAACTGTCTGCTCATATCAATTGCCCATTTTATAATCGATTATTAATTTTTTGCAAGTGAGTTAGTTGAGTTCCTTATAATTTCTGGTTACTAATACCTTGTCAAATGTAGTTTGCAAGTATTTTCTCCCACTTTATAGGCTGTCTCTTTATTCATTTTTTCTTTCATTGTGCAGAAGTTTTTCAGTTTGAAGTAATCCTTCTTGCCTAATTTTGTTGGTGTTGCCCATGCTTTGCTTAAACCCATATCTTCAAGTGTTTCTCCTACACTTTCTTCTAATAATTTTATGTTTTAGGGCGTTCCTAATGCCTCTGTACTGAGTTCAGAATAAAGCCAGGTCTTCATCAGCCCCACCTAGACTTCTACCCTCTTACCATGTCTCCCCTATACCACCTTCTAATCACCGGAATTAATTTTGATTACCTACAGGTGCTCTCACATTTAAAATCTCCTACCTTTCATTGGCTAGTTATGACCTTAAAACTCTGTCAGTGTGCACTTTCTTCAGGAACACTTTTCAAACCACCCTTTCTCTCAATCTTCTGTCTTATCATTGAGTTTTATTATTTCTTTTATCTACCAGAATGAGTTCTCAGAGAACAAGGTCTGGGCTTTATTTTCTGCACAATATGGAGTAAGGTACTTGGCACAGAGTAGGTACTGAATAAAGATATGTGGTAGTAAAGCGTGGATAAACTTCAAGTTAGAAATGCTCTTGAAAAACAAGTCAGAACTCCAAGTCATTATATGAGGGGACTTCAAAAATTTCATGGAAAAACAGAATTAAAGTATGAGTTTATGAGAAGGGTTTTCAAAAAGTTCATGGCAAAGGCATATTATGAAAAACCTATTGATAAATTTCAATAAATTCATACATTAATTCTACCATTTTTTTAAGAGAGAAATTTTTGCTATAGAGCATGTGCACTCACCAGAGAGAAAGAGAGACAGAAGGTGAGAAATCACCCCCAAGGGGGGGAATGGCTATGCCACAATCCATTCTCTTCCGTTCTCTTCTCAGGATTTTGGGCACACACATACACATGGCCAGCATGAGTTTTTAAGCCTCTGGGTCCGGGACTTGAACCACAATTGCCCATGTGGGAGTCCAGCAATGTAACCATTACACCATCTGCTAGTCCCTAATTCTACCTTTTACACAAACTTTTTGAAGTCCCCTTTTATTCTGGTACGAAAATTTTGAAATTCATGTATACCTTTTTTAATAATAAGCATGTTCCATGAGTTTATTTTATGTTATTTATTTATTTAGGGAGGGGGAGGGGTCATAGGGCACATGAACTCACCAGAGAGAGATAGAGAGAAACAAAGTGAGAAATCACCAGGTGCCTCTCCTTCTTCTGTACACTCTCTTACCCATTGTTGAGCCAGCAGCCTTCCTAAGCATGGCTTTGCTCATGCTATCACCCTGGTGGAAAACCATCTGGGCTCCTCATGCTCCTGCAAGGAGCTGCAGGGCTGGCTTAGCAGTACTCTGTAGGGAAGGGACTCACCTAGAGGAGATGGCCATGCTGCAATCCCTTCTCCTTCATTTTACTCTTGGGATATGGGGCACACATATGCATGTGCCCTGTATATTTTTCAAGCTGCCAGGTTCAGGACTCAAACTGAGTACTTGGCCATATGGGATCCAGCCACCTTTTTTTTTTTTTTTTTTTTTTTTTCAGG
>NW_006159534.1:3484181-3496562 GCF_000334495.1 Tupaia belangeri chinensis | reverse complement strand
TTTTTTGAGAGGTTTTTCACTATAGGGCACGTGCGCTCGCCAGACAGAGAGAGAGAGACAGAGAGACAGAAAGCGAGAAATCACCCCCCAGAGGGGATGGCCACGCTGCAATCCCTTCTCCTCCATTCTCCTCTCGGGATCTTGGGCACGCACGCACACGTGCCCGACGTGGGTTTTAAGCTACCGGGTCCGGGACGCGAACTGCAGTCGACTACATGGGAGTCCAGCGACATAGCCATTACGCTAACTGCTGGTTCCCAGGGATCCAGCCACCTTAACCTCTGTACCACCTACTCGTCCCACCATGAGTTTTTTTGAAGAATCCTCATACAATATTCCTGCAGTAACATCATTACAGCTTCCGTTTGTACCCTTGCAGTGATGAGTACCCCACCCTTAAACCTGAAGCTACACAATGGAACTCTCTCTTAATTTAGCTTCAGAACCATCCTTCATATGGTCCCACACAAGTGTCATTTTCATCTTGATTTAATCTCTTTAGACTTCCATCTTTACACCTCTCATTTACCTATAATCCTCTCATCAGACCAAACCCTACATATTCTTTACAATTTTATCTGGAACCACTCCTTTCCACTTTTCCAAGGTAGTGCTCATTTCAAAAACAGTGCAAAAGGAGTTTGAGTAGGACTGAGTTTAGAAATGGGACAGTCTAAATCTTGTTTGAGACCCTGACCTCTGGTTGCAGTAGGCTCAAGGGCTCAATCCCTTTCTACACACTCTCAACTTATCCCGAGTCCCATCACCACAGAGTACTGCTAAGCCAGCCCTGCAACTCCTTGCAGGAGTATGGGAAGCCCAGATGGTTTTCCCCAGGAGGATAACATGAGCAAAGCCATGCTTACGAAGGCTGCTGGCTCACCAATGGGTAAGAGAATGGACAGAAGGAGAGACATCTGGCCAATGGAGAGAAAACAAGTGGAGATTCTGCCACAGGCCTGATGTGAGGTAACCAGGTCCTAAACTGGAGGCAAGAATTGGGCCAATAAGGAAGTTCAGTTTCCATCTTGCTAGAGCACTTGGTATGCTAACAGGATGTTCCAGATCTGTGTGGCAATTAGTAGGACTATAGAAATTCTTGAAGCTCAGACAGAATTGAGTCAGGTACTGCATGGCAGAAGGTGACCGCTATCAGGTTGGATGTGATGGTGTCACTTTCCAAAGTGACAGCTCAGGCTTTACAGAACAATCCAGCTTGTCCCATGCAGAGGCCTCTTCAGCAATCTGTTCTGCTGATCCCACCACACCTGTTGCTTGCCCATCTCTGTGCCCTTCTAAGTCACCTCATAACTGGGGCCCAGGTATGGATGGCACTGTCAGAAAAGCCCCACTGGGGATCAGCAGGCTGAGCCTCCCAGAAGCCCGCACCTGGGATCTCAGGAAGGAAAGCAGTGGAAACATGATCCCACATACTCCCTGAGATGATGCTAAGCCCACCCCAGCCCCACCAAAGCCCCTTCTCCTGGCAGACCTCACCCCCTGTTCTTACACCATGTGATGCTCCATGTCTGCTGATCTCACCTCCTCTGACATACTTAAAAGAAAAGAAAGGGGGGGGGAGGTGGTTACTAAAAATTCTGCGTGAACTCTAAGAAAGGCTGTGAACTAGCAAATTATCTCTGATTCTCCTTCCAAACCCGCGTTTTACACCTCTTGGAAGCAGCAGCAGTGGCAATGGCAGTGGCACTGAACGCATTTCGCTCCTCACTCTAGCAATTAGGAAGCTGAGGCCCTCAGAACTGGAGATTTCAGCATCTCATTACCTAGGCAACCACACTCCCTCCTGCCCCAATCTCTTCCCACAATTCCCAAATGTGGCCTGAGATCATGTACCCTCCAAGCAAATGCAATATAGGAGGCAGCTCAAAGAGACCCTTCTATGGCGGAGAAGGCACTGGTAGGTCTTATGAGAAGGAGTATAATCACAGAGCAGCACCAAGGGGGTCCTCTGGGGGCTGAGCTGTCACCCTCCTGCCTCCTCCAGCCACAGGTGCCCCACTCTCAGCCCCTCTCAGCAGGTAAGAGTTACTGTGAAGAACATTGCTAACAGTTTAATATATATCTCCAAATAACCAAGAGTGAATTCCTAATGTGCACAACAGAAAGTAATGATAAATGTTGGAGTTGGTGGACGTTTGCTTCCTCGATTTGACCATTATTCACTGTACACAGGCTTTGAAAAAAACCACACTGAACCCTACAAAGATGTACAACTATTACATGTAAATCAGGAACTACAGTAAAATTATTTAAATAAAATAGTTATTCTGATTGCAAACGGAGAGCCAGAAGCTTTGCTTTCTTCTTCCTATTCTTGCTTTAAAGGGGACTATAATGGGGACAGGAGGACACAAGAGTATCTCTCAGGAATGCTTTGGAATGGCCATGGGCATTCACTCCTGGAGTGAGCAGTATTGAGTGTCGAGCAACATCAAGGTGTATCTGGACCCTTTCATCCCGAAGGGACAAAAGACATGGATGCTATGCTGCAAGACATCCATTCCTCTACTAAACACCATATTTGAAGGCAGAGTCCATCCTGCATCCACACTCCTACAGTGTCCTTCACTTGGCTTTATCCTTAGGGGCGGGGGAGAACACGTGGTCACCGTTATCGACACCACAAAGCTGGTTGCAGCTGGAGAACTAAGCACACCTCTGTCACTCCAAAGTCATTTGCTAGTGTAGGCTGTATTTCCCTCAGTCTCAGCACAGTTGCATTCCTTCCACACAAGGGTTAGAGAAAAAGGGTGGGAGGAACTTTGCTGAACTTCTTTCTGGGCTTCCTCTTCACTGAAGTTTCAGAAGAGCCACACGTTGTTCAGAAGGGCAGGAGCCACAGCTCAGGGGAAGAAGAATGTTTCCCTTCTGTTTGTTCATTCCTTACTGCATGCGGATATGCTTACATTATATTTATGTAAACACGTTATATTATTAGGTCATTGGGAAAGTCATGACGTGTTTTTCTATGCAAAAATGTGGTATGACTTTACCAATGATCCACTACATCTCCTCCTCCTTAGACCTGACAATCTAGTGGACAACTTCCCAGCCCAGACAAAGGACGACAGAGAGTAGCTCCTGACCCTAGCTTTTGTGCATCATAGAAGTCTGGCCTATTCCATAAGGAAGGTCTTTGGTTTCCCTGTAAGAAAATGGGGTGCCACGGGAGAGAAAAGCCAGTCGTTCTCTGATGCAGCCCTCCCTCTCACGGGGACACCAGAAGAAATTGCAGGTGGCACCAGATTAGCCTGCTGAGGCTGGAGAGAGTGGAAAGAAAAGAAATGGAAAATCAATCAATGCATATAGTCCCCTCCTTGTGGGAATTAAGGAAGCTTGCTTCTTTAAGGATTTCTGCTGATTGGGAGCAAGCAGGAAAGCTCTATTTTAGATGAGAGAATGCTAAAAGCATCCTCCTTTCCTTCTTGAGTCTACAACTCCATTTCTTTCACCTCAACTCAGAGGGAATATGGCTGCGGGTACAACTTTCTGGGTCTACAGACTAACATCAGCCATATCTCTGGGTGTCTTTTTAAATTTTTATTTATTATTTTTAAAATTTACTGGAGGGTACATAAACTCACCAGAGAGAGAGAGAGAGAGAGAAAGCCACCAGATCAGATCTGGGACTCAAACTGTAGTCTGCCATGTGGGATTCCAGTGCCTTAACCCCATGCCACCTGCTGGCCCTCTGGGTGTCTTATAAGTATATAAAATTACTAGAAAGGGGAGGAAAAGTTTTGCAGAAAACAGCAAAACTCAGATAGGAGGTGCCATACGGAAGAGCACTTCATTATTTTAAATAACAATAGCCCAGGCCAGCCCAGCAGTGCAACAGTTAAGTGCTGTTCAAAAGAAGCCGGATTCCACAGGACCAACCAGAGTTTATGTCCCAGTCCTGATGGCTTACATATCAGGTGTCTGCATGTTTCCAGGATCCTGACAGGAAGGATGGAAGATAAAAGGAAAAGGATTGCAGCATGACCAGTGCCTGTTGTGTGGTACATTCAGACACTCTCTCTCTCTCCCTCTCTCACTTTTCTTTCTCTCCTTTCTCTCAGGCATACACACATGCCTCTGACATAATAAAATAAAATAAACAACAACTAAAAAAAATGGCTCAATCATGTCTAGCACTCGGAGTGAGAAGCACTTTTACATAACTCTTGCATGAGCATCTCAACATCCCTAGAAATATTCCGCATAGTATAATTGTTCCCATTTGAAAGAAGATAAAACAGGAGCCAGCAGGTGGTGTGATGGTTGAGGCACTGAATCCCACATGGTCAACTAAGAGGTTTGATTTTCAGACCCAGAGGCTTGAAAAACATACCAGGCTTATGTGTATGCATGCCCGAAATCTCAAGAGGAGAATGGAGAAGGGATTGTAGTGTGGCCATCCTCTTAGGGGATGATTTCTCACTCTCTTTCTCTCTCCAGCAAGTGCATATGCCCTATGGCAAAAATCTAAAAAAAAAAAAAAAAAAGAAAGAAAGAAAGAAAGAGAGAGAGAGAGAAAGAGAGAAAGAACCAAAGCTCAAGAAAGTTGAATGATTTGCTGCTAGTTTCATAAGACACAAAGATATAAGAGAACTAGACTTGATTTCAGTCTCCAGCTCCCAAGTTCAATGCTCATTTGCACCCAGCACTAAGATTACATCCAAATCAGCAGCTTGTGTAACACTGGGGATAAAGCAGAGGCCTTAGAGGGGCTAGCTCTGTGGTACAGCTGTAATGAACTGCTCAGGGGACACTGGATCACATTTGGTGACCACAGTTCAAATTCCTAGCCTGAGTCAGCCAGAAATATGCCAGGCACACACCAGAGTAACCAAGATCCTTTGGGCTGGAGAACTAGAAGAGAAGTACCATGGTGTGACCACGGCCTGTAGAGGGTGCTCTTCTCTTAGTCTCATACCATGCACATGTGCTCTATCATGAATAAAGGGGACAAATGTTTGATTTTTCAGAAAGAAGATTCTAGAATGGAAATGAGACCACTGTCAATCCCAGAATTCAGTAGTTCGTTGGTATACACTTTCTGAGCAATGAGAAAGCAAGGCATCTAAAATGTATGAGACAAGCTTAATCAGTGCTTACGCCAGGTGAGGGCTCAAGTAATGAATGACAACGACTAATGCCATTTTTTCTTATTAACATGAGTTAGCAAGAAATTGCTTGGAATAAGCCAAGCTAATCTTGTTTCTTTTTAAAATAGGTTAGTAGACAAATACATCAGAAAAACACTAAAGATTTGGTGTCTCTGAATTTCAGCAAGCTCCTTGACAAAATCTCTTATGCTATAGAATCAAAATAGTAGAGAAGACCACTGAGTCAGTTTCATTTGAAATCCCTTTTCCAAACTACACTGATCAGTGAATAAAAGATTGAATTCAAATATGGCTTTGCTATTTAGAGTCTGTGTGATCATGAGCAGCTAACTTAACCTTGCTCTGGTTCCACTTCCTTACCGTAAAGTAATGATAACAACAGCAATCATCTCAGAAGACTAGTGATTAGTTGATTAGACAAACAGATGGAGGATGGAGGAAGCATGAGTGGAAAGACAGATTGATGCAGAGATATATGTAAAAGCAACAGACATTAGTTATTAGGATTACTACATTATAATTTCAACTGCAAGGAAGCCACAAGTAATGCCACTGTGTCTTGTCATTATTTCTGTCTGTTTCAACCTGCTTGTCAATGGCTTAGATGACAGTAGCAAAAGAGCACAAAAGTAGAGAATAATATCAGCTGTTCATATGCATAGCAGACAACCACTGGCTTTATATTAGCCACTGATGTAATGGGAGGATAATCTCTAACTATGTTCACGAATATGTGTTATCATTCCACACGACTATGTCCACTTCTAGGTGTCATATTTTAAGATAAATATTGAGAAACTTGGGAAATGGGGACATCACATGATTTTCAAAATGATCTCAGGTAAGAAGTAGTTAAGAGGGGCTGGCAAGTAGCATGGTGGTTAAGGGCGCTGGACTCCCACATGGTGGACCATGGTTCGAGTCCCAGACCTGGTAGCTTGCTTTCTTACTTTCTCTCTCTCTCTCTCTCTCACTCACTCATTCATTCACTCACTCTGTCCCACTCTGGTAATTAAAATTAAAATAAATAAATACAGTTAAATAAAATAATTCTTAAGAAAAAAGAGGGAATTGAGAAAAGTCTGACTGTACTGTTCAGTGGCAAGTCATGGTCAATTGGATGGAAGCTCACACTGCTTCTCTTCTTGGCATAACTTGAGCCAGTGGATCAAATTAGAAAGTGTCAGATCTTGCCAAAAAGAAAGAAAAGAAAAAGAAATTAAAAAGAAGAAAATGAAGGGAAAGAAGAAGAGAGGGGAGAAGGGAGGGAAGAAAAGAGGGGAGAGGGAAGATAGGAAGACAAGCATAGGACCTATCTGATAATGGAAAGATGTGTCTTGCTCAGTGGTGAGCTTCCCATCACAAGAAGAATCCAAGCAGGGACTTGGCAATCAGTTATCAGGGATGTTGCTGAAATATTGATGATCTAAATGATCTTAAAGGCTGTTTTCAACCCGCAAAGTCTACAATCCTCATCCCTATCCCCTCCACAGAGCTCTCTTACGCACACTCCTTCCCCCATCAAGGTCGCTTTCTAATCCCATGAACACCTGCCAAAAGTTAGCCTGTCAGATGATATTCAACAATGAAGGATTCAGTTGGCTGAGCTGGCTGGCCGGTCTGAAGATTTCAACACCGCAGCAAGTGACCCTCTGGAATCCTAAACGAACTGTCAAGAGCGTCAGGAGCTTTAGCTCTGAGCAGTCTGCATTGGGGACCTCAGCTGCACAGGCCAAACGCTTCATCACCACCTCCCCCCAACCACCCACCATCACCATAGCAACCACAGGCTGACTGCAAGGCAAGGCTCAATTCAAGCAGGGGGAGGCCCAGTTTTTCCTGCAATTTCCCAAAGTAGTGGGCCCTAAGGGGATGCAGGTAGGAGAATCAGAGAAGGACAGTTTATCCTGCCCTGCCCCACAGAGTGCCTGGAGGCCACCTCAAGACGCCTGTCATCCAACTTGACCTTGGCATCCTCTTACTCTAATGGAAAAAAAAAAAAAAAGGAGAAGGAGCCACTGGGGAATCTCATTATTTTTAGAAGCACAATCACTTAGCAACCTAAATGTCCCGTTCTTCCCCACCCTCCAAAAGCCCAGAGAAATAAATACAGTATTGAGGACTCCAGGGTTTGGCTCTGGTACAGCGTGAGGATGCAATAATAATAATACTTTCTATTTATGTAGGAATAAAGCTTGTCTTCCAAAGAGCTCAGAAAGTCTTGCTAAAATTAAGGTACCCAGGCCCCCTCCGTCTTGGTGCAAACTGCCCAAAGATGACTATTTCCCTGCCATCTGACAGAAGCCCAGGAGGGACTTTAGGTCCAAGTTCTAAGACATGGAGCAGTAACAATTCCATCCCCTGTCCTTTACTGTCTGCCACAAAGAAAAGGAACTTATTTCTAATAGTAAAAGAACAGGAAAGGGTCAGGGTTTCTTCAATAAATGCCAACAGTGAGAGCCTTTTGTACATTTGATGCTGATAGCCACTCTTTTCTGGAAACTTTCTCCCTCCATCTCTCTGCTATGGTCGTGACCAATCTGCCTTCTTCCTCTCTGCCAGCTTCGTCTCAGGTCCCATCCCAGCTTACCCATATTCCCATGCCCATTTAATATGGGAACCCCTGGAGACTGTGTTTGGCCTTGTCTCCTCTCCCCACTTTCCTGGGACAGTCCAGTCCATGATTTCATCCACCAACTGCAGAGTAATGAGTCCCAGATGTCCTCACAGACTCCATTCCTAAGCTCCAGCCTTTCCCCCAGAGCACTACACCCAGTGGTCCAAAAGGCACATGCACACCACAAAGCCAGATCGTCCTCATCCCTCCCCACTGAGACAGCTGCTCAGTGTACTGTGATCCTATAGTGAAGGAAGCCACCTAGCCCAACTTATAATCATCCTTTATTCCTCATTCCCATCTTCCCAGTTTAAAGATCCCTAAATACCTCTTGTATCTGTCCCCTCATCTCTGGTCCCTGATGTAGACCAGGTTCCAATCTTTGTTTTATCCTAGACAGTAAAACATGGAAAGACAGCCTCTGAACTGGTCCTCCTGGTGCCAACTTTCTCCTCTCTCCCATTACCCTATTGCACGTGCATGCACCTGTGCAAGAATCGAAATTTCCAAGAGTCAGAAGGTCTAAGCATCTAAGATTTCTATCACTCTCCTGCCTTAAACCCTTTAACGACCCTCCATTGCTTTTGCAGTAAAATCCAAACACGTTAATGTGGCACACAAGACCCCAAAGCTCTTGCCTGACCATTTAGCTGCATCTGGACCCACTCTGGCTTGGCTCCCTGTACTCCGCGCACTGGCCGTTCTCCACGTGAGGCTCGTCTGCACCTGCTCTGGGTGCTGCTTGTTTCCTCTCCCTGAGGCTTCCTTCCCCAGCTGCACTAAGCTGATAAAACCCCTGTTCCAGCAAGCATCATGGGAACCCAAAGACAACTTCTTGAGGGGAGGCTCCAGATACTGAGCTCTTTTCCCCACCGCCTTTGCCCTGTCTCCCTGAGGCCCAGCTGCTCATCCAGGAGGGCCTAGTGAACATCTCGTGACCATTCCCTTACCTTAAGGAACTGACTTGTGGCCAGAACCATTCTGGAGGTGTGCGCTGCTCTCACACGTCAGCGCTCCCAGACCAAGGCCCCTTAATTAACGCACAGGCCCCAGCAGCTCTGCTAATCTACAACTTGGCCATTGTCATCCTCCTATGATGTCTGTAGAAACCAAATCCCTGTGTGGAGACAGGGAGTCTGTGTGGATCTTGTAGGTGACGCATGTCTTTGGTCTGTAACATGTACAACATGAGCCCATGTTCATGGCAGCACGCACCACTCTCCACCTGGCTGTCAGTGGAGCTTCTCTGAAGTAAACCCATGTCATCCCCTGTTGGACCTTCAGCTGTGTTCTTTGGGGTCATGGGCAAGTCCTCTCAGATTTGGGGCTCTCCTGGGACATCCGTTTAGACAGATTCATTCCTAGAAGCTTCTAGAAAGTTCTAAAACCTGAGGCAATACCATTGTAGGAGAAAGAGACCATTAAATCTGAAAGCAGCCAGAAGGTAAGCTTTTGGATCTACATCGACCTCCCAAGCCAATTTGTGGCAGGATTTTGCCTTTATCTTCCTTAGTTCTCCTTCCAGAAAGGGGAGGTATTCAGAATCAGAAGCAAGTACCACTGACCCCTCTCTCTTCAGCCCTTCCTCTTTCTTCTCCCTCTAGCCCCTGACAATTCCCCATTCAAATCCATCCAAGTCTACTCCTTTCTGAATGCCCTCAAAACACTGTTCAATGGTCCAGGTGTGTAACATTTCTTCTAAGAACTCTCTGAGGCTGTGGCATAAGAAAAACCATGCTGGCAGCCAGAGCATTGGCCCAGGACTCCAGAGCTCTTTCTGCTCAGCCGAATCCCACTCCTTTACCACCCCTAGGGCTTTGGGTTGCTTTCCTTGTTCTGGGGGGAGGGTTCCATTTTTTTTTCATTCGTACAATGAAGTTAGACCTCCCAGCTCTCAAAGGCCTGGAATCAATGACGAATGATCTTCTTTCCATCCAGCTTTTCCTTTCTGGTTCCCTCAGACATTCCCATCCCTCCCACTCCATTTCAGATGGGGTGCCTGGAACATGCTGCTGTGCCTTCTTACCAGGGAACTGGCTTTGTTTTCCATGCCACAGAGCAAACAATAAAAATGTCGCCTCTTCATTATCTGGGCTGGTGGAGGAAAAGGTTTAGCCAACTAAACATGATGGATAAAACCAAAGTAATTTATTGTATATTGGGCTTTGTGTTGTGGTTAGAAACATTCTCGGAGACACACAACTATCGCTGCCCATTTGGAAATGATCCCAAACCTTCCCAGCTGGCCTTAGTCCCAGTCTGGGGTTTGGCCACCATATAGAAGGAGGTCCTTGGTTGTGCAGAGAGGCCACGTGTGGATAAGATGTTGTTTACTGTTATCATGATTCATAATATTTAATTCCATAACCATATATGGGACACAATCTAGCGCAAGACACTGTGTGGCCAAAGAAGCCTATGGCCCACACAAAGAAAGACTTCTTATTGTCCTCAGTGACTCAGGATCCAGGGGAATACAGGGGTCTATTCATTAATCCATCAGACATGAACAACAGTAAAGACATCAATAAACAGTGTTAGCCAGAACATAGGGAGGGTAGACCTAACTCCAACCAGGCTGCTCTGGGAAAACTCGGATCAAGAATTAAGGCAAAGCAAACCATGGTAAGGGTAAGCAGGTTGTCATCACACATAATAACTCAAATGTGAGCCTTGCCTGAAATTGTCCTTGAAATCTGGTGAATTAACAAGTAGATATGAATTATCTTCCATGCCTGGAACGGTGCAAGATGCTATGATATTTAAGACAGTTTTGACTTACATGCAGAAAGTAATTAGCGAACAAGGGAACGTCATATTCTGATATAATAAAGGGCTCAATGTGTAGAGCTGACAATAGGAATGAGAACGGGCTATAATAAAGCGCTAATTGCATGGCAAAGGCAATGAAGGCGAAACTCTGTATAAACGTTATTATTTACTGCCACTGCGTCTCCATCGCGGCTGATGACAGCACCCCAGTTGGCTGTGGGCGAGCACACTTGTTCTACATCTTTAGGCGGCATGATGTGATGGAAAGAGCCCTGGATGAGGAACAGGAGGTCCGGTCCTAGAACAATCTGGGTGTCATCGCAGACAAGTTGCTTCCCCTCTCAGGGCCTCTGAAAAGAAGCAGTCCTCAATGATCTCTAAGGTCCCTTGGGTTCTCAATGCAAAAGGACCATTGGCTGTCACAGCACAGGACTCTGGTCAGAGGAGAGACTGGAAGGATGGCCCAGGACATAAATAGGGGAGGCTAGAGGGGTTTCAGTAGAGGGTATGGAAGTCAGAGTGATGAGGTGTGTTTGAAAGAACTGACCTAGGCCAGCCCATGGCCTGATGACTACGGCAGCTGGATCTCACATGGCCAACCATACAGTTATAAAAAACCCAGGCCCAGCAGCTTGAGAAACACATGCTACCCATGTGTGTGCAAGTGTCCAAACCCTGAAAGGAAGGAGATGGAAGAGAGGTGACTGCCACATGACCAAGGTCCATGCGGAGTGCTTTCTCACCTTTCTTCTCTCCCTGTCTCTGGCAAATACATGTGTCCTCTAGCAAATCTGAAAAAAAGAGGGGGAAAAAAAAAGCATAGCCAAGCAGGTGGCTACAGTGTTGGGCAGGGAGGGGACGGTTAGGTCAAAGGCAGCATTACAACCTAGGAAGGCACCGAGGCTGTGCAGAGGAGTGTGGCCGAGATAACAGGAAACAGGAAGCCATTCTAGGTCCCCATTTAGGGAGGTGCCTTGCTTTAGAGGAGCTTCAGGGAGATTCTCAGACTGACACTGGGGAATACACGAAGACAAGATGCCACCCCATGAGCCACGACTCATCCGAGTGGTGAGATAATGAGGATAAAGGCTGGGCTGGAAGAACGGCACTGACGGGAAACGGATGGCTTGTTTTAAAAGGACAGGTGGGAGGCAGGGTGGTGGTGCAGCAGGGGCAGGGCACTCTGTAAAGGTCTGAGGTTGGAAAAGTTTGAGGTTCACATCTAGAGACCTCCTTGAGGTCACTGGGCATGTGTATGGCCATGATCCAGGGCTGGCTGAGGCTGGGCGTGGACAGGGGCATCAAGACCCTACCAGAGGTGCTATCTCTATCTCCGTCTGTCTCTATCTCTCATGGAATAATGAAAGAAGGCTTTAAATGTAAATAAATAAATGGGTGAGCAGGACTTGGGAAACTGTCAGGTATGATGAATGTTGAAAAGTGAGGAGGACCTTTCCCATCCCTTCTGACTCCAGGTCCCCAAGGTTTAAAATGGTCCATGGCCTGTGCCCAAAGCACCTCATGTCCCAAGACAGAGCTGTCACAAAGAGGCAGAACAGGAAGCAGTGAGCATGCACCATCTCTGCAGGCTCTTTTACCAAGAGAAGAGGGCACACCCCAAACCACATGGCCCACAGCAGCCAGCACAGCTTGGCACACAACGCAGGGTCACTGGTTGTCTATCGAGAGTCCCGGTTCTATTCTGAACCCCAAATAGTCCTTCCTGTAAATTTAGAAACCTTAAAAGGCATCAAACATAGTGGAGAGCAGGTCTGAGAGAGTAAAAGCCATGATTTAAGATAAAAAAAAAAAAAAAAAAAAAAAAACAGGGAGAAAGCACAGGGCCCCCAGGGGGCTTTG
>NW_006159534.1:3461753-3483589 GCF_000334495.1 Tupaia belangeri chinensis | reverse complement strand
AAAAGCAGTATGTAAAAAAAAAAAAAAAAAAAAAAAAAAAAAACTGGAAGAAGGCATAGGCCCCAACGGGGGCTTCGGTAGAGAGACCAAGAGCAGCAGGAGAAGGCCATTAGGCCAAGCAGCTTCCACAAGGCCTACTTATTTCCCATCACCTCTGTGAGGTGGAGGGTGGGCCCTGCCTGCTCTGGGAAGGAGGGCAGAGGTTCAGGGAAGAAATAGGCTGGCGTGAGACCAGGGCTCCAAACTCGGCCCGAGATCCCTGCCAGACTTCTTCCTCAGGGATGGCCACCCTGGCAGCCTTCTCCTGGTCCAAGACAGCTTTAAAACTTGATGACTTGGCTTCCCTGCTTTCCCAAGGCTAGGCCTGTGTCTGCTGGTGTGCACTCTCTGTTTACAAAGCTGTCAGGGCTGGGTGCTGTGGGCCGCTCAGTGAGAGACACAGCCTCCCCTCTACACAGGCTAGCCACCCCAGGTCCTCTGAGAACCCCCTCCAACCCTTGTTGGGGTCAGAGCTTTCTCTGGTCATCCCCACCTCTGGTAGGCACCAGCCCTGGAATAGGACCAAATGGGCTCATCCGTACATCACTGTTCAGCCATACAACAGGGGATCATAGAAAGAACATTCCTGAAGAAATAGCAAAGGAAGTGACTGGACTGAGAACTCCTGAGGTAGCCTAAGGCCAAGAAAGAAAAATCCTTCTCTCCTGGAGACAGTGGGGACAGGTAGGGGGTCTTGAAATCGATGAGAGAAAAGGAAGGCTAGAGACACCGGTTGTGATCCAATTACAGGTGCAAACTCTGAGCACAAGTCTCCCCGGCAAAGCTGGCAGGCTGCAGTGGCCTCACTCCTCCCCTCCTCCCTAGCCTCTGAGGGGAAAGTCTATCCTGAAGCTTCCTGAGCTTCTGCATCTTGTCCAACGGTCAGCCTGAGCAGAGCCAGGAACCCTCAAGACTAGACCCTCATATGCAGAAGGAGGAAGAAGAGCAGGAGTCCAGGCACTGCAGCACCCCAGTCCTACAGGAAACACGGAGTTTGTGACTGGAATGTTCTCCCCTCCCTTCCATGCAGTGAGTCCCCAAAATGGCTTCAACATCTAAAATTTCATAGATTACAAAATATTATTTTAATAGGTTTTTGCCATAGGGCACAGAGAGACAGAGAGAGGGAAAGTAAGAAATCATTCATTTCTCAGGGGAGATAAACACATTGCAATCCCTTCTCCTTCATTCTCCTCTTGGGATTTGGGGCATGCACACACAGAGACACACATGCCTGGCATTCAGTTTCAAGTCACTGGGTCCAGGACTCTAATTGTGGTTGGTCATGTGGGAGTTCACCGCCTTAACCACCATGCCCCCTGCTGGTCCACAAAATATTTTTATATGCTCCTTTAAAAAAATTTTTTTTTATTTTATTTAACTTCATTTCTTTCTTTATTTTAATTTGACCAGAGAGTGACAGAATGAGAGTGTGAGAGAGAAAAAGTGAGAAAACAAGCAAGCTGCCAGGTGTGGGAGTTGAACCACGGTCGGCCATGTGGGAATCCAGCATCCTCAACCATCATGCCACCTGGGGACCCTTATATGCTTCTTTTTATGAAATATTTTAGATATCCAAAAAATAATGTAATGTTCTGTTACAGAGTGTACACAATCTTACAGGTTTAACGTTTTCTATTTATTTCAAATCATTTTGTAAAAGACAGGAATATTCCAGATGCAGCTAAGGCTTCATCCCAGCCCATTTCCATCCTTCCTCGAGAATCTCCTGGCCTGGCATTCGTTAGATCAGTCCTGCGCCTATGCGTGGACTTTCCCAGCACAATCAGACACTGTTCCAGTTCAAACGTTCTCCACTGTGGCCCATGAACCACCGGCAGCAGATTTATCTGGGGCTTGCTTAAAACACAGATTCCTGACCTTCCAGGGGGTAAGGCCAAAATTCTTCATTTTAAACAAAACCCCAGATGATTCTGATGCACACTAAAGTTTTGGGAGACACTCTGCTAGCTTAGGACATTAAGCCTTCTAAAAATGCAGAATGAGCACCCACAATGACCAAAACAACCAACGAAACCCTGGGAAGGGCGCCCCTTTAAACTGTCATCTGTCATGTGCTGCCATAAGTGAATGACATGTCTGAAGCAGGTTTTGTACTCTCTCCAATTATCAGACCAGCTGGGGTCAGCTAGCTATTTCCCCATCACTTCTGCAGCTCACCCAGAATCACAACATAATAACAATAAACATTTATAGTCGGCCCTGTGGCCCTCCATGTCTATGAGTTCTGCAACCTCAGATCCAACCAGCAGCAGATGGAAAATGTTCTGTTGTTGCTCATGTGTACATGTGGTTAGGCTGTAATGGCTGCATCTGTACTGAACATGTATGGATTTTTTTCCTGTCATTATTCCCTAAACAACACTGTGTTAAAACTCTACATAGCACTTACATTGTATTAGTTGCTAAAAGTAATCTAGAGATGATTTAAAGTATGCAGGCTATATGCAAAAATTATATCATTTTATATGAGTACTGGGGGCTTGAGATCCATGGATTTTAGTATATGGAGAGTTCCTGGAACCAGTCTCTGAGGATACCTATAAAAGACTGTACTATCTTCATAGGAAGGAAGGAAAGAAGACATCCAAAGGGAGGGCCAAGCATATATAAATTTTCAATTTGCACCAGCCCACCACTGTTACTGTTTGTAGTATGTTCCCAGTACCTTATAGATTTAGAATAGAGTTACAATGTACACTATAATTGGATATTTGTATTTTTGTTATGGTACAACTTAAATGCTACATGTTTTCCTTTTTTTATATAGCAGTTCTATTGAGCTGTAATTTATAAGCATAAAATTCATACTTCTAAGGAATACAATTCAATGGTTTCTAATCTACTCACAGAGTTGTACAACACTGCAACTTTCTAGCTTCAGACATTTCATCACTCCAAAAAGAACCCTCAAACCCATTAGCAGTCACTCCTGACCCACTTCCCCCAGCTTTTGGTTACCACTATTCTGCTTGATCTCTATGGATTTACCTGCTCTAAACTCGCCAGTGTAAATGGAATCATGTAACGCGTGGCTTGTTGCGAAAGATTTCTCTGTCTTAACCTATTATTTTCAAGGTTCCCCCATCTTACAGCATACATTAGCACACCATTCCTTTCCAGTGTTAAATAGTATTCCATTGTATGATAGATCGGATTTTGTTAGCCTATTCTTTAGCAGATGGACATTTGGCTGGTCATTCCTTTTTGGCTACTAGGAGTAATGCTGCTGTGGGCATCAGTGTACAAGATTTTGTTTGGGTGTATTTTTGACTTCTCTTAAGAGTATATTTATGAGTGAAATGGCTGGATCATACGGAAAGTTGATGTTTAACATTTTCAGGAACTGACAAACTGTTTTCTAAGGAGGCTGCACCATTTTACATTCCCACCAACAATGTGTGAGGGTTCCAATGTTTCCACAGTCCTGTAGAACACTGTTACTGTCTCTCTCTTTTACTGTAACTATCCTAGTGGGTGCAAGGCATTATTTCATTGTGGTTATTATTTGCATTTCCCTAATGGCTAATGAGTCAGTTCTGGCTGCTATAATAAGAACCATGGACTAGTGGCTTCCACAACAGAAAATTTATTTGTCACAGTTCTGGAAGCTGGGGGTGTGAGAGGGTCCAAGATCAAGGACAATTAGTTTCCCGGTGAGGATCCTCTTTCTGATTTGTAAAGGACTGCCTTCTTGCTGTGGCCTCACATGGCAGAGAGAGATAAGTGAAGAGAGAGAGAAAGCTCTCTCATGTCTCTTCTTCGAAGGGTACTAATCCCATCTCGAGGGCTCCATCCTCATGACTTAATTACCTTCCAAATACCACCATATTGGGGATTGGGGCTCCAACATACAAACATTTGGGGGATGGGTCATGAACGGCATCGCAGACATTGAGCATCTTCTGGCGTGTTCACTGGTATCTGCACACTAATTCTTTAAAGCTTTTATCAAAGAGCCTGGAGTCCTAGTGAACAGTGGTTCTCAAAAATGTGGTCCCCCTCCCATCCACATCAATCAACAACATCAGCATCACCAGGGTCTCAACAGAAATGCAAATTCCCAGGCCCTCTCAAAGATTACCTGAATCAGGAATTCTGGGAGTGGGGCCCAATAATCAGTGTTTTCATAAGTTCTTCAGGTGACTGGATATATGCTTAAGTCTGAGCATCAGTGCCATAAAACAACATTTCTTACAGGGTGTTCTCCAGTAGGTTAATAAGTGATATCCAATAAAGAAATGACTTTATAGTATACGTTTGGAAAACACTGGGTTGAACAAACCAAAACAAAATATCCTTTACCTGGGACTTCTCAGAGTCAGTCTTTTTCTTTTAAGTTTATTTCTTTGTCTTTTTTTTTTTTTTTCATGAGAGAAAGGCAGAAAGAAAGAGAGAGGAAAATAGAACAAGCACTCTCAACAGGGTCTCACACATGACCACTCCCTAACCCAGTCCGTTGGCCAGCCAGGATCATATGCTCATATGCATGGTTGTACAAGTGGGCTCAGAAACTGAACCCCGAGCTTCCATTCAGCTTCCAGCACTGTTGAGCACTGCACTACCAGTGTAACACAACTGGGTCCTCAGCTTCCTAAATATGCTTATGAGTAAAGTGAATCTTCAGGAAAGGGATCCAGAATGCAGCATTTTCCAAGCATAGGCAAGCATTAAACTCTTAGTATATGAAGCATCTTGCAGGACAAAATGGCCCATAGAAACCACTTTAGAAAACATCACATAAGGTATTCTGTAAAGCAAGACATCAAGTCAAGAAATGAAAAGGAAATATTACTATTTTATTTATCAAATCAAGACTGTTGTTAAACATACTCTTTAAGCTAATTCTTTCAAAGTCTTTTGTTTTAGTTATCTTTTGCTGCAGAGCAAAACTGAATGGTTTAAGAAACAGTAAGTATTTATTATCTCACACAATGGGCCAGGAACCGGAGTGTGGCTTGGTTGGATGGTTTCTGTTCAGACCCATGTGAGGCTGCAGTCAAGATGCCATCCAGTATGTCATTATTTGAAGGTGTCACTATTCTGGTTTTCCAAGATGGCTCACTCACATGGCTTTGGCAAGAGCTCCCTAAGTGCCCTCATGACATGGTAGCTAGGTTTTCCCAGATCAAGTGACCCGAAAGAGAGAGAACAAGGCAGAAGTGGCAACGTCAGGCTGGCCCCATAGCACAGCAGGGAGCCTGATCCCACCTGACCAACCATGGTTCGAATCCCAGGCCCTGAGGCTGGATAAACATGCTGAACATGGATGTGTACATGGCCAAAATCCTCATGGGATGGAGAAATGAAGGGAAAGAAAATGTGCTATGACCATGCCCTATTCAGGGGTGCCTCCTTTCTCTCTCTCTTTGCCCAACATATGAACCTCTGGCAAAACATCAAACAACAGTGGCAATGTCTTTATGACCTAGTATCATTGGTCACATATTCACTTTTGTCACATTCTCTTGTTCACACAGATCAACCCCAACACAATGGAGGAGGGCAAGGGCCTACATAAAGGTAAAAACACCAGGAGGCAAGGATCACCATGCTAGTGAGTGACAGACTTGCAATTTGAACCCAGGCCATGTGAACCCAAAGTCCATGTCAACGTGCCTCATGGCCTCTGTTATACTGACTAAACCAGCTCTCTGATGTTACCTTTAAGCATGTGAAACTTGGGGGACCAGCAGATGTTGCAATAGTTATGTTGCTAGAGTCCCACATGGTCGACCATGGTTCGAGTCTTGGACCCAGAGACATGAAACTCACGCCGGCCATGTGTGCATGTATACCCAAAATCCCAAGAGGAGAATGGAGGAGAAAGGATTGTGGCATGGCCATTCCCTCCTGGGGGATGATTTCTCCCTTTCTGTTTCTCTGTCTCTCTGGGATGTACACACACTCTACAGCAAAAAATCACTCCAAAAGAAAGAAAGAATATGAGCTGGTGGTATGGTGGTTAAGGTGGTTGAATTCCACATTCCAACTAGTGGTTCAAGTCCCAGCTTGAAAAACACACTATGAGCACATGTATGCCCAAAATCCTGAAAAGAAGAGAAATGGAAGAGAGGGGATTGTGATGTGACCATCCCCATGGGGGTGGCAGGGGGGTGGAGGGTTCTTTCCCTCTGTCTCTTTCTATCTCTCTCTGGTGAGCACATATACCCTCTAGCAAGTCAGGGGAAAAAAAAAAAAAGTGAAATCAAAAAGACCAGTCTTTGCAGGTCAGAACTTAGCATGTGTTCCTCTGCTTGGTGTGAGTGTGTCCACACGCTTTGCAGCTGCTGCTAAGTACTACAGCTTGCCCAGAAACAGAGCTTTGCAGAACATGGACTGGAACTGTTCATTAGCTAATTAGGCTGTTCTTAAGTAATCTGGAAGATGAGCATCAATTTACTTCTGTTTGTGCTCGCAACAATCCTGCTACTACTAAACCATAAATCATGCCTCTCTTTCTCTCTCTGTCTCTGTCTCTGTCTCTCTCTCTCCTATCCACCTAATTGAGAGATTCACAACTCCCGGCACCTCTAGCTTCTAAAATCTTATTCCTTCAAATTCCCTCCATCTTTTCTTCAGGTATAAATCTTTCTCTGTTATTTTATGGCAATAGAATGTTGGGTATAAAGCAATTAAAAACATTTTTAATTGCTGTAAGACTGGTGACCTAAAATCACACATCCTGGCTTCTGATTTCACCTCTGTCCTATTTTAACATAAGATCACAGGTCAAATATGAGGGATCTTCAAAAAGTTCATGGGGATGAAGGAAAGGGCTGGACAGGGGCACAGCAGTAAAACACAATGCTCTGGGGGCCAGCAGACAGCATAGCGGTTACATCACAGGAATCCCACATGGCCAATCATGGTCGAGTCCCAGACCCAGTGGCTTGAAAATCTTGCCAGGTGAGCACATGTGTGTGTGTGTGTGTGTGTGTGTGTGTGTGTGCACGTGCGTGCCCAAGATTCTGGGAGGAGAAAGGAGGAGAGGGGATTGTGGCATGGCCATCTCCCCCTAGAGGGTGATTTCTCACTTTCTCACTTGTCTGTCTCTTTCTCTCTTGCTCTCTCTGATGAGTGCACATACCCTAAAGCAAAAACCTCTTACTGAAAAGACCTCACAATGCTCTGTGAGGTTCACTCATATGGGAAGGTTCCAGGTTTGCATCTGGAGACCTCCCTGAATATGTCAAGCACAAATGGGCCCACAATCTATGGCTGGCTGAAGTTGGGGGTGGATCATGGCATCAAGATCCTGTTGGAGTTACTATCTCTCTCAAGGAAAAAATAAACTTAAAAGAAAAACTTTGATCAAAAATCCATATTATAAAGCACTACACAGGTCTAAAACATTTTTACATGAAAATAAACTCATACTTTAATTGTATTTTTCCATAAATGTTTTGAAGTCCTCTCATAGTCCAGCTTCACTGTGCACCATTTTCACATATGGTGTCTAAAGACAAAGTCTAGAATCTAGATTTATCTTCTGTAGAGAAAAGGCAAATTTTTACAAAAGTCTTATCCTTCAGTGATGTAGTGGTCTCATATCTAATATTCTTAGGTTACTGCTATTCATACTAATATTCATAGGCCTCCTACTAACTTAGATAAAAAGCCTATCAATTTTTTCAGGTTGCTTATATTCAGCTTCTGATTTCACCCTTGTCCTCCTCTTATATAAGACCCATGTCAAATATGAAAGACCTTCAAAAAGTTCACCGAGGGGAATACACAGTGGCACAGCAGTAAAACACCATGCTCTGTGAAGCTGACCCACATAGGAAGGTTCTTGGTGGGCATCTGGAGACCTCCCTGTAGTGGGACTTTAGGGGGGCTCAGACACTGTAGGACACATGGCATTGAGGGACTCATATGCAGCATTAGAATTTTAAAAGGATAATTAGAAAAGAGGGAGGAGGCTGGGCCAGCTCTGTGATCTAAAGGTCAATGTAGTCAGATCCCACATGGCTGACTGTGTGGTTTGAGTAAAACTTCAGGCATGTGCTTTTTTTTTAGAGAGAGGTTTTTGCTATAGGGCGTGTGCACTCACCAGAAAGACAGAGAGAGACAGAGAGATAGAAAGTGTGAAATCATCCCTGCCAGGGGGGACGGCCATGCCGCAATCCCTTCTCCTCCATTCTCCTCTTGGGATCTTGGGCATGCACGCACATATGCCCGGCATGAGTTTAAGCCACCGAGTCCAGGACTCGAACTGCGGTCGGCTACATGGGAGTCCAGCGACACAGCCATTACACTAACTGCTGATCCTAGGCATGTGCATTTTTATGCACAAAACTCTGAAAGGAGGGAGAAATGGAGGAGAAGGAATTGTGGTGTGATAATTCCCCATAGAGGGTGTTTCTTCTCTTCCTCTTTCTCTGCCTCTCTGTCTCTCCCTAGCAAGCCCACATGCCCTCTGGCAAAGAAAAAAAAGTAAATGTGTGGGAGAGACAGAGACTGATATATTCTTCTCCCCATGAAAGAAATCACTGGGCAAAGATTGGATCATCCTGGCATTTCTTCAGTTAGCCTTAACAACATCCTTGAACTAGATTCTTACTCCTTTATATCTGCCATTCACTAATTCGTTCCTTGGGCTTGTCCAGTCATTCATCTGTTCATTCAGAAATATTAGCTGAATGACTGTTGAGTGCTAGACACACAAGTAGTCACATGGAATGAGACATAAGCCCTGTCCTCAGGCCCAGAGTGGGCATGACACTAATGTTAACAGTGGGAGTTAAGTTCTGAGCGAACCTGACCAAGGAGCAAGGGAAGGTGTGGGGGTGGGGGGGGAAGAGAAAGCACAGTCATAGATGGTCGGTTGCTGGACAGACACGAGCCAGAGGAACGGCAAGGATCATGTAACAGCAGGCAGAAAAGCATGTTCAAATAGAAGCAGGCGTGAAATAGCATGAACGCAGGAAACTGCAAAGAGTCCAGTATAGCTGCTGGGCCAGCTGCACGCAGTCAGGGCAGGAAGGATCTCTCAGTTCTGCTGCGGAAAACATTGAACCACTGTGAGGCTCTAAGCAAAGAGATGCATTTTATAAATCCATGCTTATCATCTTCTGCAGAATCGTTTTCAAAATTCAACACAAGCCTTTTCAGATGAGCATTATGTCACTGAGCAGATTTCCACTTTGTGGATACTCAGCACTTCACTATCAGTTTGCTTTATATTGAATGATATCCTCTCCTTTCCCAGATTGAATGCCCTTCCCCACATTCTCTTTGGAAACCCCTACCCATCTTCAGCATCCAGCTTTAAAAAATATCACCTCCAGGGACCAGCAGCAGATGGCATAATGGTTATTTGCTGGACTCCCATGTAGTTGAGCGTGGTTCAAGTCCTAGACCTGGCAGCTTAACACGCTTGCCGGGTACATGTGCATGTGTGCCCAAAATCCCAAGAGGAGAATGGAGAAGGAATTGAGGCATGGCTATCCCCCCTGGGGGTGATTTCTCACTCTCTGTCTCTCTGATGAGTGCACACGCCCTACAGCAAAAATCTCTAAAAAAAAAAAAAAATCCCCTCCTCTGTTATTTTTTTTACCCTCAACACAGTCACCTTCGCCTTCCTCCATGCTCCCAAGATACTCTATAGAGATTACTGGGATGATGTATTCCAATTACCTGTTATAAATCTGTCTCTTCCATTAGACTATGGGTCCCAGGAAGGAAGATAATTGCATTCTAATTTACATATACCAGTATATTTACATATAACACAGAAAAAGATTGTTATACCTGTTATATGCCAGACATTGTGCCAGACACTAGTATTCAATTCAGCACCGCCAAATGAAGGACAGTTTCCTCGTGAAATATATATAAATGTGCATGTGAAGTATATGGATGTGGGCATTAGATTTTAAATTCCCATAAAACAGAAGCTATCTTTTCCCATACTTTGAACATGAAAAATTAAAAACAACTGGTCTTTAAAACTTCAACTGATTTATGGCAATTATAGCTCATGAAAAAATAGAAAAAGTGAATATGGTTTTAACACCAAGAATTCACCGTACATCAGGCTGACCCTACAGCAGAGGAGTTAAGTGTTACACATAGGGAGCTGATCTCATATGGCTGACCATGGTTCGAATCTCAGCCCTAGCAGCTTGAGAAACATGCCAAGTGCATGTGTGTGCCTGCCCCAGATCTTAACAGAATGGAAAAATGTAGGAAAAAGGACCATACCCCACTGGAGGTGTTCTCTCTCTTGCTCTCTCTCTCTCTGTCACATACACGTGCCCTCTGGCAATAAAATAAAGGAGAGAGCGAGAAAGAGATTCAATATAAAAATCTAAAATGTAGAGCTGGTAGTGTGGGGATCAAGCAGCCAATGTCCAGAAGCCCAGTTTTGGTTTTGTTTTTACAACATAAAAAAAAAATAAAAACCACTAGAACAGAGTTTTCTGTCCAACTACCTCTACAAGATCTTCTGCGGTCCAAGAGGAATGTAGTTTTTTGATGACTTCTCATTCATTCAACATATATTTATTACTGCCGATTATCAGTCGGTACTGCTATTTGCTCAGAACAAAATCAGGGCTGCCATTCTTTTGTGGGTTTAATCTTTGAACACCATGCTAAGCGCTGTACACATGTCAGCTCAACAAGCCTCAAACAAACCCTATGCTGTAGTTAGCTACTAATTTGCATAAATTACTTAATTCTCGGTGCCTCAGCTTCTTCATCTACAAGGTGGCAATAATAATAAAATATATTGGTTCATCCAAAAAGTCATGATGCATTTTTGCATAGAAAAATTAATTACATCATGACTTTTTAGACAACCCAACACATTCCAGAGCTGCTAGGGATTAGATGAAATACCCATAAAGTCTCAGAACAGTGCCTAACACACACTGTGCTTTCGAATATTGGCTAAGGATTACTCGTACCTCCCTCATTCATCATCACCATCTCCTCTTGAACATGAGAAACTGAGGCTGCAGTTAGAAGTTAGACATGCCCCAACTTCTCTCCCAGACAGACTTGCTGAGCACGCACTGTGATTTCTCCCTCCTTCTCCCAAATTCCTAGAAATCATGGGACCAGCAGTTAGCATAATGGCTATGTCGCTGGACTCCCACGTAGTCGACCACAGTTCAAGTCCCGGACCCGGTGGCTGAAACTCACACTGGGCGCATGTGCGTGCGTGCCTAAGATCCCGAGAGGAGAATGGAGAAGAGGGGACTGTGGCGTGGCCATTCCCCCTGGGGGGGTGATTTCTCGCTTTCTGTCTCTGTCTCTCTCTGTCTGTCTGGCGAGCATGCGCACCCTATAGCAAAAACCTCTCCAAAAAAAAGAAATCATTTAAGAAAGACAGACAATAACCATCCTAGGAAGCAAGTAGAAAGACAATCTTCTACAGACAAGGCATTGTGGTGTATCTCCTCGGGACAGAAAGTTAATGCAATCTGATCTGTGAAAAGGAAACACAGCTCCCAGTCCTAAAGAGGAGGAAGTGCCTGCTCCAAATCTGGGCATGTTCCTATCTGCAGGCACACAACAGAAAGATCAAGCAAGGGCCTTAACTCCACCCTCGCCACTCCTCCTGGCCCTCCCACCCTCCTAACATTTCTTATCCCTGGACCAGGCAGTGAAGAGGAAAATGTGCCCACGTGTAGGGGCGAAGGGCATGACAGGTGGATGAGAAGGATGCTCTCTGAGCTTTTCACCACCTGAAGAAGACAAAGAATGACCACACCTGGGTAACTGGCCACCCAAGTGACCAGCACCACAGCAGGTCTACACTCTCGCTGGACACTGGGCTTCATAGCCCTTCCCCCTCCAAGCAGTTTACGCAAACAGATATGACAGACAGGACATCGCCACCAAGAACCGGAAATCCAGGACCACCACAAGAGAACACAAGAGCGAGAATGAATACATGGAATGATTACTTCAGAGCAAAGTGTGAGACTATTGCAAGAATTTTAAAACATTACCTAGAGGAAGTACAAATGCAAATTTCCATAATTGAAAAATCGGAAGAATAATGAAATAGACTGAATGGCAAAATAGATGGCTGAATTAGAGACCTGGAAAATGGAACTGAGTGATGTCCCCCAAAATCAACAAGAGCAATAAAAAGATTGAGAAATATAAATAAAAGATAAAAAACAGAAGTTATATAGAAAAGTCCCAACATCATCTAAAATGAATGCTAGAAGTAAAAAATAGATAAAATGAAAAGGTGGCATTTTTCTTTCTAAGAGAGAAATTTGAAGGGAGTAAGAAAAAATTCAAAAGTACATCCAGTACTGAATATGTGGCATGGTAGTTGAAGCAGCAGGATCCCACATGGCTGACTACATAGTTTAAGTCCTGGACCTGGCAGTTTGAAAAACACCTTGAGTACAGCCTGGTAGTTTGAATCTGGGTTTGCGGGTGGGTGCCATCGCTGTGGACTGGGAGCAGGGTCACGGAGAAACTGTGGGTCCTGAGAGTCCAAGACAAGGAGCAGGGCCTGACCATGCAGACCTAGATGCCCCATCCCTCAACACCAGATCGAAAGGGTTTGTCATACGCTTCGGGAGCGGCATTTTCTTTCCATCCTTGGAGCTGGATTGCTGTGGCTTCCTGAGGGTATAAAGCTTTTTGCAGTGCTTCATACCCTTGGAAATCTTGCCATATTGGTCAGTACATGCTTCTTAATGAGACACATGAAGCAACTGAAGAAACTTCTTAAAAGAACAAGATTGCCTGCAACAATCATTATGCTCTGTGTTTCATATGTACCTGTGTGCTGTTCTTTGGTGACATAAGAAAGGACTTGCCTTATTAATCTGCATATTACAGTTCTTGTAGAAGACCTGCGATAGTCTGTCACACATCCCGTATGCAAGGGGGCGCGATCATTAAATACTTTCTTCTCTTCTAAGCTGAAAATCAGAAACTCATGGAAAAGAACTTACTTGAATGTTGCTACTCTATTTGTGGTGAAGTATGCTTTTCTTAATAAAAGAATCACTCTGAAATAATCACACACACACACACACACACACACACACTTACACACACACCCATGGACACAAAAACCACCTTGGGTATGTATGTGCATGTGCCCAAAAATCCCAAAAGGAGAAACGAAGAAAAAGGGATTGCAGCATGACCATCCCCCATGGGAGGTGCTTTCTCACTTTCCTTCTCTCTCTGTCTCTCTCCAGTGAACACACACACACCCTCTAGCAAATTAAAAAAACAGTAACATCATGTTCCACCAAATGTATATAATCACATCAAAAATAAGTAAGTGTCTGGTTCACGTTAAACTTTTTTAATGTTTAATTTTTTACATTCATGATAGAGCACGTGCGCATGCACTAGGGAAGGAGAGGCAGACAGAGAAGCACCGTCCGCAGGGCTCAGTCCTGTCTTGATCCCTCTCCTCCAACCCTCCAACCTGCCAGCATCCTAGGCGTGGGCACATGGCCAGCGTGATTCCAGGCCCACGAGGCCAGGAACTCAAACCATGGTCACACACGGCTGCCAGCTCCACAGTCTCATATGCTATATTCTGAGCCACGGAAGCTGGGCCATCAACGTTACACTTTTTCACTGAATTTTTAGCAACATTCACAATAATTTCAATGTTTAACCTCCAAAATGAACTCCTCAAACCTGTGATTTTATGAATTAGAGGAAAATATCAGCCATTATTAAAACTAATCAAATTGTTATTTTTACTTCCTTTATAAAGTACATTTGCTATTACACTACGAGGAACACCTGACTTTATGATGACATTTAAACCAAGGAACAAGAAAAGACAACCTTCTATCACTATTCAACATCTTCCTAGAAGTCCTGGCTAGTGCAATAAGACAAAAAGATAGATATTGGGTCATTGAAAAAGTCATGACTTATTTTTCCATTTTTTAATGCAAAAAAAAAAAAAAAGAAGATGCCATGACTTTTCCAACAGCCCACTAGTAGGTGAATTAGAAAGAAAAATAATAATCATTATTGTAATTGATTCAATTTCTACATAGAACAATTTAAGAGGACCTACAAATGATTTTAATTAATGAAAGGCTTTTACATGATTGCTGGATCTAACCATCAGCAAATACAAACAGTAACATTCCTATACACCAGCAATATTTGATTAGAAGTGAAAAAAAGAAATTCGCTCCCAAAGCAATAAAATTATAAAATATATAAGAAAAACCCAAACAAAAGATATACATGTCCTAAAAAGATAAATCTATAAAATGAACATAGGACCTAAAATATATCCCAAATAAATAGAGGTACTGTGTAAGACTCAACATTGTGAAAATGTTGATTCTCCCCAAATTAGTCAGTAAACCACTGTATTTCTAAATCAAATCTTAAATAGTTTTAAATTCATATGAAACTGCAATGCCCAGGATTAGCTAAATTTTTTTATTTTTATTTTTTATTATCATCATAATCTTCTTTCTATTACACTAGATTACATATAACTTTACAGTGTATTACATTGCTTTTTCAAAAGGGAATGCCATGCATGTCAGTCAATACAGAGATATCAATCTCCCCGCTTTATCATTCAATATCTTTTCTATGTTTTCCCCAATCATTATTATTATTATTCTAATTTTTTTTTAAACAGTCAATCGCTATTTCTCATTTTGCACACAAAAATACTTTGCCTGATTAGCAAATTTTAAAGACAAACAGGGAAGGGAAGATTACCAGTTATCAAAAAAACATTCTAAAAACGTAGTCATTAATATAATGAGGGGACCAGCAGTTGGTGTAATGGCTATGTCACTTAACTCCCATGTAGTCAACTGTGGTTCGAGTCCCAGACTCGGTGGCTTAAACTCATGTTGGGTGTGTGTGTGTATGCCCAAGATCCCACGAGGAGAATGGAGGAGATGGAATTGCAGCATGGCCATCCACCCTGGGGGTGATTTCTCACTTTCTGTCTCTCTGTCTCTCTTAGTCTTCCTGGCAAGTGCACACACCCTATAGCAAAAAAAAAAAAAAAAAAAAAAAAAAAAAAAAAACCACCTCTCCATATACACACACGTATATATGCAACCAATGAGATGGACCCAAGAGCCTAAAAAAAGACCACACATATATGGGAATTTGGTATATGAACAGAAGTGGAATTACAAATCAGTGGGTAAAGGATGTACTAAATAGCATTGGGAACTATGGAAAAACATAAAGGTACATTCATACCTCATATGATAAACAAATATATTCCACATGGATTATGGACCTGCATATGACAAGATAATGTTAAAATTATACTAGAAATTATAGGGAAATTTTGTAGGTCCTTCAAAAAATGTGAATGATTAATAACATGCTGCTATCTTTATTGGAGTCTGGGATTTTACTCATATAGTACCTCTATCTCAATTCTCTATAATAAAATGTGGAGTCTGACAGCCTAAGACCATGAACTCAGTTCAGTACTTAAGGTAACAAAGTCATTTTCCCTTCACTGGCTTCCAGAAATCAGGACATATCTAAGAGTCTCAATGTTCCCCTACAAAATGAATCCTGATGAGGGCTTACAGAGAGAGAGTGCAACTCTTCTACAAGCTAGGTATCGGTCCCTCCCATTGGCTCAGGCATACAGACTTATCTATACAGACAAGGAAGACCTACAAAATGAATGGTAACCAGGTGTTCCCCAAGTTCAATGAAGGAGCTATGCAAGGAAATAGAATTCGTTTACTAGCAGGGAGTATCTAGGCTAAGAGCTGAAGAGGGAAAAAATGTCTCCTGCCTGAGAAGGTTTGAAAATGATGTAGGGATAGGAGAGCAAAACATTTCCTTTCCTCAAATGCTTTGAATATCAAATTAGCCATCCACCTTGGGGAGAGTGGACAGCTGGCTTAACAGGGATAAACCCAATTCATAGATCAATCTGGCCAAAAGCAAAACCACTGATCTGGAAGGACTGAAATGCATACATCTATAGATAACCTCCATTTCTGGAAGATATTCCAACCCTCTCTTTTTGAGGGACTATAAGAGAAAGACCACGTGTAATATGCTCTGCTCCTGGAGGCTGGTCTGTGCAGCCCCATGCCAAGTCAGGGAGAAGCCTCTGACCTTTTGTATGAGGTGCTGCTGTTAAGCACACACACACACACACACACACACACACACACACACACACACACATACACCCTACATTCTGTTACCCCAGCATATGGGCCATGAATCATTCACAAAGCTTCTGAATCAATTATTCATCCAAACCAAAGACCAAACACTTTGCTAATTGTCCAGGAAGGGGGAGAGGGGTTGGGATCAGGGAGAGATTGATGTAAGGAAAAGGAATCTGTGCCATGCAGACAATTAGAAATATTAATACTTCATTTATTTTAAACAAAAACAATAACAAAAGCGCAAAGAGAAAGAAAATTGCCTCCTCCAAGTTAACTGGGTAAGAATATGGTCTGAAACAGGAGAGGAGGGACACACTGGCCTCCCCTGGAGTTCGGAGCAAAGAATCCTACTTTATGTCACCCTATTCTATAGCCTCAACTTCAGCACCCTCACCCTCACTGCTCCTAGGCCTATGGTCTGGTCCTGGCCTCGATTTTTATTCCTGCTACTTAGGCTCAGAATGAGACATATACCCTCACAGAGTCTCAATGACCCTGGAGTGTAAGGCATAAGCCAGGTCCGTGATTCCCACACTTCCCCCAACTCTACTACAGAAACAGGTGTGCCCAGACCCTTGCTTCTCATCAACTTGCTCATCTCACATATGTTGGGCATGATGGTTCTCAGGTTACCCAAGTCTTCTAGAGGACCGGAGAACGAGGGTATGACCCCAGCTCAAAGGAAGGTAAAGGCTTTTAAATTCTTCCAACAAATTCATTGGTAAACAAAGACAATTGCTAAGAGAACATACTGCCATGCTGTTTACATTCATAAGTCCTCCTCCGGATAATCTAAGGTATGGAGGAAAGAGCTAAAATACAGATGCAGATGTACTTTGATGTAACCTCAGGCAGGAATAGATATGGCCCACAGTCAGGCAAACATATGGCCAGATCACATCTATAGCTTGTGCTGACCTTCTTCAAGAGCTGCAAGATTTCTTGTTATTCTTATTTCTTATTCTTTCTCTTCTCTTCCCTCTCACCTCTCCAGTCCAATAGCTCCCAGGAGCACCATCAAATTTTAATGGGCTCCCTGCTCAGCAGCACCATGGCCTGAATACAGACGACTCACAAGGTGTACCCATGACACCTTCTATCAATGAGTAGAAGGACGGGAGGGAGGGAAACAGAGAATGGTCCCAATAGCAACCAAGTGCCTGACAATTTCACATACACCATTCCATTTCATCTCAACACTTCTGTAAACTAGCACTGCCATCACTTTTTAAATTAAGAATCAGGAAGTTAAACAATTAGCCCTAAAGCTATACTGCCAATAAGGATGACCACTAGGATTCGATCCATTTTGGTCTAGATGAGCTTTTCACCATGACTCACTGTTTCTCACTGGAACTGACTGAGTTTGGCAATCAGTCTGTCAGTAACATATATGTATTAAAAAATCTACTCCCTTATAGTATCGAATTTAGTGCTGTGCATGTATGCAGGTTTCCAAGTCAGGGCATGGGTAGAGACATGAAGGATAAAATTATAAAGATAAGTAAAGCCTCCACCATAAGGATTTAATAATCTGGTTGATAATTATAAGTAACTGATGTGTAAGATTTTAAGCATGCAGAAAAAAACAATGAAGAAACATTAATAAAGTTTAAGGAGTAGCAAATATAAAACAAATTAAATTAATAAAAGCAGACAAACCATTTATTATAGTAAATATTCATGGATTGTGCTCTCTCAAAGAGGAAGACTCAAATAGTAATCAGAAAGCAACACAAAGGCCAGACCACATCTTGGTGGTTGAAGTGGCCAGATCCCACACAGTCGACCTTGGGGTTTGCGTCCCAGACCCGACAGATTAAAAAACTAGTGTGTGCGCGTGTGCGCCAAAAATCCCAAAGAGGAGGGCAAGATGGAGAAGAGGCTGCAGTGTCATCATTCTCCATGGCAAGTGTTTTCTCACTTTCCCTCTCTCTGTCTCACTGTCTCTCTTTAGAGAGAGCATGCACCTTCTGGCGAATTTAAACAAAAAGAAAAAGCAACACAACATAGAATGATCGTGGGATTTTGATTACATAAGTAAGACAGCATAGCAAGTAAATAAGGAATTAGAAAGGAAATAAAATGGATCGACTTCCTGGAGCAAGTACATTTAAAACTGCAACTGAGATGAGAATTTGAAAAAGCAAGGAGAGAAAAAGACATTTATCAGCCTCACATTGTTGTTGCTCACAGCCACTGACGCTGTGCCCCACACATACAAACATACTTCATTATCATCAAGCAAACATAGTCATTTAATTATACTTAAAACCTTAAATAAACCAAGAGCTGTAAACAAAGATTGAATATAAAGTGATTCTAGAAACCTGAAGCCTGCTGTATGGCCAGTGCTTGAGTACCCCTGAAATCCATATACTGAAACATAACCCCAGTGCGATGATGTTTGGAGGTGAGACCTGTGGGAGGTGATTAGGTCATAAGGACTTTGCCCTTTCACAGGATCAGTTCTTTTATAAAAGACCCAGAAAGTTCCCTTTGCCCCATGTGAAAACACAGCTATGAACCAGGAAAAGGGCCCTCACCAGACACTGAATCTACCTCGGTCTTGGACTTCCCAGTCTCCAGAACTTTGAGAATAAATTCCTGTTAATTATTCGTCACCCAGTCTATGATATTTTGTTACAGGAGCTGGAACGAACTAAGACATCGCTTAAGATTTAGTACATTCTAGAAACTATTAATAGTATGATGCAGAAATAGACTAAAAAACACAGAGACATCAAATTCATCCCAGCTGTACCAACAATTTCTGTGAGGCTTAGAGTAACTCTAAGAAAACATTTGCTCATTCTGTGCCTTTACAATAAACTTGTAAATAGCAATAGATATCATTTATTGAAAACTTACTAGATGCAAATCACTATTCCAAGTGCTTTACATACTTCTTATCAGTTTATCCTCATAAAAGATGATGAACCCTCAACAAATATGATGGATCCTTCATTTTTGAATGAAGGAACAGAGGCACAGAGGTCAAATAATGTGGTTGGGGTTATACAGCCAGATTTAGGCTTTGAATGCCAAACTATATAATTCTAGAATCTTTGTTCCTTCAAACTGTCCTGCTTTGTAACATTAACCCATTTTAAAGGGCTGAATAGACAATATTTCTAAAATGTTTTTAAGATCAAAACAATATAGAAAATCCAATAATCTTGTTTTTTTAATCGCTTGCAATAGAAAATATTTTCCCAGTAATTAAATCAAGTAGTGAGTCTCATATTTCCCTGGATAGATTCTGACATAGCAACAGCAATATTCCTTTACTTTTGTTAGTTAAGATGTATCAGGAGTTAAAAAAAAAAAAAATCAAGAGCAGGCAGCCACAGGGATAAATAAATTAGAAAGGCAGTATAGCTTTCTGGTTAAAAACATGGGCTCTGGGAACCAGAGGGTAGCATGGCAGTAGAATGCAGTACTCTATGAGGCTGCATGGCAAGGTTCCAGGTTTGCACCTGGAGACCTCCCTCTGTGCACCAGGTATGTGTGTGCCCATGATCCAGGGCTGGATGAAGCTGTGAGTGGATAACAATGTTGGAACTCTATTAGGGGTGCTGTCTCTCTGTCTCTCCATGAGGAAGTAAATGAACAAACAATTTTTTTAAAAAACTGGGCTCCAGAGTCATACTACTTCATTTAATCCTGACTCCACCTACTGCCAGAATGCAAAAATGGGGAAAATTATGGCATCACCTAAGCCCTGGTTTTCTCATCTAGTGGTGAAAATAAATCTAACTTGTAGGGTTGCTGAAAGAATTAAATGGGAAAAAAAAAAAACCTTTACTTTTATTTTTTTAAGTGTAATGCAGTGATTAGCAGACCATGAGGTGTAATTTACTCAGAAATTCTGAGTAAGTAGGTAATCCCAGTGATCTTATCTGCTCATCCCCTTCTTGCCTCCTGACCTAGCGATACAACAAGGGCCAACTGCTGAATCAAGGAGCCCCTTTCCCAGGAAAAGTTGTAGAGGAAATATCAAGAAGGTTGAATAATTTGGGCAATTTTCTGAAACTCTTTTCTTTGGATCATGACCTTGGGACCAAACTGTCCTCCTTGATTGGAAAAAGACAGCTCTCCTAGATCCAATTACAGAATCTCATATAGAAGGCATGGCATGAACAGCAGCAAGGGCCAGCATACCTGACACCCCCAAGGACCATTCCCATACTAGGGCTACAATAATAAAGTCTTCTCCAAAGACCCATGGCAATCATTTATCTGTGACTAATTTATTTGTTGTCGCTATAAAGCGTTCATAACTAAATTTCTGATTCCTCAGCCTTCTTTGTGCAAGTGAGGAGAGAAAACACCTTGGCAAACCAAAAAGTTGGTTTTCCCTCTGAAACTAGCTCCCAATCCTCTGTCTTAGTAGGCCCAGAGCTTGGAGTTTAAAGATGCTAACCAGTGCATTTTAGTGAACAGAGATGCATCTTTAAAGATCTTACATTGCTCTCCTCTCTCAAGCAATAATCGAATCAAGATGGATACTCAAACTGGAAAAGCTCGATAAAGATTTATTTTCTGTCAGAACAGAAAGACAAGGATCAAGCGAAGATAGGCAAGCAATCAACAAAAAAAGAACAATCCAAAAAAGTCATTTCTCATCAACGGTGAAAGACAATAAAACCCAGACAGATCATGGAATACCCAACCTTGGGCAGAGATCTGGGTGTCATGGGTCCAACTGACATCCTCCCCTTTAGTCACCCATGGAGACTGAACAAGTCAACCTGGCAATAAAAGTAGACCATGTGCTTCCCACCTTGTCCCCAATTCCTTAGGTTCATTCACACAGTCTTTTCTGCTCATGAGTGCAAGCTCTGTCTCTAACTTCTGCTTCGACTTCTGCTACCACACTTATACAGACTAAAAACCAGCCTGACTAAAATCAGGGGTTAGCCACAGGAAAGTGACCTTCCAACTGGGGATCAGAGTGTCAGGCATAAGCTGGAGTTCTGGGTCTCAGCCCCTTCATCTGGAACAATAGATTAGTTAAAATGGACCAGCAGTTCTCATCCTTTCAAGTGTGTCTCCCCTTTTAATGACAAAAATTCAGTATCAACTCCAACCCCTGGAGCAATTATTTCAATTAATATAGCACCATAACAACATTGTTAAATAGATGTTATTATCCACCCACCCTGTTTTTATGCAAATAGGGCACTGAGGCGTATAGAATCCGGGTCACTTGCCCACAATCATGAGGCCAAGCAGAGATACAAATTCAGGTTTGCTTGTATACAAAGCCCAAATTGTTAACCACTATGTTATACTGGCTAAATTAAAAAGGAAAAGGCATTATTTATTCAACAGTGTTTTTAAATGTACATATATTTTATAAATTACAGCAGCATCCATACAATTTAGAAAAATTATACTGTGGTACAAAATTTGTGGGGAACATTATTCAGGGAACAGCCAATGCTGGATGTGACGAATGATCTGCACACCCACTACAATAACTCCACGGGTCTCCAGAGTCCCCTGGCCCACTGGCTGAAAACCAAAAACCACTGGGGGTGGGGGGCAGCAGGTGGCATAGACTGGTCAAGGGCACTGGACTCCCACATGGCTGACCGTGGTTCAAGTCTCAGACATGGCGGGGCTTTC
>NW_006159534.1:3458576-3461336 GCF_000334495.1 Tupaia belangeri chinensis | reverse complement strand
TTTCTCTCTCTCTCTCTCTCTCTCTCTCTCTCTCTCTCATTCTGTCTCTCTCTGGCCAAATTAAAATAAATAAATAAATAAATAAAAAATAAAAGGAGACCATTAGAATGATGAAGTAATTCTGAAGGGGCATTCCTACTGCCAACTTCCATAAGCCTTTGGTTCTAAAATTTGAATTCACAGGTGACTATTTGGTGTTTAGCTTCAGTTTGGTTTCAGACCAGGTATAGAAGAAGGAATCAAAGTTCCTCCTTGCTTATTTGCAGTCCTAGATAGTCAGACTTTAATCTGATCATAGGTGTAGGAAGAACCTATCCCAAACCTGCTGGATTTGTCTACTAGAGAAGACTGAATGTCAAAGTCATGTTCTAACAGACATGGCTCTAAGGAGTCCGTCAGAATTAGCCTAATGTTCAAACACACACAATCACAACACTCACACATCACCCTCCCTGGCACCTACCCCAACCACCCAATTTTTTATTTAAAAACAAGGAAAAGAGTGAATGCAGAGAAGGGTCAGGGAGAATAACAAGAGGTGTCAGGAAACAACAAAGGAGCAGGGAAGAGGAAACTAACACACTCAAGGGAGGCAATATGGATCTAAGCCTAGGGTGAGCATTTAACACCTCCTATCCCTATTACCAGGGCCCCCTGTGAAGGGTCCATCTGGGTACCCTGTCTCTAGTGCAGAGAACACAAACTTCCTCAGAAAGGGAACTCAGAGGCCTCTATTTCCCCTTTCCAAATGGAGAGTGGGTAGGAGATAAATTACAGGGCACTTTGAGCTCCCACAGAAAGGAGCCCCTAAATTACACAATCGTTATTATCCATAGTTCCATTAGGATCCAGATCCAGCATCATGATGTGTCATGGGCTTAAGGAGCAAGGAAAAGAGAAACATCCCATAAACAAGCATGTGGGTTGGCTTGATCTTTTGACTATTGTTCTATCAGGAAAATAAAAATCATAATAATCATATAGCAATGTTCTCAGTGAAGCATTTTTAAAATAATTTCTCTGCTGAACATCGAAAATAAAAGCCCACACACTCATCAATTTTTACCCATTATGTGAATCAGTAGGAGATGCTGAGAGTGGGATCTCAGAGGGCAGGGACTGTGTCTCTGCTCTGGGTAGGTTAACAAATTGTTACTATGTAATGTGCTAGATTGTAAGGTCTATACACTGGGCTTGGTACAACTCCAACAGGTTAAACAAAATTATAGCTGAGTGCTAATGTTAGAAGGAGGCGGCAAGAGGGAAGAGAGGGACTCTTTGAGGACATTAATTCCATGTCCCTAATTCTGAGTAGATAGAGAGTCATTCAAGGAAGTTGTTCTATCTTCTTCTCAGCAAATATCACCCCACCCCTGCAAATCTGTTCACTTTCCTGCTTCAAATCATTCAATGGCTTCTAGCTGAAAATCCTTGGAAACGCCAATGGGTCCCTGAACGATCTGACTTCTGCCTCCCTCCCAAGCCTCTCTGTCACTATCACCTGAGACACTACACTGCAGGCCCCAGAGGCATTCTTTTGCTTAACCAGACCCATCTCTGGTCCTGCACTCACTGCCTAAAACACTCCTCATCCACTGCACTGCCTCTTCTCTTCTCAACCTAGCAATAGACTCAACATCATGGTCAGTTTCTTGACTCTCTCCTCCCCTGGGATTAAGTTTAAGGTCCTAATTAAAAGCTCTCCTGGCCTTGGGACCAGAAATTGGCATAATGGCAATGTCACTGGACTCCCATGTAGTTGACCACGGTTCAAGGCCCGGACCCAGTGACTTAAACTCATCCTGGCTGTGTGCCCAAGATCCCGAGAGAAGAATGGAGAAGAAGGGATTGGGGCATGGCCATCCGCACTGGGGGATGATTTCTCGCTTTCTGTCTCTCTGTCTCTCTCTGTCTTTCTGGTGAGCGCACGTGCCCTATAGCAAAACCTTTCAAAAAAAAAAAAAAGTTCTCCTGGCCTTGCAGGTGGCATGGTGGTTAAAGGTACCAGATTCCCACATGGCCAACTAGGGCTCGAGTCCCAGACTTGGCGGCTTGCTTTCTAGCTTTCCTATTCTCTCTCTTTCTCTCTGTGTCTCTCTCTAGTCAAATTAAATAATAATAACAAATAGAATAAAATAAATACTTCTTTTTAAAAAGGAAAAGAAAAAAGTTCTCCTATTCCCCAACACTTCTCCTTAGCAGCACTTTATGCACCATTAAATGGAAGTTTAATTTAGTATCTGTCTTCTCTGCCAGACAGCAAGCTCAAAGACAGCAGTAACTAGATCTCATCTGGTGCCGCATTCCTAGCAGTCAGCACAATGTCTGAATGCAGGATTGTGCTCACCTAACACTGGCTGCCTCTCCTTCCCCCACACCTGCCTTCCACTGACTTCTCCCCCATCCCCAGAGTGAGCTTTCCTATTTGGGCATGAGAAGCCTTGTATGGACTGGATCAGGAGATGCACCATTCCGGTCAGCCCCCTTCTACCTGGGGTGCTGATAGACTCAGCAACAGAGGTATCCCAAATTAGCCCAGTTTCCGTTTCAGTCTGCGGCCAGTCCTGTGGTCCTGGACTAAGGAGTGACTCCCAAGGGCCAGCTGGGCTCCCAGGGAATGGCAAAGGAGAAGAGGAGACGGGTGGGCCCCCACAGGTATGTAAATCATTGCAAGTGCATTGCAGCTGTGGCCTGAAGGGTGAAGCCACCACACCTGTCACTTTGCCTCCCAGTCACCATTCCAGAGACGAGGCCAACGTC
>NW_006159534.1:3445527-3458340 GCF_000334495.1 Tupaia belangeri chinensis | reverse complement strand
TTTCGTTCTTCTTTTTTTTTTTTTTGGTTTAACTACCAGAGGGCATGTGCACTTTCCAGAGAGAGAGAGAGAAAGATGAAGAGAGAAAAGCACCTCCAGTAGGGTAGGTCATGTTGGAATCTGCTCTTCTCCATTTCTCCATTTCTCCATTCTGTAGGCATTCCGGGCACACACGCACAAGTACCCAGTTTGTGTTTTAAGCCCTCAGGGTGGGGACTCTACCATGTGGTTGGCTATGTGGGATCCAGCTTCCTTAGGCCACAGGGTCAGCCTAGAATTTCTTTCAAAAAAATAAATTATATATACACATGCATACACACACACACACGTATCATGTATATACTATTTCATTTTATTATTACTATTTTTAATTTGACCAGAGAGAAATAGAGAGAGGAAAAGCAAGGAAGCAAGCCGCCAGAGTCAGCAGTTGCCACCTGGCAACCTGCCCGCCCGAGTCTTTTGGGTGTATTTCTTTTCTAAAATCTTTCTTTCTTATTGAATTCCCTTTTCTACCAAAAAAAAAAAAAAAGAAAAAGAAAAAGAAAAAGAAAAAGAAAAAAGAAAGAAAGAAAGAAAGAAAGAAAGAAAGAAAGAAAGAAAGAAAGAAAGAAAGAAAGAAAGAAAGAAAGAAAACAAGCTAGGTGCCAGATCTGGTACTCAAGCTGCTGTTGGTCATGTGCAAGTCCAGCACCCTAACTACTACGCTACCTGCAGATCCCTAGCCTGGAATTCCTTTATTGTTCTTGTTGACAATAACTGTAGAGGGACCAGCAGTTGGCATAATGGCTACATTGCTGGACTCCCATGTAGTCGACCGCGGTTCAAGTCCTGACCTGGTGGCTTAAACTCACACCGGGCATGTGCGCGTGTGTGCCCAAAATCCCAAGAGAATGGAAGAGAAGGGATTGCAGCGTAGCCATCCCCACTGGGGGGTGATTTCTTGCTTCCTATCTCTCTCTGTCTTCCTATCTCTCTCTGGTAAGCACATGTGCCCTATAGCAAACCACCCCCCCAAAAAAGACAATAACTGTAGACTTATTAAACTTATTTTGACAAAATAAAACACACTACTAAAAGGAAATAAGATACAGCCTATGTTCAACCTATAGTAAACTTCTGCCTAGAAACAAAATGATAACAAATGGAAAGTTTTAAATTAGCTACAGTCTTAGAATTTGCAGTAGGTTTTGGCAAAATGCATCTCTGTAGCTGCATGTTTTATAGAGATAAATGACTACACAGAACGAGGTCTATAGGACCACAGCATTTTGGATACTTTCTATTTTTATACACTGTCTATTTAAGGCACTCAGAGTGCTTTATGTGTATTTTATGTGTATTTTAACATTTGTCTTCATAATAACACTGTCCCGGTGGCGAGGCATTATTGTTCACTGATTTGGTATTAAGCTTCATTGTTTTTCAAAACCCTTTTGCAAAGCAAGCTGTGCTGTACAGTGATATAGCATGAGCATCAGAATTGTCAATCATAGCATTAAAATACCAATCCCTCCCCTAAGTAACTGGCCCTGAATAAGTGACTTGTCCTGTTTTGATTTCCTCATCTGTGAAATGGAGATATCTTCTTTGCCTCATGTTTCTATATTTAAAATAATATATACCAGCACCGATCTAGTATATGAAGGCTTCTACATCTAAAAAAGACACGTGTCCTCCTGGCAGAAGGGAGCCTCAGGACCAGCCCCAGCAACGTCCTTCTCTCTGCTGCCATGAGACCTGGTGAGGCAGCTTAGGCAAAGGCTATTTCGATTTCATAAATGACTTTTTGCAATGGAAGCCAGAGCCAAGACGGATTATGTAGCCCCTCGCATTGCAGAAAGAATGTGTATGATTAAGATCAGAACCCAGGGCCTTCAAAGCATTCAGGCCACTAGATGGAACTCTGTTTCCATATAAATTGTACATATTTGTTTCAGTCAAATAATAATGAAGTGTATTTTGTAGCACTCCCAGTGTGATGACCTGAATACAGTCAAGAAATTGTAGATTCTCCTGGCTGGGGTGGTGGAGTCCTAGACTTGGAGTTACACAAACCAGGATTCAAGCCCCTGCTCAGTACATCCTCATCATAAGACCCTAGACAAGTGGTGTAGACACTCACACCTTAGTTTTCCTCTGTGAAAAAAACAATTAGGAAAAGCTAGGGAAATTTATCATTCTCCTAGATCTACAATTCAGGGACTGAGTTTTATAACCTTAGACTTGTCTTCTGATGCTCTCTTTCAGACCAGCACACCCTCTTTTCCTCTCAACATTCACACTGTCCCGCCTCACCCTTTCCCTTGGTAACCACTCTGCACTCATCCGATCTGCTATTTCCTGACTTTGGTGACACATACATTAAACAGTGTCACTGCATTTTCACGTTTCACACCGATGCATGCATACTTACCTGCAGACTATATTTACAACAGAGACACGAGTGCACAAATCTCTACCCAAGCGAGGAGACACAGAAATTCTCAATTCTATCTTGTAATTTATAGAATGAACATGTATGCTACATCCATTTCTACTTTGCAAATATGTCTCAAAATTTCACCCCACCTCCCTCTTCCACATACACTCATGCACATGCGTAAGAGTGCACATGTGTAACTGCTTGACAATTGGCACTCCAGGCCCAGAAGGTGGTCTGGTTTTGTAAGGACCTAGCCCGAATTCCCTTACCTACATCACTCTGAGTGAATAAATGTAAATCCAGGGTGAGGTGGGGGGGGGTGGGTAGTCCTAAGCCAAATCACCAGGGATTTTAAAAGTTCTTTCACTCTCTCTGGCTTTTCTTCCCTTTTTTTGACATCAAGGCCAGTCCAGGTGCCATCCAGTCCTCTTTAGCTTGAGCTTCCATCAGTAGGGGAAGTAGCAAGAAGCCTTGCAGGAAAGAGAGACCATCTGACACCAGTGTCTTACACCCAGAACACAGTGGGTGCTCCATCAATAACCGGCAAGCGAATCAACGATGTGTCTCAGTAGAGAAGGAAAAGTACCTATGTGAGAGAATGTTACCTACCATGTGCAAGGAGTAATCCCAACCCAGTTGCTTGCTGACTGCTAACTAGCACGCTCATCTGGCATATTCCTGAAAAAACTGGGTTTATCACCAGCACGGAGCTCAGAAAGACCTTTAAGCTTTGCATTTTGCCCTTTGCCCTCCTCTCCCCTGAATCTGAATTCTGTATTCTAACTCTAACTTTTCCATCATTCGCCAGGGGCAAACACAACTGGAACAGGAATAATGTGGTTCTGGTAAAAGGAGGTGCTGCATGTGGCAGCTGAGCTCCCCCAGTGCCAAGCTGGGAAGGAACAAGGAGCCAAGGAGGAGGTGGACGGCTGTCAGAGAAGCAGCCACCAACCACGCTGGGAGACGCATCTGCAAATCAGGAAAGCTCAAGGGCTGCAGAACTCCCCACCACAGCAGGAGGCACCCCTTCCTCTGGCACAGCTCTGCTAGTAGCTGTGAACCCCTCTCCGCTCCTCATTCAGCCTCAGTTTCCCCATCTCCAAAACAGTCGACTCTCCTGCCTCCTTCTTCTGCCTATCCTTTCCTCATTCCCCACCCCTTCCTTTGCCCACCTAGTACAGAAAGGATGAGGAAAAGGTCTGAGAAATCCCGCCAGGCTCCCTGGCATGGAGATGCTATAAATACTGGTGCTGTCACACTATTACCACAGGGATTTAAATTGGGCTGGGGGCCCCGGGACTGCGTTCCCAACACCTCCCCCACATTCTCAGCGCCAGAGAGACAGTGCTCCTGGAGGAGGAAAACTGTGCTTTCCTCGATCTTCAGCTGCTCGGGAAACTCGTGTATTAGGACGGCCTCCTTACAGAAAACCCTCTAAAAATACCTATTGATATATATTTAGCTCCAGATACCGTCCTCCTACCAACAGGCTTCAGGCTAAACCCCTCTGCGTGTGCCACTGGCGAGAAGCTGTGCAACAGCAGCTCAAGCTCCTCTGCAGCACATCTGTGGCTTTCTTCTCTTCCCTGTTCCCTTCTCCTTTGTCTCCCTCTCCACTGGATTACACACACTCTCCAAGCTGCAGCTGAGGACATGGAGATGGCATCCTTCTCTTTCCTATGCTTTTCTCCAGGATTCATTCCAGTGTAAAAAAGAATAAATAAATGGAAGAAAAAAGGGAAGGAAAAAAAAAAAAACTTCTGCAATATCCAGAACAGAGTTAGAACCGAATATTTTACCCTTGCTCAAAGCCTTCAGTGGCTCCCCAGTGCCCTCTAGCTAAAGTGCCATCTCAGCGTGGCCTGCACTGACTCCCGCTGACCTCACCAACTTGTCCCTCTATTCCATTTCCAAGTTCCCATAGCATCCTTCTGTCTGTCTGTCCATCCCTCATCTCCAAGCATTTGTGCATAGGATTCTTTCTCCCAAAACAGCTCTTCCTCCCCGTATAGCCCTGTCTTCACCTGCCATCCTTCACTTCCACTCTGGATGTTGCTTCCTTCCAGAAGCATTCCCTAGGACCCCAGAGCTAGGTTGGATATCCTACTTCTGGGATTTCATGGCACATGGCCTCCTCCCCCGGTGAGTGGGTGGATGTTCACTCATCTCACCCACACCCAGCAAAGAGCATGTCAGATTGTGGATGCAGCCATACCTCTGAATGGCTGTTCAGCCCCGGGGTGACCTTGGCAGGGGAAGGAGGAAGAGCCCAGGTGCAAACTCACCGCCCACTCCCCACAGTATGTCCACATCCGCTGCAGTTAAGGAAACAGTCTGAACAGGGCAACTCCCTCTCAAAGGCAGCAACACGGATGGCAGAGTATGGTCTTAGAGGATTTTCATTTTTTGATGGAAAACTAGACCTTATCAGTAGCTCTCTGTAATGCAACGTACAATACTTTAACATTCAATTGAAAATGAAGACTTCCTGGATGAAAAAGGACAGCACACTTCTCACCCTTTGGCCTGAACCTACAGACACATGAAGGAAATAAGAAAGATGACTGCGTGTCTCCATTAGCACAGGAACGGCTGGTACCACCGCTGAGCTTGGGAGGCAGCCCAGACACTGGGCTCAGGGAACAAGACTGAAGGTCAGTGGGCCTGGGTCCAAGTTCTGGTTTTACCATAGATCAACCATTTGGATTTGAGTAAACTACTTAAAGTCTCCGTGCGTCAGCTTCTTCACCTGTAAAATGGGCCTAGGCAATAGTCAAGCCTAATCATTCTTATTTTTTTTTGGGGGGGGAAAGGTTTTCACTATAGGCACTCGCCAGACAGACAGAGAGAGCCATAGAGACAGAAAGCAAGAAATCACCCCCCGGGGGGATGGTCATGCCGCAATCCCTTCTCCTCCATTCTCCTCTTAGGATCTTGGGCACGCACGCACACGCGCCCGGTGTGAGTTTTAAGCCACCGGGTCCGGGATGCGAACCGCAGTCGACTACGTGGAAGTCCAGCAACATAGCCATTATGCTAACTGCTGGATCCCAATCATTCTTATTTTCTAATACCACTTTGAGGATTAGAAATATATAGGTATACGTGTATGTGTGCATGCACGCACATGTATGTATGTATGTATGTATATGTGATGTAGTCTTTGACACACGGTCCAATAAAGGGCAACCTTGGTGATAAAGCAAAGATCAACTAATGTTATATTGCTCCCTCTCTCTTTACAAGCCCCAATCGACAGCCACCTCTAGGAGGCTAGATCTTTAAAGTTCAACCTTGACCTCATCCCCAACACCCAAGGATCAATCCCCAAGCAGTAACCCTGAGAATCTGGAAACCAGACGCAGATGACTAAGGGCCCAATTCCATTTACTAGCCAAAGGGTGAAGCTCCCTAAGGGTTCATTTTCCTAAGGGTGACCAGCAAGCTGGGCAGATGAAACTAAAGATACAGATGAGAAGGGTGCACACATATCTGGCTCAGTCAAACCCAGGGTAAGGGCTGGGAACACACAGCTCCTCTCTACCCAACCTTGACCTTCTTGAGCATTCTCTTTTGTATCCTAAAGATGATAAGAGAATCTGGAGATTAAGCAAGTAATTAAAGTCAATTAACATTTATTAGGTGCTATCTATAGGTTGAGCACCCCTAATCCAAAAATCCAAATTCTGCTCCCAAACCCAAAACTTTTTGAACACTGATATGTGCCACAGTGGAAAATTCCACACTTGATCTCATGTGTTGGTTTGCAGTCAAAATGCTGCAATTAAAAATGCTATTTAAAATTACCATCAGGGAACCAGCAGTTAGCGTAATGCTATGTCGCTGGATTCCCATGTAGTCGACCACGGTTTGTGTCCCAGACCCAGGGGCTTAAAACTCACGCCGAGCGCATGTGCGTGTGTGCCCAAGATCCCGAGAGGAGAATGGAGGAGAAGGGATTGCGGCGTGACCATCCCCTCTGGGAGGTGATTTCTCGCTTTCTATCTCTCTGTCTTTCTCTGTCTGTCTGGCGAGCGCACACGCCCTATAGTGAAAACCTCTCCAAAAATAAATAAATAAATAAATAAATAAATAAATAAAATAAAATAAAATTACCATCAGGCTGAGTGTATAAGGTGTACATGAAACATACATGAATTTCATGTTTAGACTTGAGCTCACCTCCAAGAAATCTCATTGTGTATGTGCAGGTATCTCAAAATAAAAAACATTCCAACATCTGAAAAACTTCTGGCCCCAAGCATTTTGGATAAGGGATTCTCAACCTATATATACGCGGCACTGGGGATTCAGAGACAAGCTGCGTCCTGAGGTACAGTCCTCATTCTCATTTCTCTATTCTTTCCAACAATTTGACAGTGCCCTCGGCTTCTCAGGCTCCCCTATCATTTGGCCATCTACTCCAAACACTATGGCTTAGTATCAAGACCAGTGTGTAAGAGTGACTATATGTACCTGGTAACACTCCAGGTATTCTGACAAGTGTTCAGAAATAGCATCTCCTGTGTTGTTACCAATGGAGAAGAACCCAAGTTCTGCAAGACAAAAGTCTGTTAATGGAATAGCAATTCCACTATGTTCTAGCAGAAACAAGAACACATTACCTTAAGTGTTTGTCAATCCCAGCATTCCCTTCCACATTCAATAGTACCATAATAGTTTTGTTGCATAAATGAACGGATGAATGAATGAGTAAATGAACAGCCATTTAATGAAGAAATCAGCTGGAACTTCTGATCCAGTCTTAATGCAGCAAGCCACACTGAGAGGTAAGTAATGTGCACTCTTTACCACCAAGTGGGAACTTTTATTCCGAGCCTGTGGAGAAGTCTTAGCGTAGACACTTGGGGCTCTTGTCCTCTCAACCACAAGTGTGGCTCCAGCTTCGGTTGGAGAATGTATTCTTGATCATGCTCCTCCCTGAGGTCACCCCACACTGCTTCGAGGGGACTAAAGGAACGTGCAACTCCAGAGCCTAAGAAGCACAGAGCCCTTGGGGTTGTGAGCTGACGGATGGCATGCAAAGACCACTGTTGAAGGAACTAAAGCCCGAAAACTTGCCTCAGCCCTGGGTCTAGTGCCTACCAGCAAGGACCTCCTTCTATGAACCTTGGTCTCTTCATCTGTGCAATGATGATAAATTAGTCCTGTTTATGGAATTATGAGGATTAGACAAAGTAATGCACATAAATGCAATTTCTAAACCAAGAATGCTTTCAACTTCCAGGGTTAAGAAGACTAAAGGTTGCAAGGTCTGAAGTGGCAGGCAGAATGGGGTGGCCCAGGACCCCATCACCTGTCTTTAGCAAAGGTCAGTGACAGAGCCCCAGCTGTCTGACACCTCAGTCTCCCTTCCCAGCCCTCCCCTCTCATCAACATCAAGAGCTGAGAAGCTGTGCAGCTTCAGCCCCGAGGCACTGTGGCGCGCTCCAGCACCTGTCACTCCTCCTGTGCAAAGGAGGAAAATGTGAGGTGACACCTGGAGATGAGGTGGGAAGTAAGAGCTGTCAGCAGGGACTGCTGTGGGTGCAGGTGTCAGGAAGGCAAAAGGGCGTCCTGTGTGGCCTGGAGAGGGAGGTGCATGGGGCAGGGGCAAAAGCACCAGCCCAGTTCAAACAGCACTATCCCAACTCCCAGACCTGGCACCATGAAGCCAGTGATCTCAGTGATTCATATGGAAGGCCTGCTCACTGGGCTGGTATTACAACACACTTCACTGAATCCAAGACCCTGATAACTGTAAGATGCCCCATAATTTTATGTACCACCAAGAAAACTGCTGCCAATAAAACTGTATCATGCCACTACTGAAGCCTCAGGCTGACTTCAGACGTGTGCATGGAAGCGAGGTAGTGTGGTAGATGAAGGCGCTGTGTCAGTGTAAGGTTGTATCAGATTATCCATTCCTCTGGGACAGAGCCCTCTGCACCCCCACAGGAATCTCAGGAGTGTTGAACCCTTTGCCTGGAGCACACTGGCATGTGATTCAATGGGGGCACAATAGCTGTGGATTAAGGAACAAGAAAGGACCAGTGAGTTTTGGGAGAAGGTTAAGTCATAGGTATGGAGGAGGGGCAGGGGCAGAGTCCGCCTGGTTCAGAGGGAAAGCAGACACCCACAAGGGCAGCAAAATCTGAGGAGCCACTCAGAAAGGGAGACATAAGGACTGGGTGTAGACAAAACAGAAAGGACAAGTGACCTGGCCAAGTTCGGTCCCTGCACCCGCTCTTGTGCATGCATGGACATGCAGGTGAGGACCTAAAGGGCCTTCCTGGCTGTGCTAACAAAGGGGCCAGCATTTGGTGTGGTGATTAAGGCACTGGACCCTCACATGGCTGACTACAGGTTGAGTCCCAGACCTGGTGGCTTGAAAATTACTCTGGATATGTGTGCGAATGTGCCCAAAAATCCCAAGAGGAGAAGGGATTGCAGCATGGTCATCCCTCTGGGGGGAGATTTCTCACTTTCCCTCCCTCTGTCTCTGCTTCTCTCTGGTGAGTGCACATGCCCTATGGCAAAACATCTTTAAAAAACATGTCCCTGCTGATACCTCCAAACCTGCTTCTTCACCACATGACAGCCCTTATCTAAAGACAGGGATTACCATTCCCATTAGTCTCCTCTTAGCCAGTCAAACAGTCTTCACCTCTCCTCCCCCACCAGAGCTCACAGAACCCCACCAGAGCTGCCAGCACTTCAGAAGTCCTTTAGAAGTACTTTCACCTGTCAAAGGGCCTTGTCAAATGTGACATCCAAAAGATACACATGGAGCATCTTTAATAATTATTTATCAAAGCAAAAAACAGAAAGCAATCTAAGTATCAAATAATGGCAAAAACAAGAAGCAAGCTGTGTGCATCTATTTAACACACGCTGATCAGTCATTACAGATTTTACCAAAATATGGAATAATACACAATATACTCATACTACAAAGAGAAAAGGCAGCACAATTATCACCATTTATTACAAAAAAGAGCTTGTTTAGCATCAAAGGGCTAGAAAGAAATACAAAATAATAAAGAATTTTTCTTAGTGTACTGTTATTTTTCTTCTTTTAAATTTTCTATATTTCCCACATTTTCTTTAATGGAAATATAGTCTGAAATAAAAATAAATGGACTAGGTAAGAAATTTCAAATGGCCTCTGACACACCTAGAACTCATAAGAACAAGAATTCACATAATCTTAACAAATAAATACATGTGAGAGGAGGACCCTCACATGGCTGACTACAGGTTGAGTCCCAGACCTGGTGGCTTGAAAATTACTCTGGATATGTGTGCGAATGTGCCCAAAAATCCCAAGAGGAGAAGGGATTGCAGCATGGTCATCCCTCTGGGGGGAGATTTCTCACTTTCCCTCCCTCTGTCTCTGCTTCTCTCTGGTGAGTGCACATGCCCTATGGCAAAACATCTTTAAAAAACATGTCCCTGCTGATACCTCCAAACCTGCTTCTTCACCACATGACAGCCCTTATCTAAAGACAGGGATTACCATTCCCATTAGTCTCCTCTTAGCCAGTCAAACAGTCTTCACCTCTCCTCCCCCACCAGAGCTCACAGAACCCCACCAGAGCTGCCAGCACTTCAGAAGTCCTTTAGAAGTACTTTCACCTGTCAAAGGGCCTTGTCAAATGTGACATCCAAAAGATACACATGGAGCATCTTTAATAATTATTTATCAAAGCAAAAAACAGAAAGCAATCTAAGTATCAAATAATGGCAAAAACAAGAAGCAAGCTGTGTGCATCTATTTAACACACGCTGATCAGTCATTACAGATTTTACCAAAATATGGAATAATACACAATATACTCATACTACAAAGAGAAAAGGCAGCACAATTATCACCATTTATTACAAAAAAGAGCTTGTTTAGCATCAAAGGGCTAGAAAGAAATACAAAATAATAAAGAATTTTTCTTAGTGTACTGTTATTTTTCTTCTTTTAAATTTTCTATATTTCCCACATTTTCTTTAATGGAAATATAGTCTGAAATAAAAATAAATGGACTAGGTAAGAAATTTCAAATGGCCTCTGACACACCTAGAACTCATAAGAACAAGAATTCACATAATCTTAACAAATAAATACATGTGAGAGGACTTCAGAAAGTTCACAGGGGGGGCCAGAAGATGGTGGAGTGGTTAAGGCGCTTTATCCACATGGCCAATTGCCAAGTGTGAGTCCCAGACCCAGAAGCCTGAAAATCACATTGGGCGCATATGCATCCATGCCCCAAATCCCTTACCCAGCTGCCTGGCAGATGGTAGTGGAGATGAGAATGGAAGAGAGAGAAAATGGAAGAGAAGAGATTGTAGTGTGGCCATCCCCTCTAGGGAGTGCTTTTTCACTTTCTCCCTTTCTCTGTCTGTCTCCCTCAATAAAACCTTTGCAAAAAGAATTTCTAATGCAACAAAATAAAAATTCTCTCAGGAGAATGGAATTAAAGTACAAGTTTATTTTGCCGCTGAAAAGTAGCAGAAATCCATACAGAATGTTTTGAGAATATGCATTTTTCCATGAACTTTTTTTTTTTTGAGAGGTTTTTCGCTATAGGGCACATGCGCTTGCTCGCCAGACAGACAGAGAGAGACATAGAGACAGAAAGTGAGAAATCACCCCCCAGGGGGGATGGTCACGCCGCAATCGCTTCTCCTCCATTCTCCTCTCGGGATCTTGGGCACACATGCATGCACACGTGCCCGGCATGAGTTTTAAGCCACTGGGTCTGGGACGCGAACCGCGGTCGACAACGTGGGAGTCCAGCGACATAGCCATTGAAGGCGCTGTGTCAGTGTAAGGTTGTATCAGATTATCCATTCCTCTGGGACAGAGCCCTCTGCACCCCCACAGGAATCTCAGGAGTGTTGAACCCTTTGCCTGGAGCACACTGGCATGTGATTCAATGGGGGCACAATAGCTGTGGATTAAGGAACAAGAAAGGACCAGTGAGTTTTGGGAGAAGGTTAAGTCATAGGTATGGAGGAGGGGCAGGGGCAGAGTCCGCCTGGTTCAGAGGGAAAGCAGACACCCACAAGGGCAGCAAAATCTGAGGAGCCACTCAGAAAGGGAGACATAAGGACTGGGTGTAGACAAAACAGAAAGGACAAGTGACCTGGCCAAGTTCGGTCCCTGCACCCGCTCTTGTGCATGCATGGACATGCAGGTGAGGACCTAAAGGGCCTTCCTGGCTGTGCTAACAAAGGGGCCAGCATTTGGTGTGGTGATTAAGGCACTGGACCCTCACATGGCTGACTACAGGTTGAGTCCCAGACCTGGTGGCTTGAAAATTACTCTGGATATGTGTGCGAATGTGCCCAAAAATCCCAAGAGGAGAAGGGATTGCAGCATGGTCATCCCTCTGGGGGGAGATTTCTCACTTTCCCTCCCTCTGTCTCTGCTTCTCTCTGGTGAGTGCACATGCCCTATGGCAAAACATCTTTAAAAAACATGTCCCTGCTGATACCTCCAAACCTGCTTCTTCACCACATGACAGCCCTTATCTAAAGACAGGGATTACCATTCAAAATAGTCTCCTCTTAGCCAGTCAAACAGTCTTCACCTCTCCTCCCCCACCAGAGCTCACAGAACCCCACCAGAGCTGCCAGCACTTCAGAAGTCCTTTAGAAGTACTTTCACCTGTCAAAGGGCCTTGTCAAATGTGACATCCAAAAGATACACATGGAGCATCTTTAATAATTATTTATCAAAGCAAAAAACAGAAAGCAATCTAAGTATCAAATAATGGCAAAAACAAGAAGCAAGCTGTGTGCATCTATTTAACACACGCTGATCAGTCATTACAGATTTTACCAAAATATGGAATAATACACAATATACTCATACTACAAAGAGAAAAGGCAGCACAATTATCACCATTTATTACAAAAAAGAGCTTGTTTAGCATCAAAGGGCTAGAAAGAAATACAAAATAATAAAGAATTTTTCTTAGTGTACTGTTATTTTTCTTCTTTTAAATTTTCTATATTTCCCACATTTTCTTTAATGGAAATATAGTCTGAAATAAAAATAAATGGACTAGGTAAGAAATTTCAAATGGCCTCTGACACACCTAGAACTCATAAGAACAAGAATTCACATAATCTTAACAAATAAATACATGTGAGAGGACTTCAGAAAGTTCACAGGGGGGGCCAGAAGATGGTGGAGTGGTTAAGGCGCTTTATCCACATGGCCAATTGCCAAGTGTGAGTCCCAGACCCAGAAGCCTGAAAATCACATTGGGCGCATATGCATCCATGCCCCAAATCCCTTACCCAGCTGCCTGGCAGATGGTAGTGGAGATGAGAATGGAAGAGAGAGAAAATGGAAGAGAAGAGATTGTAGTGTGGCCATCCCC
>NW_006159534.1:3440288-3445287 GCF_000334495.1 Tupaia belangeri chinensis | reverse complement strand
AGAGACAGAAAGTGAGAAATCACCCCCCAGGGGGGATGGTCACGCCGCAATCGCTTCTCCTCCATTCTCCTCTCGGGATCTTGGGCACACATGCATGCACACGTGCCCGGCATGAGTTTTAAGCCACTGGGTCTGGGACGCGAACCGCGGTCGACAACGTGGGAGTCCAGCGACATAGCCATTATACTAACTGCTGGTTCCCTCCATGAACTTTTTGAATATCCCCCCCAGATATCCAAGTCTATCACACCTGTGACTTTTTCTCTTTCTTTTTCTTTTTCTCTTTCACCCAGTCCCAGTTGGAGAAAAGGTAAAACTGGGAGTTGGGTGTCTATTCTCAAAACAAAAAACAGATGTAATCATTGCCAACCCCTTACCCTTCTCAGACTTGACCCACACTACCGGGATCGAAGGCGCCTTCTCTCCGTTCCCCTCTCCATTCACTCAATCTTCACAGGGGCTCCTCCTGTCCCCTCCTTGCCTTCCTGAGCCTCTCTCTTCCCTTCCTCCAGTCTGAACTACTGTCTGCCAGGCAGCTGGGGAAGAGATTTCCATATCAGAGCCCTCACTGCCATGCCCGTATGAGACTGCCCCTTTCCCCACAGGCACTGAGAGCCACCTGAATCAAAGGCCAACAGGAACCCACCAAAGCCAGTGAGGCCCATCACCAAATTGGCAGGGAAGCCCAAGGCCCTCCCAAAAGAATAATTTATCAGATTCCAGCTAAATGTGCTGCCACTGTATATGCTGCCCATGCCATGGGGCCACCCCAGTGTAGTGTCACTATCTTAATTTCCAATGAATGATTCATCGAACATTTTAATGTGATTCAATTTTATACAATTTACAATTTTGTATTCATCTGTAAATCATAAAAAATTTTGTTGTCAGAACACAAGTGTCATTTCTCCAATCCTCCAAGAAAAATGCACCTGACCACATTTCCAGGCCCCTCTCTGGGGGGTGCCTCTTGGGCAAGGGCAAGCTGCTCACTTCAGTGAAAAGGATCACTGAGAAATGCGCCCTCCCCGGGGAAGTGCTGTCTAGCAACCCAGCCGAGCTTGGAAGCAGCTTGACTGAGAGTTTGGGGCCTCTGCCCAATGCCACCCTCATCAGCACAAGGAACCTCAGTCCCCTGAGGTGAGTCACTGACAGTCCAGCACCATGGGGAAACCTCCTTGGACTTTTTCTTGTGTCTCTACTCCACAGACAGCTGTCTTTCACCTAGGGTTCCCTGCACCAGCTACATCATCATACCATAGACACCCCCACCCTCCCCAACACACGCCAAGATGGAGAGAAAGAGAAGGACTTACCCACTGAGGACCACGATGAAGTCCATGACATTCCAGCCATTGCGGAGGTATGAACCCTTATGGAAGATGAACCCCAGGGCCACAATTTTGATCCCAGCTTCAAAGCAAAAGATCCCAATAAAATACGGTTCTGTCTTTTCCTGTGGGGTGAGGAGCAGAGGCCTCAGTAATGTGGCAACTGTACTTTACAGAAACACAGGCAAAGGTACACCCGGGCCAACCCTGATGCCTGTGCAGGGCCAGCCCTGTGGGCAAGTGGTGGGTGAGGGTGCCGAAGGCCTAAGGAGCACATGAGATGCAGGCCCCTGTGACTCATGGGGTGCACAAGAGGGAGCCCTGGGGGAGCTAGTCGTAGGAACAGATTGACGCATGGGTCACACCCAGAGACGAGTTCTGCCTCAGGCAGGTACTCAGTGGCTCTGGCTTGGCTCTGACAGAGAAGTGTCTCCATGGCCGGTCTTCACACAAGTCGGAAGCTTGAGGGCTCTCACCCACAGGTAAGTAGGCAGGAGCCGCTCACCCACACCTTTGGATTTCAAGCAATCTGCTTGCTCTCTTTAGGGGGAACATGCTAGACACAGGGATCATTTGAGGAGAATACAAACATAAGCATTTAGGGAGTTTACATGCAGGAATACACATAAGCTCTAAACCTTCTTCATCCTCTCTTCTTACCCTCCCCTCTCCTCTCATTTCAAAAGTCCCTAAGGCGGGAGTGGGGGTGGGGCATCAGATGGCATAGTGGGTACATTGCTGGACTCTCACATGGCTGGCTGAGGTTTGAGTCCTGGACCCAGTGGCTTGAAACTCACATCAGATCCCTGGAGAATGGAGGAGAAGGGATGGTGGTATGGCCATCACCCCTGGGAAGTGATTTCTCACCTTCTCTCTCACTGTCTCTGTCTCTTTCTGTCCTCCTCTCTCTCTGTCAGGCAAGCACATGTACCCTATGGCCAAAACCTCTAAAAAAACAAGTCCCTTAAGAAAATGGAGTGAAGTCACTGGCCCTTGTGCCTGCCCTTTCTCCTTGCGGGGCTGTCATGCAGTGTGTACACAAGTGTCTGTGACACCCTCTTCTTGTGACTCCCAGTGGGGTTTGTTGCTAAGGCCTCACAGAACTGTAGGGCGAGTTAGGGAAGAGGGAGCAGGGTGATAAAGCAGAAGAGAAGGGAACCAGAGAAGACCAAAAACAAAAAAGAGGGAAGGTGAGAAGGAGGGAAGCACATACCAGTCTTCGGGACATCGGGGTCTTGTCATCCTCGGGAAGGTGTTGCTCCAGGGCTAAGACGATGCAGTTGGCAATGATGGTGGCCAGGATCATGTACTCAAACGGCGTGGGGAAGGAGGAGTTAAGGAAGATATTGACCAGAGAAGGACGCAGCCTTTCACGTCTGTGCAAGCTGCATGATTGATAATACCAATGAGGCAGGACAGTGGGTGACCTGACACATGAAACCATAACCATCTGTGACTGGTCTCTGAATGCAAAGCATTCCCTCCGAGAAAAGGAAGTTCACAGACAATAAATAACATAGTTAGGCATATGGCAGACACTCCAGACACTGGCGAATTCAACAATAAATCCAGAAATTAACCAGGGCTGCAAATGGAAAAAGAAAGAGAGGAGGAAGAAACCTGCTTGATACTGTAGCAGGCCCCCTGTCCTTCCCCATCTTCAAACCACTGGCCTGTATAACAATACTCTGGCAAAGACCCTGCTGTGAGAATCATACCTGGAATCACCTCCTCTGGACCCTCTGCTCAACTGCATGTAAGAGAGCCCTTGGAAGAGAAGCACTTCTCTCCATGCGAGTGTCTTCCTATTTGAATAAACAGTTCAGAAAAATACTCCACGGGGCCAGGAAAAGCTTGTCTTTGTCTCACCTCATTTTCTCCTAAGCTTCTGCACCTACAGGAAACAGAGACTTACCACAAGTCTAGATCCGGGACAGCAAAGTCTGGGCCTGTAGGAACCAAGCTACAAATGAGTGCATTCAGGCATTTTTCTACAGACAGGTGAGAGGCTCCCTGAGCCTTTTTGAAAAACAAGACTACGATTCAAGAGCCAGCATTTCAATCCCCGCCACAAGTTCAGAAGAAAGTTAGAAAGGAGAGAGGGAGAGGACTATGGGCTCCCAGAGTGCCGTCATCCTGCGTGCCAGGACTTCACCAACTACTGTTGTGACAAACACAAGCAAGCTGTTGCTATTGGTCTTGCTGAGCAATGCGTGCTCTGGCAGATTCTAGAATCCAAGCAGGAGACAAGAGTAGCAAATCTCACCAAGTGGAGTAAAGATAAGGGATCCTCTGCTTGTCCCCTCTCTCTCTGTCAGGCAAGCACATGTACCCTATGGCCAAAACCTCTAAAAAAACAAGTCCCTTAAGAAAATGGAGTGAAGTCACTGGCCCTTGTGCCTGCCCTTTCTCCTTGCGGGGCTGTCATGCAGTGTGTACACAAGTGTCTGTGACACCCTCTTCTTGTGACTCCCAGTGGGGTTTGTTGCTAAGGCCTCACAGAACTGTAGGGCGAGTTAGGGAAGAGGGAGCAGGGTGATAAAGCAGAAGAGAAGGGAACCAGAGAAGACCAAAAACAAAAAAGAGGGAAGGTGAGAAGGAGGGAAGCACATACCAGTCTTCGGGACATCGGGGTCTTGTCATCCTCGGGAAGGTGTTGCTCCAGGGCTAAGACGATGCAGTTGGCAATGATGGTGGCCAGGATCATGTACTCAAACGGCGTGGGGAAGGAGGAGTTAAGGAAGATATTGACCAGAGAAGGACGCAGCCTTTCACGTCTGTGCAAGCTGCATGATTGATAATACCAATGAGGCAGGACAGTGGGTGACCTGACACATGAAACCATAACCATCTGTGACTGGTCTCTGAATGCAAAGCATTCCCTCCGAGAAAAGGAAGTTCACAGACAATAAATAACATAGTTAGGCATATGGCAGACACTCCAGACACTGGCGAATTCAACAATAAATCCAGAAATTAACCAGGGCTGCAAATGGAAAAAGAAAGAGAGGAGGAAGAAACCTGCTTGATACTGTAGCAGGCCCCCTGTCCTTCCCCATCTTCAAACCACTGGCCTGTATAACAATACTCTGGCAAAGACCCTGCTGTGAGAATCATACCTGGAATCACCTCCTCTGGACCCTCTGCTCAACTGCATGTAAGAGAGCCCTTGGAAGAGAAGCACTTCTCTCCATGCGAGTGTCTTCCTATTTGAATAAACAGTTCAGAAAAATACTCCACGGGGCCAGGAAAAGCTTGTCTTTGTCTCACCTCATTTTCTCCTAAGCTTCTGCACCTACAGGAAACAGAGACTTACCACAAGTCTAGATCCGGGACAGCAAAGTCTGGGCCTGTAGGAACCAAGCTACAAATGAGTGCATTCAGGCATTTTTCTACAGACAGGTGAGAGGCTCCCTGAGCCTTTTTGAAAAACAAGACTACGATTCAAGAGCCAGCATTTCAATCCCCGCCACAAGTTCAGAAGAAAGTTAGAAAGGAGAGAGGGAGAGGACTATGGGCTCCCAGAGTGCCGTCATCCTGCGTGCCAGGACTTCACCAACTACTGTTGTGACAAACACAAGCAAGCTGTTGCTATTGGTCTTGCTGAGCAATGCGTGCTCTGGCAGATTCTAGAATCCCAGCAGGAGACAAGAGGAGCAAATCTCACC
>NW_006159534.1:3432571-3440089 GCF_000334495.1 Tupaia belangeri chinensis | reverse complement strand
TGCTTGTCACCCCCCCGCCACACACACACACACACACACACACACACACACTCTCCTCTGCTTCCCCCCTCCCCCACCCCACCCCCCCACACAACTTCCCCCCTACCCCACCCCACCCCCCCACACACACACACTCCAGGCTGGCTGCAGGCCATAGGTCCAGAGCTGTCCTCAGAGAGTACCAAAGGAAGGCAAGTCATGGAATAGCCCCTGATGCCTCCTCATCCCTGCCATGATTTCTGTGTCTATGACACCCAGGGCCCTCTGAGAGGGCAGGGCATGCTACAGACGGAGGTGGTCTGTGCCAGGGGATGCGAGGGAGCAGGGGATGCTTTGCTGCTGGTGCTAGCATGGGAGGCTGCAGAATGAGCTGACCAGCTGCATGAAAGCCCCTAGTCTTTCTCACTTTCATCTGGCAGTACCATCTCCTCCCTAGCCCCATGCATTTCTGAGTCACATTCAAGCTCACTAGCTGGCTGTCCTTCCTGCCCACACACCTCCAAACTCACCAGCACCCTTATCCAGGCACCGCTCTGAATTCTTACCCCAGGCTCAGCCAAAAATCTGAAAACTGGATAGGCCTCAGAGCATCTGAGCCAGTCCTGGCCCCAACACCCTGCTACGCTCACCTGAACCCTCCCTGTCGGAAAGGAGCCATGCTGCCTGGAAAGACCCTTAGCAATGCTGGGCATTCCTCCTCCTTCAATCTCTCTGGGTGCCAAGCTAGTACCCTGGGAGCTAAACACATACCACAGAAGCCCACCCACTGTACATGCCCACCTTCTCAGTCCAAGTCCCTGACACACACACACTTCCCAGGGCCACCAGTGCCCACTGATTCCAGGGAAAGTACCTCACCCCCCCTCCCCTACAATGGGTGCTAATCTTGAGTTCTAAACAAATACAGAGCAACTAGGGACCAGGGCAGGGACCAGGGCAGGACCCAGGGAGTCCACAAAACCCCTGAAAACAAAAGGACATCCTAGACTGGCTGCAGACCTCCAACATCTCCAACCCACCTGGGACATGAAACAGGGAACATGCCAGAAGCGCTGCTGGTGGAACTTGTGCCCTTTCCTGAAGGCACGCCCAAGGAATGGGTCCAGAAAGGGAACCGACAACAAGCCTACATGTCACTGACAAATGGCAGAAGATGTGAGGGCACTTGGGCCAGTGTTCTTAAGACGTAGACCATAAAATTCTAGTGCTTTAAGAATCTGCAACCGAATCAATGAGGCATGCCTTGGTTAAGTAAAGCAAGGCAGAATTCTTCCCATCAGGACTTCCTGGAGCCTTTAATACTATTGTATTGGGTTATGGGCAAAGTCATGAGGCCTCTTTGCATAGAAAAAATACATCATGACTTTTCCGACAGCCCAATATATAGTTGGCACCCCCAGACCCCTATTCCTTCCACCTCCTCAAACACACACACAGAGGGAGCTGGAAATAGTAGGTAGCATTTCCTACATGTACTTCACCCATAACTCTTTTTTCCAGAGGAACTGAGTCCACAGGAACATACTTGGGAAGCTCTGAGACCCAGGGCAGGTCTCACTACCAGTCCTCAAGAGACAAGGGGAGAGGGCTAGTGGCTCGGACTGAAGGGAAACTAGTGCCTCTTCTGTGTCACCCATCCTTTGTTCCTAACAGAAGTGTTCACAAGTGTGGGATCCACCTGGCCATTCCCCTTGTTGGTAACACCATATGCAATTTCGGAAACCTACTCAGCAGACCCAAGGACCCAACGCCTGGCACCTGGAAAGGAGGACTGAGAACAAACACACTCCCATACACCCTGCTGCCCATCTGCAAGCTCATGGGTCTCTCAGAAATATGAAGGCCAATATAGTTCCCCTGAAAACTTGAAAGAGATAAGCCCGGACTTAAAAGTAGACAAGCTTAGGACCAGCAGATAACATAATGGCTACGTCGCTGGATTCCCACATAGTTGACTGTGGTTCGAGTCCTGGACCCTGCAGCTTAAAATTCACACTGGGCATGTGTGCATGTGTGCCCAAGATCCCGAGAGGAGAATGGAGGAGAAGGGATTGCAGCATAGCCATCCTCCCTGGGGGGTGATTTCTCACCTTCTGTCCCTATCTCTCTGTGTCTCTCCAGTGAGCACATGCACCCTATCACAAAAATCTCTCTAAAGAAAAAAAAAGATGAGCTCTTGGGTGCAGAGCTGGCAGGCAGGACATGTCCTGGCAGCTGTGCACCTCCATGTCCTTCCCACCTGGTGGTGTCCTCTTGGGTGGCTGCAGCTCCTCTGCAGTCCTCCTCTTTTTCCCCACGTCCACATCTGCATTTTCTAGCTAGATCCTTGAAGTCTACGGCTCCCTAGGAGACCCTTTAGCTCAACCATCCCAGAATGTCCAATTACAGAAATGTGCGGCTGTTAAGGGACACAAGGCTAGCCTTGGGAAGGTGTGGCCATAAGCACTGCGGATGTTCAGGGCATGAGGATGGCTCCTGGCCCCCCGTGCTGCAGAAGCAAACTCTCAGTGCCTGGACAGACCTCTGGATGGCTGAGAATCCCAGAGGTCTCAATGACCAACCTTAACCAAGAAGACCCTGAAGGCTGGAATCTGCAGGTGGGAGTTTGGTAAATGACAGTTACTGAAAAGACCCTTGTCCTACTGCCTCCCCCAGCCAAATCCTCTGCCAGTCTGATGGCTAAGGACCCATTCAGAGCAGCAATCCTTTGGCTTAGCATTCTGAAAACTGTTCAAATGCACACAGCCTCGAAAAGCACGTCCCTTTAGGCCTTAGATTGCCTAAACCTCAGGATGAATTCACAACTAGAATGATGGAGACTCCAAGGCAAGATGTTGCTTTGGAAGAAAAATTGAGACTTTGGAGATTCTATGTGTCCGAGGATTAGATGAAAGAAAAGACTGGAACAGGGAAATCTAATGGGAAGGGGGCAGAAGAAACATTCAATTCTGCCTGGGCCCCAGCCACTCTCCACTTCAGTCCTTCTCTTAAACCTCTTTTGTACTTCCCTTTCTAGAAAAACAAACAAACAAACAAAACAACACTAATAATAGACATGTACATTTTGGTGCTTTTGTCACCACACACAATGGCCTCTCTCTTCTCTTCCAGTATGTGTCAAGACCAAGCTGAAATATCACCTTATCTGTGCAGGTTTCTCCCATGCCCCCTAACTCTCTGCACTGTATAATTTTATTATTCCTTCTCCTATTTATCTTCCCCAAGAAACCATACTTTGAAAAGCGGATGTGTTGTTCGTCTCTGTGGCAGGACTTCTCAGAGCCCGTGGTTCACAGTAGGTGTTTAATCAATGTTACGTGCAGGTATGAATAGATCCCCTAGAGGAGCAGCGCCATTGGAGAGCCATTATAAAGATAGGGTTGCCGTGCCCCCTTGTGCTGGCCCAGGCTCGCCCTTGTCCACTCCCAGCCCTGCAGACTGGCTGGAGGTGCCACTCCCCCTTCCCTCTGCCAGCAGATCTTCAAACCCTGCAGCAGCCGCTGCTAAATCTCATCCAGGGAAGAGCCTGGATTGTAAGTAATGCTCACAGGTCAAGTGAATGGCCCTCACAAGCTAGACGAAGATGCCACCCGGAAAGGGCCAAGGAAGCTCCAAGTCACCCCAGTCTCAAAGACCAACACCCTTCACGGCAACCAGAAAGGAACAGGGTGACTCTGTCTAGGCTTCTTTCTGCCCAGGAGGTCAGCAACTCCCATCACATTCTGTGCAGGACACCAACACATTTTAGAGAAGAACAGCTAGCCCTGGTATCCAGCTTGTCTGTGTTTTGAGATCCTGGAAAAATGGAGATCACAGAGCATGAGACCCAGAACCTGAGTTCAGGGGCCTCGCCTGTCTGGGTCATCTCCATAACCCCGCTGGGCAGCACTATGCTTGGCAAATGGTGGGCACTCAGTGGCTGTTACTTTAATTAAGTAAGAAACTAATAAATCTAATGATACATGGCTAGCCTGGGGAAGCCGGAGCCATAATTACCCTTACACACGCTATGCATGCTCTCTGTACTATACAACCATTTGATCTTTCTGCACTGTACAATGTGAGCACAAAATCTTGTAAAAAATGAAAAGAAATCAGTATAAATAAAAGCGATCTTTAAAATAGAAAGAAAAGGAAAAAATTCAGTCTTGCTGAAAAGATCGTGAGTTTTCTCTGGGTACCAAGATTATCATCACTTCTTTTCACTCCTTTATCTAGTGTCTGAATGTCACAATAAACATGTATTAATCTATAATCATTAAATCAATTAAAGCTGTACATAGTCTGAAAAACAACATGACAGTTAAGGTGGCTGGATTCCATGTGACTGACTGTGCAATTCTAGTCCCAGACTCAGCAGCTTGAAAAACACACTGGGTATGTGCATACACGGGCCCCAAATGCTGAGAGAATGAAAGGTAGAGCCATCTCCTATGGCAGACGAGGGCGGTGCTTTCTCACTTTCCTCTCTCTGTCTCTCTCTCCAGCAAGTGCATATGCCCTGTAGCAAACTAAAAATAATAATAAATAAATAAATAAATAAACAACAAAGCAACACAAATACCCATCCCGACCTGAGTATAAAGAGAAAGGCAACAGTCATAAGATCACTCAAGATTTCTGAGCAGATCAATCGCGAGAGAATAAAGAGACTGGACAGAGTAAGGACGTGACAATGAAAGTGTTTGGAGACGTGGAAAGATGCCTCCTGTCCCAGGCCAGGCCGCTCCCTGTCTGCTCACTAGGGACCCAACTTTCCTGGCCATCTCTGCGGACACCTTTTTACGCCTCTCTCCCTCTGAGCCTGTTAATGAGGACCCATGTCGCCCCAACTATCCCTTCCTGTCTAGCAGCTTTAAGACAATCATTAGGGAAACTATAAAAATAGGTTTGCTTATTGATTTCTCTCTTTTACTCAATGCTCCTTCCTTCGAACGTTGACTTGTTTCCTTAGCAACACAGCTAATCAGAGCAGGGCTGCTTGGCCTGCACACCTGTCATTTGTTCCTGTCCTCAAAGCACAGAAGGCTGGGGCCAGAGAGTGGCTGACCTGGGGGCTCTGGTGGCAGTGCTGGCTCTGCTAGTCTGCAGGGCCATAGAGGCCTGGCCAGGGGCTGAGCCTTTCCTCTAGCACGATGAGAGGAGCTTCCCGGTCACCACCTCTCAGGTATAGGTCCGCAGGTACAGGCCTGGGAAGGTGCCCCGGAGAACGCACATCTCGGTGCACCCAAGTGCTGATCCTAGACCCTTTCTGCTCTCAGCTGTCTCCTCCCAGAGCACATGACATCAGAACACTGAGGAGAACGGCTGTGTTCTCAGGGGCCACCAGGGACAGGCAGGCAGACAGAATGCTGTACCCTGCCGGCTCCAGGCCTAATGGAGAATGTGCTTTTGTGGGGAGCAGCCTGCAGCCACTCGGGCACTTCTCGGAAACTCCTCGGGGAGTCTAGAAGAGCCAACAGTCTCAGGGTAACCATGTCTCAGCCCCCTTTACCTGTGTCCACGCCTCATCCCCCAGGTCCAGAACGATCAGCCTGCGAAAGCTCTATGTCCTTTTCTCCCTCTGCCTCCTGTTTTCAGATGTGTAAGGGATGCAATGGTCTCCGGGGATGGCCTCGGGGTCTCTGTGTATCTTTCCACTCCTTCCTCACCTGCACAGAAAGACCATCCCAACATTTGGATGTTGACACAAAGACGGTAACACGGAAAGGCCTGCCCATTCCGTGATGCCCTCATAGCACTATCCCAGAGAAATTTCAAATGAGTGCTAGTGGGCCGCCCTCATAGCCCAGTGGTTAAGTCCTATATAGAGGGACCAAGATTCCACATAGCCAGCCACAGTTCAAATTCCCCCACTAGTGGCTTGAATAACCTGCAGGGTATGTGTGCACACATGCCCAGGATCCTGAAGGGTCCTCCTGTCCAGGAGGAATGGAGGAAAGGAGACTGCACAACCAGGCCTCATTGAGGGTGCTCACGTGCTCTCTCTTGCTTGCTCTCTTTCTCTCTAAGGTACTCTGTGGCATTTTTTTTTAAAAGGGACCAGTTGGAGTAATGGCTATGTCACTGGACTCCCATGTAGTCGACCATGGTTCAAATCCCAGACCCAGAGGCTTAAATTCACGCCAGGCATGTGTGCGTGCATTCCTGAGAGGAGAATGGGGGAGAATGGATTGCAGCGTGGCCATCCTACCTGGGGGGCTGATTTCTCACTTTCTGTCTCTCTGTCTCTCTCTGTCTTTCTGGCGAGCACACGTGCCCTATAGGAAAAAACCTCTCAAAAAAATAAAATAAATAAAATAGAGCAATAGTAAAATACAGCTATTCACAACTTCCATGCTATTTTTCTATTATTATTTGAGAGTATCATCATCTTCCTCCAGACCCAGAACACAAAGGAGAAGCTGCTTGACCACAGGAACCAGAGCAGAGGCTCTTTTTGGAAAAGTTGTCCCAACATAGTACTCAAGAGCCAGGGGCACTCCACCATCCATTCCCACAGAACCAGACAAGAAGGGTGGAAAGATCAAAGCTGAAAATGAAGCATGACTGAGATCCCTCCGAAACCTGGAAGGTACTACACAAATACAGTCACTTTTATGATCCGGCTAAATGAATCTGTAAATGTCTGCTATGGCTTGAAGCTTTGGGGAGACTTGTCTGTTGGTGGTCACGACCTCCAGGAGTGGGCTGGCTGGCTGCGGTCACAGGCTGCCACTGAAGAGACCCACCCAATAAGTGATCTAACAGAAAATTATGGTAATGGGCCTCCGGGAAGAGAGCAAAGACATTTGGCCCAGAACCTCCTGGGAATGTGGAAAGCACATCCAAACACTAGTCCCCAGAGGAGGATTTATGAAGCTGATGGCTCTGATGCAATCTCTCCCAGTGATTAGAAGGGACATTAATCACACCCGAGGCCAGGGCTGAGAACAGAAGGGGTTGAACCATCACAGAAGTCCGGCACCAGCTCCTAACAGACCCTGATGGAGATGCAGTGAGATCATGCTGATGAGATCATATCCCTCTCTCCTGAGCCCACTGAGAAAAATACATCTGTCCTGGAAGGATGAGCAATATTGAATTGACAGGACCTGTTGCCTAAAACCTAGACCCAGCAAGAGGTACAAGCTTCACAACCAGAGGGTCTGCATCTCTCATAGTCTTTCTTGCCCTTCATCTGGACAGATATTCTTTTCTCTTTTTTTCTTTTCTGAGATGTTTGGTATAGGGCACGTGTGCTCACTGGAGAGACAGAGAAAGACAGAGAGATAGAAAGTGAGAAATCACAGCCCTCTCCCCCCCCAGGATGAGAGGTGGCCAAGCCGCAATCCCTTCTCTACCATTCTCCTCTTGGGATTTTGGGCATGCTTTCAGGCCTCTGGGTCTGGGACTTGAACCATGGTAGGCCATGTGGGAGTTTGGCAACATAATCTTTACACCATCTGCTGGTCCCAGTACAGGATTTTTTGGTGGTTCTCCCCCCCCAACTCCCCCCCACCCCCGCCTTTTGTGGAG
>NW_006159534.1:3429747-3432341 GCF_000334495.1 Tupaia belangeri chinensis | reverse complement strand
CTGGAAGCTTTGGGGAGACTTGTCTGTTGGTGGTCACGACCTCCAGGAGTGGGCTGGCTGGCTGCAGTCACAGGCTGCCACTGAAGAGACCCACCCAATAAGTGATCTAACAGAAAATTATGGTAATGGGCCTCCGGGAAGAGAGCAAAGACATTTGGCCCAGAACCTCCTGGGAATGTGGAAAGCACATCCAAACACTAGTCCCCAGAGGAGGATTTATGAAGCTGATGGCTCTGATGCAATCTCTCCCAGTGATTAGAAGGGACATTAATCACACCCGAGGCCAGGGCTGAGAACAGAAGGGGTTGAACCATCACAGAAGTCCGGCACCAGCTCCTAACAGACCCTGATGGAGATGCAGTGAGATCATGCTGATGAGATCATATCCCTCTCTCCTGAGCCCACTGAGAAAAATACATCTGTCCTGGAAGGATGAGCAATATTGAATTGACAGGACCTGTTGCCTAAAACCTAGACCCAGCAAGAGGTACAAGCTTCACAACCAGAGTGTCTGCATCTCTCACAGTCTTTCTTGCCCTTCATCTGGACAGATATTCTTTTCTCTTTTTTTCTTTTCTGAGATGTTTGGTATAGGGCACGTGTGCTCACTGGAGAGACAGAGAAAGACAGAGAGATAGAAAGTGAGAAATCACAGCCCTCTCCCCCCCCAGGATGAGAGGTGGCCAAGCCGCAATCCCTTCTCTACCATTCTCCTCTCAGGATCTTGGGCATGCAGGTATACACACCCAGAGTGAGTTTTAAGCCACAGGGTCTGGGACTTGAACTGCACTTGACTACGTGGGAGTCCAGTAACAAAACCATTATGCCATCTGCTGGTCCTATGGGCCACATATTCTTACAGGAAGATCTGCCTTCTAGACTGTCCATATCTGCTATGAGTGCAATTCTGCAACCTGGCACTAGTTCCCTTCCTGGCGAGGGGTTTCACTCTTCTCCCAATCATGTATAAAGTGGGAGGTGGGAATGCAATAGAAGAATAGAGACCCAAGAGGGCTTTCCAATTCCTCCAGGTGAGTCCCTGTTCTGCTTAGGGACAAGGGTAAGAAGTAAGCCGTGGCCCAACAAGGCTGGGCCTAGAGGCAAATGTGCTCCTCATTGCACTTACTGTATGGCAGGCCTGGCCGAGCAAGGCAAGGCAGCTCAGAAGAGACCTATACAGAAAATACAGATGCACTTTTCAGTTTCTTGAAAATAAATGTTAATCTTCTGAACTGAACAATGTACAGACAGCCCTCACATGTGGAGTAAGTCACACCCTCGGCGTCATGTCCATCTCCTTTCTCTGTCTCACTTCTAGGTTTCCATTCTCTGCGTGGCTGATCACAGAGGGTAGGCCTCACATCACCTCCAAAAGGCAGGAGGGTTAAACCCTGTGCTTCCCCATGGGGCAGTTTTCGGCACACAACTCAACTGCAAACCTGGAAATCTATACCGTCTCCTCTTCCATGTGCCTACCCATGGCAGGAGAAATGCACTGTTATCAAGCAGGAGAATGACCTGGAAGGCCCACATGCTCCATGCATCCCACTTCATTATCACTGCTTTCCCTGGTGCAATTTTCTCATCACCCAACCTCATCTTAAAAAAAAAAAAAAAAAAAAAATTGAAAAACCAAACCCCTTTCTTTTTTTAAAATAAAACAAAACAAAAATGGACCATGTGACTTCCAGCCTTAGCATCAGTTTTTTAACTTTGGTTTCCATGGCGGTGGGATGCAACCTGCCATCACCATGACAACAGCTGCTTCTGTTCAAATTCACCATCTGACAAGCAGTCCTGAACACACACACACACACACACACACACACACACACCTCCCCTCCCCTTGACTGTCAAGAAGATGGAAATGCCATTACACCTACTCCTAAAGACTGAAAACCTGATGAATGAAAGACAAAGAAAGCAATGTTAAGAACATAACAAAGAGGCAGAGAACCCCCTCTCAAAGGCTTCCATTTAGCTTGTAAGACCCCACTGCTCTCTTATGAGGGTCAATGGACCCTCAATGGACTCAGTTACTCTAAACCAAAGGAACCTACCTTTCCTCTTTTAATACTGGCTATGAAGCCACATCGCACTCTCATGGCCTTTAGACCAAAGAACTCCATCTGACTCCAGTGACTTCTCTCTCCACATCAAACGACTGAAAGGAAGCGCGCACCACTCTGGTGGACAAACACTGAAGTTAGGTCTGAACCCTCCTGAGCTCTGATGCCCAAAAGCTGGAGAATGCTGGTTCTGAGAAACTGAGGCACTGGCTGCCTCCCTCTTACTGCTACAAGAGCCCCTCTGCATTACAATCAGCTGCCTAAGTCTTAACAAATTCACTTGTTAAGTCTGACTGCATTCTGGACTCAAAACGCTGTCATTTGACACACAGTTTCACTGATCCGGAGACAAATGATTGAACGCCACAGAAAAGGGAAGAAAGAAAAGAGAAACATTAAAAGCCTCTGGAAGAAAACAAAACAGCGGTAGGAAAATTACCTGTTTCAGAAACCAGAATTTGTGTTTTGATGACACTCTGACAAATCTGAGCCCATCAAGAGTTCTGACAGCAACGTGCGCATTAG
>NW_006159534.1:3416876-3429716 GCF_000334495.1 Tupaia belangeri chinensis | reverse complement strand
GCATTAGGGAAAGAAGACGATGAGCTGCAATTAGTAACCACACCCAACACTGTACCCTACTTTGTACAAATGCACGCATCATGGGGTGTCAGGTGGTACTCAGAATGTAGAAAGAAAATGAAAAGCATTTTCTAAAAAAGTCCATAGACCTTCCCTGGGGAGTTTTTTTTTTTTTTTTTCTCCCGGAAAATTCTGCAACTGTACTCCAGTGTTCAAAGACACCTACTGAGCCTGCAAATCACACAAGAAAACACTGAAGGAACTAAGGAGCTCAGCTTGGAAAGGGAAGATTGGAGAGAAACAGCATAGCTACTCTCAAATACCCAAAGGGCTAGTTTGTCACTGGGTCTTCAATGCTTCCTAAGGGCAAGACTAAGGGCTAAAGGGTTTGTAATATCCACCCAAAGGCAAATCTTAGTAAGACAGAGAATGTCTACTCTTCTACAAGTGAATAGGCTATTTTATTAGGCAGTAAACTAAGTGTGGAGCTCATAAATGTTTAACATTAGAGAGAAAAGCCCTGGTGAATAGCATTTGCCAATTTCTGGATAGCAGATACTGTCTCCATAGCCCCCATACACTGAACATGGAATCTGGAAGAGGCACATCCGAAGGACACTTGAGAACCAGGATGAGCCAGTTCCCACACGCTCATTACAGTAATTTCCACGTCTCTCGAAGATTGTCAGGGATGTAGAGAGGAGAGTCCTGTATTTGATGGTCATCCTGGATCAATCCTCATATACCTAAGAGATTAACTAACCAGGTAGAGAGTAAGGTCAATGAGTCTTTAGTCATTTGGTCAGGAGCCTCATGGGTGACCATGACTCACTCTGTCCTTTCACCTCCAATTGCCCCCTCAGGTAGACCTGCATTCAGGAAATCTAGAGTGGACTCTCATCACATGAGCTGCTACCTATGCAGCTGAGGTGTGCCAGAAGGCTTTACCAGTACGTAAGAATTAATTACCTCGTTCCTTCAGGGTGAATTCCGGGACACCTGAGGGGGGGTCCTACTATTTCATCACAGCCTGGCAAATAAACCAGGAGGAATCAGCTAAAACATGATCCCAAAGCACACTTGAAAGAAACAGAAACAAGTCAGATAAAAGGCTCACCTGTCACTCTAGAAGATCAGTGGATCTGACCCATAAACCTAGAGTCACCTGGAAAGGTTTTTTTTGTTTTTTTTGGTTTTTTGGTTTTTTGGGGTTTTTTTGTTTTTTTGTGGTTTTTTTTGGAGAAGTTTTTGCTATAGGGTGCATGCACTCGCCAGAAAGACAGCGAGTCAAAAAGTGAGAAATCACCCCTCAGGGGGGTTGGTCACACCACAATCCCTTCTCTATTCTTCTCTCAGGATCCTGGGCACACATGCACACGCACCCAGCATAAGTTTAAGCCACCGGATCCAGGACTCAAACCACGGTCAACTACATGGGAGTCCAGCAACATAGTCATTACACCAACTGCTGGTCCCTGGAAAGTTTTTATAAACTAAGAATAAAGGTATCCTATCTCTAGGAATTCTGATTTAATTTGTCTGGTTGCCATCTGGGTATCAGGACTTTTGAAAGTTCTTGGGCTAATTCCGACGTGCAGCAAGAGAAACATGCACTGCTTTAGATGCCACAGGTCATGGTAGCTAATGGTGCCCTCAAATCAGCTGAGATGACAACGGCAGAAACCAAAACCAAGAGGCACAATGGTGAGAACTGAAAAGCACCAGAGAGTTGTAATAACTCTTCCAACACATTCATTTTATGATGAAGATAGTGAGGCCAGAAGAGGAATGAGACTTTTCCAGAGCTAGGGCTAGAACTCTGAACTTTCAGCCCCAGCCCTTGAAAACTCTGACAAACTAGTATCAAAAAAGGCAAATAAAACTACTGGGATTCTTTTTTTTTTTTTTTTTTTGAGAGATTTTCACTGTAGGGCGCGTGTGCTCGCCAGACAGACAGAGAGAGACATAGAGACAGAAAGCGAGAAATCACCCCCCAGGGGGGATGGTCACGCCGCAATCCCTTCTCCTCCATTCTCCTCTCGGGATCTTGGGCACGCACGCACACGTGCCCGGCGTGAGTTTTAAGCCACCGGGTCCGGGACACGAACCGCGGTCGACTATGTGGGAGTCCAGCGACATAGCCATTACGCTAACTGCTGGTTCCCAAAACTACTGGGATTCTTAGCTTGAATAGAAGACTCTTTGAAAAGGGGCAAGGGTGTTTTTATTTGAGCTCGTTTCCTCCTTTCCAGGATTGCTCAGTTGTTCTCAAAGAGCGTATGTCTTAAAGAAGGGTTTGGATAGTCTACTTTCTTAGGGTCACTGAACAGCCAGCAAAATTCTGAGAAGAGTGCTTGCCTAAGCATCATCCATTCTCCCATCTGCTGAGAGCAAGTCTTGGTTTTACACTGGGTAGAAGTTCATTGCCTGTGGAGACCTAAACTATCCAGCAACATTTTTAGGAAAGGAGAACATTAACTATTATTTTGAATCCATTTCCCATTCTCACAGGACCTGGGTCAGTGGGCTTCACCCCTGTGAATTATTCTTCTCTGTCCATTCCTACGTTTTCTTACTTAAGTATTTTCTTATTAATCACGATCTTTATATCCAGCCCCTATTCCCTAAAGGAAACACCAAAAACACCTACTTGCTAACAAAAAATAAGGACGAGGAAACCTCATAAGAGGATGAAGGGGACTAGAGAGAAGAGAACCATGCAGAAAAAGGGTAAGACTGAAAGAAAAGAAAAAATATGATAAAGGAGCCTTGGACTTAGGAGTCTTGAGTTCAAGTCTCTGCTCTGTCATTTACTGTCATTTACTTATGGCAGATCGCTTAGCCTCTCTGGCTCTTGGCTTGCATGCAGATAAATGAGGGTCTGATCAGAGTTTCTCTTAGGTCCCTATAACTCCAATATTCTCTTACTCTGGGAACATGCAGGAAGGGAAGGAAGAAAGGAGAGTCCATTATTATGACTGGGAGAAGCCATTTTTGGTGAAACTATTAAGAGAATATCCAACAATAACACTCAAAACAGAAATCCCTCTGAAAGTGTCTAAAGCCTATGGAAATACTTATAAATATTTTCAAGAATAGGTACTCCATGGCCAGCCATATTTGGCTAGATACTGCCCTAATAGATAACTAAGAAAAAGTTAGAATCAAGTGGTGGCCTGGAAGTGAATATAAGGCAGCTTTTCCATAAACCTATTGTAAATCTTTTCTATACTTTCTATCAAGAGATGATAGTCTTTCTGCAGCCTTCCCCTCATCCCATTTCCTTAAAAACTGAAAGAAACATTCAGTAAGTGAAAGTTCAAGGGAAAAAAAAAACATGCAAGCAACCACCTCCACACTGCACTCACACTACGGATACCAAACAGAGTGGGCTAGAAAAAAGAACTGGGCTTTGTATGGTAATACTGAAGAGATGAGGCATCACTGCAGCGTGAGAAAGGAAGTGTGGCAGGGGAACTTTCAGGAAAGGAAGCCAAAATAGTAAAGATTCCTACCCAAGCTCACGTTGCAGGGCCACTGGGGCGAGATGGCTCAGATCTATTTCATGATGATCAAACAAGGATAAGGAATCTCTGCTTTTCTCCCATCTATTGATCCTTCACTCTCTCAAGGATTTAGCCTCATGCCCAATTGGTGCTATAGATACATGCAAGTGATTCATAGCATCCAAAGATGCTCTAGGGGAAGAAGTCCTGTTGTCTGCTGGTCTGACCTGAGGCAGCACGGGACATGGAAAGAGAACAGCCAATGGAGTCAGTTAGACCACACCTGTCTGTGATCTCAGGCTAGTCATCTGTAAAATGAGACCACCACCAATTCACACAGGCCTAGATTGAATGATGGGTCCTCTACAGCACACTGCAGAGAGCCTGTGGCACACCAGGCATTCTTTTCTTTTTCTTCTTCTTCCTTTTTATAATCAATCATCTTGTCAATCATTTCTTTTCTGACATTTTACTATATTTCTACAACAAAGTTGACTTAGACTTATTATTCACATATTTTACTGCATTTTATCTTTTTTTATTTATTTACATTTAGTAATTAGTGCATTTTATCTTTTTTTTATTTATTTACATTTAGTCTTCAGTGCCTATACTGCTTTCCCAGCATGAAAATACTGCATATTAGTAAAATTATAGATATTACCATGTATTAGTACATTATCAACAATAGTTGACTTTTCATTTTTGTGTCTGTTAGATGTTTTTACCCCTGTTCCCCTCTCTTTTACCCCCATTACCCACCCTCTCCTATCTCTAGTATATTCAATTGCCCTCCCTTCCATTATACCTTTCAATCTTTCAAGATTGGAAAAATGTGGCACATATGCACTTATAGAATACTACTTAGCCATAAAGAATAATGAGATCCTGGCATTTACAACAAAGTGGACAAACATGGAAGATTTAATACTATGTGAAGCAAGCCAGACTATGAAAGGCAAGCATTGTATGCCACTGCTTAATATATGCCTAATGTCTGCACACCAGGCATTCATTAAAGGTTAATTCCTCCATCCATTCTTAGGAATGCATACTGAGAAAGAAAAAGCTCTCCAGGCCTGGATGATGGTTTCTATAGAATGCTGGTAAAATTATAATGATAAAACTAAATGAAGGCAAGAGGAAAAGAGTGATGATAAACCTTATGATTAACCATGGCTATAATGAACCCAGCCTCTTTCACAGTACAAGTGTGGAAAGCTGCTGGTCAGTTCTAATTTCTGAGAATCTATTCCTTTGCCTTGCTGTCTTGAGCCTGATGACTGATGTTTGTGACAGAAATGAATGAGCTCAGTCTTTCTGAGCCTGTATATTCCAGAGAAAGCATGTGTTACTCTCTAATAAACACCAGGGAAAAGGGTTATCCAGAGATGTAAGGCCCTTCTCCATAAAACTTTGGGGAAGGCAAAGAAGACAGATGGTGATCTCAGACTTAAATAAATACAAGGATACTTCAAAAGGTGTGTGGAAAATACAAATTTACTTTGGCATAAAAAATTGTGACGTCTGTGCACAGTTTTCTCATAATATGCATTTTCCATGAAATTTCCTGAGGAGCCCTCATACTACTAACTAGATATATATGTAACTAACTAGAATTACAGATGTAACTCTATGAGGATGGAACATCATGTCACCCAAATGTCTGGATCCTCCCAATTCATAAAGACCCATATCCTCAAATCTGCCCCCTCTCATGTGACCACATCCACCCACTCACTCCACCTCCAGACAAGCCCACGCCTTCAACTGCTCATCATATCAACAGACCAGGAGCACACATGCATCCTCATACACCCATATGGCTCAGTTATTTCATAAACACAAATTTCCATGCAAATATAATCCAAAGTTAACAAAAAGGAAAAGCAGTTTCTTTAACTTTTTCAGGTCCACTCCCTAATTTCTCTTTAGTCTTCTGTCTGGTTTCCAGAAGCCAAACAGTATACCCCAATTCTCCTTTCTTATCCACACCTGTACCAATTCCCACAGGTAAAAATGCCCTCTAATATCTCAGGACAAATGACATTCACCAAACTCATAAGGCAAATTTTCTAGGGCTCAAAACCATGGGGGTTCCTATTCCTCTGTACCACTCTAATCTTTCAGTAGCTTCTTCCATAGTTCATAGATTTCAATTCTGACTCTCTTCTATGACAGAACAAAGATAGTGACCTTAAGTAGCCAAGAAACCTGAAAAGACAGAGTAGTTAGCTAGAAGGCTGGCTTCCCCTGAGAAGAAAATCTGCCCAGGGACTAAGCCGGGACTCTGGCCAACAGCCAGGACTGCTGAAATATTTGGCTACCATTTTATACAAACAAAAACAAAATCAAGTGAGTTTGTGTAAGGTCATTGATGGTTTTGAATATCCAATCTGATCTTTATCAAAAGCTTGCTGGGAAAATTCTACATGTCATTATTGCTTTTACAGATTTTTTTTTTAATTTTTATTTTTCTGATTTGTACACCAGACATGTGCTTGGAGACAGTAGTGGTTTAAAATTGACATTACAAACATACAAAGGAAGACAAGATTTGATATAGATATTTTAAAATTTATTTCTTAAAATGTAAACTCAGTAACTTTAAAAAGGAAAAAAACAAACCAAAAAAATCTCATGAAAAGACTAGTGAATAGCTGCAGTAGTTAAGAGGACTGGCTCTCAACTATGTCACCAGCTCTCGCTCACTGTGTGATCTAGTGAAAGAGTTACCCTCTCTGCTCCTTAATCCCCACAACGGAGAAATGTAGAAAACAGGATGCATATCTCAAGATTGCTGTGAAGAATAAATGCAATAATCCATGGAAAGCACTTAACGCAGTAATCTGCCACATAGTACCTGCTCAATAAATGTTAGATATTTATAAACTCTATCAACATTAACCTGATACTAACATGTCTACAGAGGGCTTTGATATACATTAGCTGATGCTTTCCTCATAACAGTCTTACTTGTAAGATAGGCAAAGAAGGAAAAGTCCATTCTAATCCATTCTGTTCCTAATAACAGAAAATACCTGAAACTGAGTGATTTATAAGAAGAAATTTACTCAGCTCACAGTTTGGAGGTCCAAGGTCCAGGGGTTACAGCTGGTGAGGGGCTTCTTGCTGGTAGACACCACAGTGGAGGGTGAAGGCGAGCATGTCTGTGTCCCTGTGTCTCTGTTGTGGTCTCATTTCCTTTCCTTATAACCCCCCCAGGAGTCCATCATGGCCACCCTGCCTGATAAGCTTTATCCTAATCTTCCCAAAGTCCCTCTTTTTGACCATATTCAATTAAGTTTTTACCCTCTTAATCCCATCACGACCACATCTCAACACATGAATTTGGTTGGGGGGACACAAACCAGAGCATCTCCTCACACCTGAAGACACCGAAGCTTAGGGAGGTGATGAAGCCCATGCAAGATGACAGAAACACCGCCTGGCAACTCTCAGAAACCTGGTCAGAGTTGAGAGGGAATAAGATGATATTGTTGAAGGAGAAATGTAGCTGCAGAAGTTTAGTGTTGATTCATTCAGAATTAACCAAAACTAAGATTTATTCATAGTTTCCTATGTGCCAGACTGTTCTAAACACTTCAAATACATTATCTCATCTGATCATCACAAAAATCCTGTAAGATACACCCTGTAGGTAAAACGGCCATTTACATCTTAGGTTTGAGGAGTCCAAGGCACAGCAAGGCTAGGCAAGTCGCATGAAGCACACGCCCAGGAGGTGGTAGAGATGGTACTGAGATCGAATTAAAGGACATGTTTCTTGTTTTGTGTTGTTTTGCTTTTTTAGCTTTTACTATAGGGCATATACACTTGCCAGAGAGAGACAGAGTGAGAGAGACAGTGAAAGTGAGAAATAACCCCCCAGGGGGGTGGATAAACTGCAATACCTTCTCCCCTAATCTCCTCTTGGAACTTTGGGCACACATGCACACATGCCCAGAGTTATTTTCCATCCACCGGGCCTGGAACTCAAACCATGGAGTCAGCCAGGTGGTATCCAGCACCCTAACCACCTGCTGGTGCAAAGGTCATCTTTTTAATAATCATGCTGTAGTGCCCATTCCTCCTCAGGGGCGGGGGGGGGGGGGGTAAGATTTCTCACTTTCACTGCCTTTCTCTGCCCCTTTCCTCTCCAGTGAGCCACACAACCTATGGCTAAAACCTTAAAGTAAAAAAATTAATACATACCGACCGAGTGTGTGCACTCTGAAACTGATGGACTAAAGAATATAGCAACACAGTAAATGGTTGTGAATATCAGATGTAGTGTTTGTGAAAGAGTAGAGTCTGAGGAAGGACACTTGGAAGAAAAATAGAGAGGCAAAGCATTAATGGGACAAAGACATGTGGTATTATCTGCTGAAGATAATTTTGTAGTATTATCAACTGGATTAGGGAGAAATATACACATGTTGGAATATTCACTTTGTAAGCTAAATAACATGATTGAATGTATAAAAGAACAATAAATAAAAATAAATATTTTTTTTTAATCTCCAAAAAAAATTTAAAAGATGTTCTAATGCTTCCAAGCAGAGACTGGTAAATCCTAAACTTAAAGAAAAGCTTTCAATAACTGGGCATTGAATTAGATGGCATCTAACACCCTTTCAACTCTGAGATCTTAGGGTTTGATATTTTTATTATCTAGTAAAGAAATAAAATAATGGGACTGGTCCCATAGCCTAGTGGTTAAGGGAAGTCAGATGCCACACGGCTGACCAAGGTTTGAATCCTGGGCCCAGATGCCTAAAAACCATGCTAAGTATGTGTACATACATGCACAAAGTCCTGATAGGAAGGAGAAATGGAATAACGTGGCATGACTACACCCCCTTAGGGGTGCTTTCTCTCTCTCTCTCTCCCACCCCTGCTATCTCCACACCCTCTGGCAATTAGAAAAAAAATAAAATAAAAAATATTGCTGAGTCTCTGAAAATGATACCCAAAGTGGACTTCGGAGAAAGTAAGATGCTACATCCTAGCTAGCTTAAAATAGACATGAAACAGTTGTGAAAGTGTGTATTGATTTCGGTAAAGCATGTGACAAGGATATCTCACACAAAACCCTAACAGACAAAACAAAGGAATGTCACTTGGCTGAAGCACAATTCGTAAGATTTGCAAAAAGCTGAAACCATCGATGAGCACTGATGAACACTCTGATAAGCAGGGGGTCTCGCCACGCATAACCACATTTTTATCATTTACTTGAATGAAAGCATCAACCATGTGCTTACCAAATTTGTAGATGATGCACAGCTGGTGAGGCGCTCAGTCATTACACAGCAGAGTCCAGAGACAGGGCATCTTAGAAATCACTTAGATTTGGGGACCAGCAGTTAGCATAGTGGCTGTGTTGCAGAACTCCCATGTACTCAACCACGATTCGAGTCCCAGACCCAGTGGCTTAAACTCAGGCTGAGTGTGTGTGTGTGTGTGTGTGTGTGTGTGCATGCCCAAGATCCCCAGAGAAGAATGGAAGAGAAGGGATTGCAGCATGGCCATCTCTCCCGCCCCCAGGGGGTGATTTCAAGCTTTCTCTCTTGTCTCTGTCTTTGAGGCAAGTACACATGCCCTATAGCAAAAATCTCTCCAAAAAAAGAAATCACTTAGATTTTGTAGTTGAACCACCTAGGTTAAGTTCACTGGTGGCAACCTTAGGCAAGTGACTTATCTTCTTTAGCTTCTGTTTCCCCATATTTAAAATGTGGATAATAACATTTGTCTCACCAGATTGTTGGTTTGGTTAAAAGGAAGAAAGTCTGAAATGTGCTGAGTATTCAAAAGCTTGAAATCACACACCGGGGGTGCAGGGGATGGCAATTCTTTCTCCTCCATTCTCCTCTCGGGATCTTGGGCACCCATGCACACGCACCCAGCCTGAGTACTCAGTGAATAAATGCTAGTTCTTTGCAGGATGAACTGCTGGTCAAAAACAAGAGGATAAAAATCTACCAGAAATCAACAGAGTCCTGACTCTGGATTCGAAACTTAAATTGAATGAGAATGAAGTGAGGGAAAACTAACTCTTTTATCAAGTCCTACTAAAAGATCCAGTGTTTTTAGCTGATAACAACTTCAGTTCAAGTCAGAAATAGAATGTAATGTGTTTAAAATGAAAAACAAACTGAAATACTTTTTTTTTTTTGGAGAGGTTTTTTGCTATAGGGCGCGTACGCTCGCCAGACAGACAGACAGAGACAGAGAGACAGAAAGCGAGAAATCACCTCCCAGGGAGGATGGCCACGCCGCAATCCCCTCTCCTCCATTCTCCACTCGGGATCTTGGGCACGCATGCACATGCACCCAGCATGAGTTCAAGCCACCGGGTCCGGGACTCGAACCATGGTCGACTACATGGGAGTCCAGCGACATAGCCATTAGGCTAACTGCTGGTCCCCTGAAATACAATTTTTAAGTGAAGCAAATGTGTTGAATACCAATGTTAATAAGCACTGTTCTAAGTTTTGGTCATTCAAAATTGGATAGAAAATGGTCCTTTCTCTTGCAGTGATAGTAAACCAATGCTAAAGCTATGTGATAAGTGTTACAACAAAGCAATAGACAGGTGCCATCTGGGAGCGACAGAGTTGGTATTATTCTGCCCAAAGAAATCAAGGAAGGCTTCATGGAGAAAATTATCTCTGAGCACAATCTTAAAACCAGGGTCATTACAGACAGGAGGAACAGCAACTGCAAAAGCCTAGAGGTTTGGGAAAGGCTGGTGCCCCCAGGAATCCGCAGGACCACTAGAAAGCTAGAGAGACAGGGACCAACGTAGTCAAGACAGGTTGGAGGGATGTGCAGAGTGGACCATGAGAAGCCCCGCACACTCAGCTAAAAAACCTTCCCAGTTGAAGAGTGACAGAACCTAAAGAAAAGCTCAGGCTTTCTGACTCATCTATCCTCTCCACCTGTGCTTTTTTGTGCAGCAGCTACCAGCCATGTGTGCTTTTTAAATTTAAATTAAATACAATTTAAAATTTAGTTCCCAGTCACGTTACCCAAATATCAAGTACTCAAGAGGTGCATGTGACTAGCAGGTCATGAAATGAACAGCACACATAAAGAACATAGCTGGGCCAGACCATGGCCTGCTGGTTAGGGGGTTGGGATCCCATATGGCATATTCAAGTTCCAAACCTGGTGGCTTGAAAAACACATCAGGGATGTGTGCATACATGCATGCTCAAAATCCTGGCAGGAGAACAGAGGAGAAGGGATGGTGGTGTGGCCATTCTGTATCCCTCTCTCCCTCCAGCAAGCACACATGCCCTTTGGCAAACTGAAAATAATGAAAAGAAAATATATAGCCATTATCACATAAAACTGTAGCCAATAGAAAGTTGATTTAGTATTACTTTACAGAATGGGAACAGGAGGGGTAATGAAACCAGGCAGAAGCTGTAATTTTTTTTTTTTTGAGAGGTTTTGGCTATAGAGAACGTGCGCTCACCAGAAAGAGGGAGAGAGACAGAGAGACAGAAAGCAAGAAGTCACCCCCTGGGGGGATGGCCATGCCACAATCCCTTCTCCTTCATTCTCCTCTCAGGATCTTGGGCACACATGTACACGTACCCAGCATGAGTTTAAGCCACCGGGTCCGGGACTCAAACCATGGTCGACTACGTGGGAGTCCAGCGACATAGTCATTACTCCAACTGCTGGTCCCTGTACCTTAATTTTTTTAATAACTGAAGAAAACTTTGCCACTGGACATACTCAAGCTTGATGGCATCTAACAGGATGATGCAGAAAGAGTTCAAATCCCTAGGTTAGCTTGAAAGCACCTCAGTGCATGGGTGTATACCCAAGATCCTGAGTATCTAGAGGGCCCCAGAAAAGGGGACTGTGTGATGAGACACTGTCGGGGTACTTCTTTCTCTCTCTCTTTTTCACTGTGCCTCCCTCTCTCTCATATGCTCACACATGCTATTATGAGTAAAGCGAATAAACCTAAAAAAAAAAGAAAAAAAAAGAAAAAAGACACATCCTGCATTGGATCAATTCTCTTCAGCTAGAATGTTTGTGTTCTCCGGTGGCAATCTGGCTGACAAACTAGCATGAACATAGCTCTGTAGCTCCTCACATCCAGTTCCTGTCACACTTGAACATAAAGGTTTCAATATTTGGCTGGGAATCACAGTTCCCAATGCCCAGCATCCCAACATCCTGGGTGTGGGAATTTTCTAACTTAGTAAGTATTTTTAAATAATGATTCATGGACCTCTGAAATCAAATATAAAACAGTTATGTGTATTTTCAGGAGAGATCCACTGTTCCAATCAGGCTTAACAGAATTTGTGATCCCATTACATTGGGTCATCAGAAAAGTCATGACGCATTTTTGCATAGAAAAATAAAAGCAAATAAACAAACACTGTACAAGGGGAGAACTTGACAGTCCCAATACCCAACAAAGAATCATCTGGACAACAACTAGCCAGTCACTCGGGTCACCCTCAACTCTAAAGTTCCACAGAGTTTAGAAGTAATCTTTATGAACCTAAAGATTATCGCGCTGCAATGGAACAGTTTGGGAATCCAATGTCCTCTGACTTGGATGGAAGAGAAGGGAAATGGAATATAACAAGCCCAAGGCACAGAAGCTGGATAATTCAGAGCCAAGTTGGGGAAGTCATCATCTGATTACCTAATGGTAAGATGTATATTGAAAGTTCTCTTGGAAATCATGGTGCTTCATTTTCGATACGAGCCTAGAGAAACGAGCACCCACAGTGGGACATAATACCAGCTTTCCAGCTGAAGAACCTGCCCTGTAAATCTAAAGCCTGCTGAGCTATCAATTTTTAAAATAATGACTTTGCTCTAACCACCATCTGATGATATGACAATTGCACCAGGATTCACTTCCAGATCCTATAGTATTTGTTGAGCTGAAAAGACTAACTTCTACAACAAAGCAGCAATTCCTTGGTAACCTGGTATAGCTGGAAAAGAATATTTGGGTTCATTTAAAAAATGAAGTGATAAAAAGCTACTTTATATAATCAATATGGATTATAACCTGCAAAGGCTCGGAATACAATGACGTGCACACAGCATTCAAGCTATGTTGAACATAATGTAATGAATGCTTCACTGGCAATATTCAGAAAGCACTACAGCATTTGGTTGTGCCTAGGGGCCATCGTTACAAATCCCAGTTGTCATTATACTATAGATCTCTGGATACCAATTAATAAAGAGTTCTCGCAAAATGCCAGATAACAAATACTCTGGTTTTTTTTTTTTTTTTTTTTTTTTTTTTTTAAAACAACGGGGAGCTTCACTTTAGAGCAAC
>NW_006159534.1:3405231-3416565 GCF_000334495.1 Tupaia belangeri chinensis | reverse complement strand
TAAAAAAAAATTCTTTGTTTTTTTTTTTTTTTTTTTTTTTTTTTTTTAAACAGCAGGGAAGCTCACATTGAGTAACACAGAAACTGGAGCGATTCTAAGAAAAACTGAAGCTTGTCTTCTGCAACCTCCCACTTCCCATGTGATGACCCTTCCTTATCCCATCAGCCATCCAGTGCCCACACCACCTCCTAGCCACCTCCTATCCTCTCATTAGGCCCAGGGTTCGCATCCAGAGACTTCTCTGAGAATGACAGACACACACATGTCCGTGATTCAGGGCTGGCTGAGGCTGGAGGCAGATCACAGAGTCCGACAGGTCCCGGCCAAGGCAACACTAGCACATAGCAGGCACTTTGTTGATGCTTGTTAAATCAACAGCAACTGGTTTCATTAAAAACCATTCAGCAAAGGTTCACTGAATGCTCATGATGCGCCAGCACTGTGTAGGTGCTAGAATTAAATGGCCCATGTCCATTCACAGAAGAGTCCACTCCCAGTTATCAAGCCAGAAAGAACAAGATGAACCAACTCAAAGCTGATAATGTCATATATCAGCTTAATATGTCCCCACTCCCAAGATCACCTGCATTTTGATAGAGAAGTCTTGAAACCTTACTAACTGAACCCAGAGAATAAGCTTTCCTTAGCAGCAGGGGTGTGTGCTAGTATGTGAGAGAAAGATTTAGGATGAGGAATCTCCTCAGCAATTTCTGAGAAGAGCTTTCTCTAAATCTTTTTTTTTTTTAATTTACTTATGTCCTTCGTAAGTGAAGGAGACACAGAGAGAAAAAGAGAGAATTCACCTCAATAGCGTCCTGATATTGTGACCCACCTCCAGTATCAGCCAGTCCCGGACCATAGACATATGTGCATTTAGCATACTCAGGGAGGTCTCTGGGTATGAACCTATAATCTTCCCATGTAGGTCAGCCTCACAGAGCACTGCATTTTACTGCTGTGCTATCCTCCGGCCTCTAAGACTGGCATTCTTTTATTTTTTATTTTATTTTATTTTTTTTTGCTATAGGGCGTGTATGCTCATCAGACAGACAGAGAGAGACAGAGAGACAGAAAGCGAGAAATCATCCCCCCAGGGCGGGGGTGGTCACACCGCAATCCCTTCTCCTCCATTCTCTCGGGATCTTGGGCACGCACGCACACGCACCCGGTGTGAGTTTAAGCCACCGGTCTGGGACTCGAACCGCGGTCGACTACGTGGGAGTCCAGCAACATAGTTATTACACTAACTGCTGGTGCCAAGACTGGCATTCTTTAAAAGCATGTAATGCCAGGAAGACAAAACCATACAGTGTGGTGGTCCCCAAAGTATAGTTCCGAGACCAGTTGCAATGGTACCACCTAGGAGTTTGTGACAAATAAAAATTCTCAGGCCCTATTTGAGACTACTGAATCAGAAACTCCAAGAGTGGGGTGTAGGAATATTTTAAGCCCCCAGGTGATTCTGAAATACACCAGAGTTCTAGAGCTAGCAGTGTAGATGAACAGGCAGACTGCGTATGTCTGCCTTTGACACAAAGGAACTAAATGAGGAATTAGCCTTGATGCTGATGGAAATCACCTGCTGAAAGGCACCGCTGCTGACAGAATAGTAGCAAAATAGTTCCCAGTGGTGCGCAGCTGGAAATTGCCAGGATGTCAGTGAGCGACTGTTGAAAATCCATTTCATGCTTTTTGACTCTGACCAGCCTCCTGAGACAATGGTGTGGAATTGAGAAAGAGGCACTGAAAGTTTGAAAAACTTCCAACCTACAGCTAAGCTGAAGGCGGGAAAGACCCCCAAGGACTAAATTTTCCTCCTTGCACTGATTTCAGAGCCTCTCATCGGGGTCCAGGAGGCTATCCACATGCCCTGCATCTCGGCAGTGGCAACGGCACTGCTCTCCCCTCTAATCTGTTACGAGCATCCAGCCACATCCTTGTGATCCCTCCTGTAAAAGCAAAGAGGAAATAAAGACAATCTCCCTTGAATGGTGCAAGTCGTTGGAAAGCTTAGGTGTACATCTGAAAGAGTTTTTCCAAATTCTCCAGTGATAGGGGAAACAGATGCAACCCCAATGCAGCATGAATAGGGCAAAAAAACACAGCTTCAAGACTATGCAGTGTTGCAACAGTGATTCCATCCACAGTGATACCATCCACAGACAAAAAGACCACACTTGCCACCCATGCCAGGCAGGGCCTGTCTCTGAAACCCTTCATGTGGCTAAACCACAAGAGCCCTTGGTCAGAACCGACTAGGTATTACATTCCCTATACCTGGCCACCTGCTTCTAGAATGAGCTATCTTTTTAAAAATGGGTCTATTTCAAGCCCCCTCCCCTCTTTTTTAATATGCAAATACATTAAGAATGGAACTGTTTAGTCCTACAAATGTGGAGCTCAAGACACAGTAAGAAAAAAAGCTGCTAAGTGTACCCACTGCTCTGCCGGGGGCTGTCTTAGATTACCAACACTTTCCGAAGTCGCTCACTGCTGCTCTCCCAGATCTGGTCTAGCTTTCTCTCTTAGGGACATACCTTCTAGTGATACCCTGCCTTTCAGAAACAGAGACTCGGGGGCTCATCAAGGTTTATAACCAAAGGATGGCCAAAGATGCAGGGGAAAATTAAGGAAACGTATCTGGGGTACTCAGCAAAGATACAGTATAGATATGCCCCTGGCAGGCTTAACACATAAGAGACCACTAGGTTGGAGGAGTCTAAAACTGTTCTGTTGTACCACTCCTGTCCTTAATTAAGATCGATGGTACTAACATGATTAGCGGATCCACACGTGTCCTTTCTGTGGCAGTTCAGAGAGCTCAAGAAGAGAAATATCGATCAAATCCCAGTTATTTCTGTCCCTCTTTGAAAGGAGCGGTTTCAGAAGCCATGCAGTGGCTTCTAAAGGAGGCGGTAGTGGTTTGGGATCGTATACACTAAACGCCATGCCTGTAACCCCCACCTCCCATAATCCCTGTGTGAATGCTCACTAGAATTTGAAAGAAAAAGTTTACAGATACCCGTTTCTTAGCTTAGAATTTCAGCATTTATCAGGTGGAAACCCAAGATAATGAGAGGCTTCAGAGTGACAAGTATCTGGGGACATAACATCTTCTAGTTAACCATGGTCTCCGAGTAGAGGAGGGAAGTAGCTGCATATTTACACGTCACCCGAATGTAACAGGGCTTGGTAGTAGGCATTCATTATAAAAATGGCCAGAAAAAGCATGTTGAAAGATCCCCCCATCTCTCAGCTACCTTTCTCTGTGTCACTGTCCCACTGCAGGAGGGGAGGACTTAGAGACAAAGTTGATTTCTGAAGCTAGCCCTCTGCGAGAGACCTCACTTATAGCCAAGAAAAAGACAAATAACCTTCCTTTTCTGAAAATCTGAGGAAAAACCCACACATATAATGAATTATTCACAAAGGCTGAACCTAAAAATGAGAGGAGGAAATATAGAAAAATGAAAGATGGGCAGAAGACTGGGCAAAAAGAGCACTACCTGGGGTGTGTGTGTGTGTGTGTGTGTGTGTGTGTGTGGTGTGTCCTTCAATAAAAGGTTATTACAGATGCATTTAGGTTCCCTCTTTTATATCTCTGTGGCCCATCATTAACAAAACCAGGTCCACTGAGTCCCCTCTGACGGATGGATGGTTAGAGCAGGCTTTGGGTTCTGTGAGCTGCAGTTTCTCTGGCAGCTGCGCACATGACAGAAGGGGGTACTGATCTTCGGTCATCCACAGGGAGTCACAGGATTTGCACCCATCTCTCAGCTACCTTTCTCTGTGTCACTGTCCCACTGCAGGAGGGGAGGACTTAGAGACAAAGTTGATTTCTGAAGCTAGCCCTCTGCGAGAGACCTCACTTATAGCCAAGAAAAAGACAAATAACCTTCCTTTTCTGAAAATCTGAGGAAAAACCCACACATATAATGAATTATTCACAAAGGCTGAACCTAAAAATGAGAGGAGGAAATATAGAAAAATGAAAGATGGGCAGAAGACTGGGCAAAAAGAGCACTACCTGGGGTGTGTGTGTGTGTGTGTGTGTGTGTGTGTGTGTGTGGTGTGTCCTTCAATAAAAGGTTATTACAGATGCATTTAGGTTCCCTCTTTTATATCTCTGTGGCCCATCATTAACAAAACCAGGTCCACTGAGTCCCCTCTGACGGATGGATGGTTAGAGCAGGCTTTGGGTTCTGTGAGCTGCAGTTTCTCTGGCAGCTGCGCACATGACAGAAGGGGGTACTGATCTTCGGTCATCCACAGGGAGTCACAGGATTTGCAAGAGCCCGAGAACTTAGCAAATCTTGACTCTGTTTTATTTTAACTAAGAATATGAGCATTGAAAGAACCCAGATGTTTCTTCAAAGAAGGGAAAAAGCAGCAGAGTTTGAGGGGGAAAAAACACCTACATTTTGTAGCAACAGCTAAAAAGAGATAAGTACTTTTGGATGGAGCTAATAATTTCAGAGTCTGGAGCTCTCAGAGGAAGAAGGCCTGTTCTCGTTATTTTCCTCCTCCTCCTCCTTTAATTCATAGTGTGCATTGCGCCTATTGCGGGGAAAGCAAGTGAAGGGAAGTGGGGGAAATAATGACATGCAAACCAACAGACAAAACTATCACAGCCAAGATATTTTTGTCTCCATCCTCAAGTCATCTCATTTCTGTCAAACTCCTTCACTCCAACTTGCTTTCCAGGCTGCATCCCAAATACAAATGGTCCCCACGACAAATCATGGCCTGGTTTCCAGAAGAAACATTATGCACACCTCACGTCGAGGGCAAAGCCAACAGGCGATTCAGACATCATCCTGTGAGTCTCAAGAAGACCTTTATCGTGCAGCCTGGGTACCGGCTACTGTCTCACTGTTTGCCTCCGCGTGCAGGTACAGAGAAGACGCGAAGGCTTTTCTGCCTTATCTGGCCATAGGATATGAATACAGGTTCGTCCTTGCTAGCTGCCACCTTCTGCCCCAATCAAGGCACCCTGACTCATGATCCACTCAAATTATATCAAACCTAAATTTTCACCAGGACTACAGCCTCCTATCCTGCAAGGCGCTATTTATTTTTAGGCAATCAGAGCAAGAAAAACCTATATGCCAAAACAGGAGGTATGGGAAGTAAAACTTTTGTGAATCCTCACCCAAATCCTCCAAAATAAATGGACAATTTACAACAGGAAAATCACCATAATGAAGCACATATCCTCTGACCCATAGCCAGAGTGCTCTGGGGATACAACAAAATTCTCCACAAGAAGAAATTGGGGCTGAATATCCACAGGTTCATTATAATGAGCTTCTGCATCTCGGTGGCTGTGAACACATTTGATCTTCTTACTTTAAAGCATGTTCATTTCCACATGAAACGTATATTCCCCTGCTGAGACGACCAAGGGGGTAGGGGGAAAGGGCTACTGCCCATCTATGGCACGGAGTCTCCAAGTGGAATATACCATTTCTTCCCTTTGCTCTGATTGGGAAAGTGCAAGCAAGTATGGGGCGTCTTGCAAAACATGCGAAAGACCCTGTATGTCCGTGGAGTCACAGGTCCTAGGCACAGAAGGCTTAGGGCTGGTAAGCACGCAACACAGCAACACGGGCTGGCATGCAGAACAGCCAACTGCCTCCGGAGAAGAAAACCCTTCTGTTAGATCTATTAGATGAGCAAGAGAGAAAAAGAGGAATCGTATAAAATGTAATATCACATTTTAAGTCAGATTAGCATTTTCAAAAAGGTTATGGTATCCACTGCAAAAGAGAGTGCCATAAGAAAATAAAATTATCTCCCTATGCAGATGTAGCTTCCAAGAAAAATGAAACACATTCAGTGTGGGCTGTTGACTTGCCACCATCTTTCATGCCAAATCTGGGTTCTCTTAGGCGCTCTTCCCATAAGAACTAGACCTCTTCTGCTAATAGATGGATAAGGTTATACCCGCCTACTCCCCAAGTCAGAGTCCTACAAGCACACATGAAATTATTCCTTCTACTTAACTGATCTTTTCCGTTTTTTTCAATACAACTAAAGAACAGTGATGAGCAGTACAAAGAAACCACTAAGAGCACACAGAAGGGCACATTTTCCTCCTAATCCTATAGTGACATTCTGCAGCCAAAGTGTAAGTCCCAAAAGGTGTCAGAGTGCACCAGCAATCAAAATCTGCAAGCATGCTGCATGTGCACATGTCAGTACCAAAGCCGATCTTGACATGTTTTCTGAACAACATTCCTCTTTCTGAAAATCTGGCCCTCACCAAGAGCAGAGGCGTGCTTTCCAAACTTTAATGTGCATGCTAATGTGCCTGGTGATCTTATTAAATTGCAGATTCTGATTCAGCAGCTCTGAAGTAGGGCCCAGGATTCTGAATTTCTAACAACACCCAGGTGATGAGAACTCATCTCCTTTTTCTCTTTGAGAGGCAAGAATACAGATGACTTCACCTAGGACTAAGACCCCACCTCCCAAGCACTGTGAAATTTATAAAGGATTCCATTCATAACGATAGCTAGGGCCCACTGGATCACAAGGTGATGTTTTAGGCACTTGACATGTATTACCTCAGTTCGCTCTTTCAGTAGTTCATCACTATCACCCTCAGTTTACGGATAAGGAAACTGAGTCACAGAGTAATGAAGTAACTTTTCAAGGTCATAGAACTGGGGAACGAACTAGGATTTAAAGCCAAGCAGACTATCCCCAAAGCTTTACTAAAACTGATGCCAGGTAAGAACAAGCAAGTTATTTCTGAGAACTGGATATTCAGAAAGGGAGAGATGGTGAGCCTAGGAATTTAGATGTGGTCTTGTAGAAAAGAGAAGCACAAAGTTTCCACGTGGTCACCACCAGAGGGAATATATTAGCCAATTACATGGTGTAGCCAGGAGGAAAAATGCAAACAAGGTGTATTTTTAATTTTCCAACCAAGCTCCTCTAAACACCTTAGCAGATGTTCTCTGAACACTGTTACAACAGCCTACACGCTGTAGAACCACTGTGAAAATGTCCAGCTGTGGGGACAGAGGCGACCACTGGGACAGGGCTCACAGCCAAGGCACGGACACGATGTTGAAGTCAACTCTGAGCATCTCTCCTTTGACTTTTTGGTCTGTTTTGGCCAACGACAAGGAAAGAAAGGAGTACCATGCAGAGCTGCACCTTGCGAATGCAACGCCTGGTGGAAAGGCAGTGTCTTTGCAGCAGAAGAGAAAACGTGAAAAGAGGCGACCGCGTGGTGTAAGCGATGTGCTTCTTTTCCCAGTCAAGCTGCCTGGGCCCCAGCCGGAAGTCCCTGTGGCGCTGAACCAGGGTGATGGGGGAGCTCAAGGCCACCTAGGGAGTTTCGGTGGCGCTGTCCAAGGTTCCAATGATGACTGCGGGCACACTTTACCACCTCTGGGACTGCTGGGCATCTTTGTCTACCGCAAGGAAACCAGCGGACGCCTGTCTGAATAAACATGCCCCTAAAACAGGGCTTAGCAAGCTGCACCTGGTGGGTGGGAGCAAGAACTGTAAAGGGCGGACGAGAGAGGGGCCCAGCTGAGAAGTCAGTGGAAACCTGCCTAGAGGAGGATTAGCAGCCGCAGCGCGCAACACAATGAGATCTGTCTGCTTTTGCAGCGTAAGGCAAGGCGGGTGTGACTGCAGGGACCGGACCCCTCCCCCGCCCCAAGCCCCATCCTATTGTAGATACATTCCACTCAGGCACTGTATGGCCCAGGGATCACTCCACGGGGGTGGGGGTGGGGGGTAGTGCAGGAAGGAGGAGACCGGGAGAAACCCAGCCAGGGGTGGTTGTGGGAGGATGCGAACAGCAGCAGGAAGAATATCTGCTTAGAGATGCTCCTTCGTTTCTAATGAGGGGTGCTGCCTAGGAGCGCCATGAGCCAGCCAATCACTGAGCTGCTGAAGCAGGGAACTAGAGAGGGAGGAGGGGAAGGCCAGAGCCTGGGGTGGGGGTAGTAGGGAGATGCCCAGGCCCTGGGGGAAGAGAGCTGGTTCCTGGCTGGTACTAGAGACCTAAGGCAGCTCCATCTACCTCACTGCTGCACACCTGGAAGGTGCAGGTGAGGAGGAGCGAGGCCAGAAGAGAAGAGAAGAGAAGAGAAGAGAAGAGAAGAGAAGAGAAGAGAAGAGAAGAGAAGAGGAGGGGCCTCCTTTGCAGGTGCATCCTTCCCAAGAAATCTCCCTCCACAAGCATCAAAGTGCCCCGTCTCCCCCATGTTTAACACCACACCACTAGCTTGCCTCCTAAGAATCCCCTTTCCCACTCCACCACCCTCAATTCCTAATGGCCTTGCCAGGCACCCAAATTCTTAGTTAAGAGCAAGGCAGCAAGATGCCTAATCAGCAGCCTGCATTTGGTGCACCTGATTAAACCCCAATCACCCTGACACCACCACCATCAGCTGCCCCCACCAGTTCTTTATGGACAGAAGCTCCTTTGGAGCTAGAGAGAGGCAGGTGGCTTGCACACCTCTAGCCCTCAGCTGATCAATTCAGGCCCAGCAGACCTTCCTGGTTCCTGGACACTGGAAGAGCAACCAGCTGGGTCAAGCACTAAGGCAGGAGTACCCAACCCCAACCCCAGACCAAGGAAAGGATGGGTCCTGTGAGCTACTCTTGCTTGATTGAGAAGAGAACGCCAACTCGGAGCTGTTGGGCTGTGGTAACAGAGATGGTCTTCCCTGATGGCTACTCACGTCATCCCTTTCAGTGGACTTAAACTTAGTCCCCAGAGTCAGGTGGGTCTCCAGCCAAAAGCCTGTCTTACTTAATCATGTGTCCATAGGGCGACAGGGTTTTGGCCCAGGACTCTTGCAGTTTCTGAAATGATACACCTTATGAGACCTAAGGCAGCTCCATCTACCTCACTGCTGCACACCTGGAAGGTGCAGGTGAGGAGGAGCGAGGCCAGAAGAGAAGAGAAGAGAAGAGAAGAGAAGAGAAGAGAAGAGAAGAGAAGAGAAGAGAAGAGAAGAGGAGGGGCCTCCTTTGCAGGTGCATCCTTCCCAAGAAATCTCCCTCCACAAGCATCAAAGTGCCCCGTCTCCCCCATGTTTAACACCACACCACTAGCTTGCCTCCTAAGAATCCCCTTTCCCACTCCACCACCCTCAATTCCTAATGGCCTTGCCAGGCACCCAAATTCTTAGTTAAGAGCAAGGCAGCAAGATGCCTAATCAGCAGCCTGCATTTGGTGCACCTGATTAAACCCCAATCACCCTGACACCACCACCATCAGCTGCCCCCACCAGTTCTTTATGGACAGAAGCTCCTTTGGAGCTAGAGAGAGGCAGGTGGCTTGCACACCTCTAGCCCTCAGCTGATCAATTCAGGCCCAGCAGACCTTCCTGGTTCCTGGACACTGGAAGAGCAACCAGCTGGGTCAAGCACTAAGGCAGGAGTACCCAACCCCAACCCCAGACCAAGGAAAGGATGGGTCCTGTGAGCTACTCTTGCTTGATTGAGAAGAGAACGCCAACTCGGAGCTGTTGGGCTGTGGTAACAGAGATGGTCTTCCCTGATGGCTACTCACGTCATCCCTTTCAGTGGACTTAAACTTAGTCCCCAGAGTCAGGTGGGTCTCCAGCCAAAAGCCTGTCTTACTTAATCATGTGTCCATAGGGCGACAGGGTTTTGGCCCAGGACTCTTGCAGTTTCTGAAATGATACACCTTATGGAGCCTCGACTTCCCCACATACAGACAGTGCAGGTGTCTCTCCACCTGACGGGGACAGGGGCGGAAGGCCCAGCTTAAGGGGAAGAAAAAGGCAACTGAGCATGAAAATCAAAATCAAAATAAATAAAAAAGCAAGCCCTGAGGTTAAGGGCAACCCAGTCTACACAGAGTCCAGCTGAGAAGGGAATGGGGGCTGGCTAGCAAACAGACTGGCTCAGCCGAGAGAGGGGCAAACATCACAATCACATGTACCCAGCGGCACTAGGTATTTCCACATAGAAAAAAAAAATCAAAAACCAAGTCTTACCTGGAAAAACACTAGTGCCCAAACCGACCTCCACGGCACAAAGCTTGCCCCTTAGATGCACCTGAAGAGTGCACTTGAGCAAAGGGACAAATTGGCACCCGGAAAGGAGTGGGGGTAAATTCCATGCTGGGTTTCCCCCTTCACCCGAAGAAATGCAAAGGGAGAGAGGGGAGTTAAGGTGGGCAAGAAAGGATATGGCCAATCGATGAGCTTCTTGGCGTATTTCCTGACAATGTTATCTTCTCCGAAGATGAACAGGGATCTGTTGACGGTGAAACAGTTCTGCCGGACGGGGATGGGGTTGTACAAAGCCATAGTCCGCGCCCTCTGCGCTTTCGACTGCTTGTAGGCGGCCGCCGGCCCCGAGGCCGGCACGGGGGTTCCTTGCCGATTCCTGCTCTGGTCCGAGTCTCCATCGCCCGACCCCGGCCTGCCGACCACCGCCTCCCCGAAGCGAGCCATCCTGAAGTTTAAACAGACAGAAGACACACAAAGGTGATCGCGGCCGAACACCCGCACACAGCAACAAGCAGAGAGACACACGGAGACTCAGGGCCGCATCCAGACAGGCACGCGGACCACCGCCTCTGGGGAGCCCTGGGAGCTCTTCGGAGAGGAGACCGCAGCAGCCTCGCCGCTCTGAACAGTGGAATCTAAATGCAACCTCTGCGAAGCTCCATTCCTCAAGAAGGAAAAAGGGGGGCAGGGGCTTGGGGGTGCTCGGCTTCTGGAAGCAATTTTTTTTTCAAAATGCCAGTGTATGGTGGCGTTCAGGGAGCGGAGAGCAGAGGGGTGGGGTAGGCTGCTCTTCGAACATAGCTCCTCTTCGGGCAGACGCACCACCACCGAGTTCAGGAACAGAGGCAGGCACTGGCCCGCTGGTAACAGTTTGGTGATTTATTGGTTGGGGATAGGGGTGGAGAAGGAGGGAGGAAATGAAAACAAAAGAACTTAAAAAAAAAAATGAGAACGGGGTTACGGTGACATGCTTTATAACACCAGCCCCTGCAAGTCCATCTGAGACATTCCACAGCCAAGACTCAGGTCTTTAAATCTGCCAGCACAGACGCATCCGAAGGTTGGAGAGAGAGGGAGGGAGGGGGGAGAGCGGTACTGAGGTTCCTGCGTAAACCGCAACGCCCAAAATATCAAAATAAGAAGTCGATCCAACCGGAGAGGGACAAATGACTTCAAAGCTCCTGCGCTTGGGGTAGAAGTTGAGCAGCATCCAGAGAGCAGCGAAGCCCGAGTGCCAGCATCCGCCCGGAGCGCTCGCCGCCGCCACCGCCGCTGCTGCCGCCGCCTCCCCGGATCAGCATGCAACAGCGATCCGCGG
>NW_006159534.1:3404449-3405215 GCF_000334495.1 Tupaia belangeri chinensis | reverse complement strand
GAGCGGACGGCCGAGGGAGGAGCAGGTTGCCGCCGAGCCTAGCGGAGGCCTGACCTAGGACTGGCCCAAGGACCGAACTTCCTTGCTAACGACTCGGCCTTCCACTTCCACCGGCCGGCACCCTCCACGCAGCGTTGGAGCAGGCGAATGGAGCGGGGGAGCGAGCAGGGACGAGCGAGCGGAGCGCAGAGGCGCAGCCAGGCGCGCGCTGGGGAGGGGCCGCGCGGGCGGGAGGGGCCGGGAGGCGGCCGGAAGGCTGGAGGTTCCGGGGAGGTGAGGCTGCTTGGCCTTAGTGATTGGTGTGGCCAAAGGGGAGCGAGCCACCTCTGCAAAGGTCCAAGGAAGAGTCGCCTTTACCCAAGTAATACCGACAAGAGAGCGGCGGGGGGGGGGGGGGGGGGGGGGGGGGCTAAAAAAATCCTGCCTTAACCCAAAAGTCATTGAACTGTAGATTTTAAGTAGATAGATGGCATGCTGTGTGGATCATATCTAAATAAAGCCATTTTTAAAATACCTGACTTTTGGAATCCTTTATGTACATCCTCTACTACCATATACTGCCTGGAGTAAAGATGTGATAGCTTGTGCTCCAGCTGCCATCTTGGACTGTGAGGATGAGGGCCACACACTTTTTTTTTTTTTCTTAAGAGGTTTTCGCTATAGGGCGCGTGCACTCGCCAGACAGACAGAGAAAGACAGAGAGACAGAAAGCGAGAAATCACCCCCAGGGGGGATGGTCATGCCGCAATCCCTTCTCCTCCATTCT
>NW_006159534.1:3395460-3404074 GCF_000334495.1 Tupaia belangeri chinensis | reverse complement strand
GCGGGAAGGCTGGAGGTTCCGGGGAGGTGAGGCTGCTTGGCCTTAGTGATTGGTGTGGCCAAAGGGGAGCGAGCCACCTCTGCAAAGGTCCAAGGAAGAGTCGCCTTTACCCAAGTAATACCGACAAGAGAGCGGCGGGCGCAGCTGGCGGCGCGGCGGAGTCTCCGCAAGGGAGCGGACCAGCGTGGGGCGCACACGCACGCGCGCACGCACTCGCGCCTTCGGTCCCCGCAGAGAGGGGTCGCCAGTGCTGTGCCTGAATCCGTGCCCTTGCGGGGAGAGCGGGCCTTTGCACCCTCTGCGCCGGGGCCCCTTGCTGCTCTTCTGCGTTCCAAGATCCAAGAATACTGCCAGGAATTTCCATGGGAAAGGCAGCAACCTTCCGCACACTCTGGTGGCCCCATGGGGTCAGCAAGGACCTTTGGGGGCTCCACGTCCTGGGGTTGGGCCACCTTCCTGAGGGAACCTCTGTCCTCCTGGGGCAGCCTCCTGGGCTTGACTATTGCTGACCTCAGAGCCACCCATTGTGGTCACAGACTGGGGCCCTAGATGGTGAGTTAAGGGCTAAAACTACCCTTCTGGAAATTCCGACAGAGGGATCCTGCTGCCCCCATCTTTTGCTCCCAAATAAGTTCCACTGAGTTTTTCAACCCCACCCCATTAAGGAAGAAAAATAAATTAGTGTCTTAAGGGCTTCTGTCCTGGGACCCAGGGTTGTGAACTCAGGAGGGCACGTGGAAGGCGGCTGCCCTCTTCCTCATCCACACTAGCTGGGGCAGGCCTTCCTCCACTTTCTTCTACCTTAGCGTCACAAAATCTGGTCCAGATCTTCCCTACCTGAGCCAAGGAAAGGAAAGAAAAAAGAGGGACAGAGGAAGGAAGCAGGGAAGCTCCCCAAATCCCCCAGGCTGGAGGTGACTGTGGCTTCATGTGTGTGAAAGGCAGTATCTCCGCCTGGGAGATTAGCCAGCGAGAAGCGACACTGAGTGTGAGGCACGTGTGTTCCTACCTCTGTGTGGGCAAGGCCATGTGAGCACCGACACATGTCTATTCTGTGAGAAGGTACATGAGCGTAAGTGTCTGAAGGAAAACCTCTGGGTACTGGAAATCCAAAGGAATGGTCTCCACCCAATGCTCCCACCCCCAGCAGGCACTGCTGCCCTTTCAATTCGGGGGAGCCCACTTCGAACCAAATTACTATTCCAAGTGAGTCAGCTCTCCTTGCTATCTGGACTTCTGCCTTTCCGCCTACCTGCATTGGAGGGTCCTCTCCTATCTTAGTTCTAGTCAGAAGTGTGTGTGTGTGTGTGTGTAGTTCCCATGAAGTCCCTTGCACCAGCCAAACACTTTGAGCCAGTCACAAGTGGCTGTCTCAGTAAACCACAGAATTAGATGGGGCTTCCAGAAATGACCAGGTCCCTGTCCCTATTTTTAGGCAGGACTGTAATCCACAGAACAAAATTCATTCAAATCATTCATTGACAAATATTTTTGAGCACCTTCCATGTGCTGGACACTGGTTTAGGCATTGAGGATACGATAAAGGAGCAGATTGCATAACGTGGCTAAAATGCTTCCCAAACTCACCCTCACACTGCTGCCTCACCCCTTTCCTTCTTGATCTAGCCTCAGCAGACTAGAGGGTGGACTGCCTGTTAATGCCCAGAGTAAGCAGCACTCACGGCCTCTTCCCTCTCAGAGGTGGTTCTCAGAAGATCAGAGATGGCTGACTTAGCTTTTCAATGCCGTGTCCTCGGCAGAGGTCCAGTACGAATTCCCGTTTCTCTTTCTATGTCTTATGTTCTCTGTGGCTGCGTAATTCCTTAGAGACTGAGGATACTCAAGATGGGATGTTATACGTGGATATCTGAGGTCTCACTGGAGTTGAGATCCCCTTTCCCAGAAGACAGGGATTATGAACGTGTGGGTCGGAGGTGACGTGGAATGCAATGGGGAGTATGAGCACCTATGTAGAGGAGCTAAAAGGGGAAACTTGCATGAGGACAGACATGACGGCATAAAAGTTTGGGAAGGATTTGGCTTAGGGACAGTAATGCCAGCGGCGAGGCACAGTCTCACCTCCACCTGCTCCCTGGCTGTCACAGCACTCGGGAGCTTTGAAGTCTATGAATTTCTAGATTGGTTTCATGTTGTCCAGGTCCCCAAGATGGCTGCGATTTTAATTGCTGAATAATGTATGTGCTTAGTGTTTCCAGTGACATAAACCCCATAGCAGACCCTTACTCCAGACCTCTGGGCTCAGCCTCACAACACATGGATTACGACCCGGATCCAACACACTAAGCAGCAGTTTCAGAAACATTAGTCGTATGCCCACCTCTGGGAAGGGGCAGAATGGTAACTTCTAGCATATCTAACTTGCAATCATGGCATTCCTAATTCCCATGCTGCTTTCAGGTCAGTAATCATGTGATTTCAAATTGTTCATCATCAAAAGAAGAGACTATGCAATGATGCCAGTGGGAATGGTATGCTTACCATCCTCAAATTGAACTTCATCAGTGGCCAAATGCCTCTGGCACCATGCTGGGAAGTTGGTGAACACCCCTACTGCCATCAGAAAGGACCCTCAGAAAACGTCTGCAATGAGGCACAGCCATCACAGTCTTCATCAAGGAATCGGGTAGTTTTCATCTGCTGTTCTCTTAAAGACCCCCAAGTGGAAATGTGGAAACTCAGCTACTGGTAACATCACTGTGATTGGAAACCAGTTTGCACACCTTTTGAAAATGCCTTTCCAGACTCAGAGGGCCAATCGCTCTGTTTTCCTGTTGTCAGAGCACCATCTACTGGTCACCTGTGAGACATCACTGTGAGCACAAGGACTCAGCAGCCCAGCACCCCATGCGCCAGGTCTCAGTTCCCAGACATTCCTAAGCAGGTGACCTCTTGTCACTAACCCTCTTCTCCCTGTGAGATCCAAGCTAAAATGTCACCAAAATGTAATCAACACATTTCATGGTACTGGAAAATACAACCTCACACATTGGGACAAGGTCAATACACTCACACACACACACACACACACCTTAAGACAGTGCAACCAAATGCTCTACAAGTTTTCTACAAGCAGTGGCCTGCAAGCTAAGAGTCCAACAGAAGCCAAAGAAGTGAGGGAAAAACTTGCCCAGGTATTATGGATACTATGCAGACTGTTACATTTCAAAGCCTTTACCCTATAGCCCCTCTACTCTGGTGAACCATCAAGATGCAAGCAGGAGTGATCGATATTGGTAGAAGCCCCCTCCAACCTCTTCTGTAAGAAGAAAACAAGGTAGTCACACTGCCCCCAGACCAGGCAGGCCATGGAGGTCTGTACTAACACAGATAGGTGTGAGTAGCAAGGTCGGAGAAACACTTCCCCTACTCCCCTCATTCATAAAGCTCTTCCCAGATCTGTCAGGCATTGGGCCATGTTCATATGAGACTCTGGCCCGTCACGGAGGAATCTGCAAATATGGACCTCATCCAAAAGGCACGTGCTCCTCCCACTAGGCTTGCTCCCTCCTCTGCCCCTACCCTGCCAATAACACACAGATAGCTTATGCTTAAGCTATCAGAGCTCCTTTTGTTCTATTTTTCCTCGTTGAGCTTTTCCAAGAAATAGACTCTTATGCAAAGCTGTGCTCTAAGGAACATAATGCAGGGAGGATTTGGGAGTGGGTTCTTAAGAAAAAGTTGGCAGAAGACCATGTGCAAATGCACAGAAGAGCAGAGGAGCATTATGGCAAGGCAGACATCTTGGGAGTCTGGTTGCTTTCACAATACCTCACAGCCCGTACTTGGGGGAAAACATAACTTCACATCCTTATGTAATGTCCATCCCTAGAACCAGCATCTTTCAACCTATGCCTGAGGAACCCCCCCCCAGCTCCAGCACCCTATCAGCTATCTATAGATCCACAAATTTGGGGAAAAATTTAAAAAATTAAAAAGTATTTTTAAAACTATTCATATATGACAACATTTCCTTAGGTGCCAACTATAATGCTTTTGCATCTTTGCTGCAGGACCTGTGAGGCATATTCTGTTATCTGAGCCCAGCGGGTCAGGGAGTTGTCCAAGTGCTCAGAGCTAGAAAATAACAGAGCTGGATCTCCTGATAGTAAGGCCAGGATTCATCACAGTGCGTGGTCACTGTTAACATATAGAATCTCTGGGGCCAGCAGGTGGCATAGTGGTTAAGGCATTGGACTTCCATGTAGTCAACCTTGGTTCAAGTTCCATACCTGGAGTTTGAAACTCACACTAGGCACGTGTGCATGCTTGCCCAAAATCCCTAGAGGAGAGTGGAGGAGAAGAGATTGCGGTGTGGCCATTATCCGGGGCCGTGGGGAGGGGTGACTTCTTGCTTTCTGTCTCTCTGGTGAATGCATGTACTTTATAGCAAAAATCTCTTGGGGGGATATATATATATATAATCTCAAAACCATGTTTCCCTTGCTAAGAGTCAGGTCAGAGGCATGATCTTGAACTAGAAAGTCTCCTAGAAAGTTAAATTTCCAAGAATGGATACCACTCTGTCCCATAGGGCCCTTATGAACACTTAGTATATGTAAAGCTCTTAGAACAGCACCTATCACACAGCAGGTGCTGCATAAGTTCTTGCTACACTTCAGCTGTAGTGGCTGTGACCACAGTCACACACAGCGAACACTGCATATCTGGTGGCTTTGTTTCTGAAAGCAGATTTCAGAAGTGTAGCTCAAGGATGGTTTGTGTGTGTGTGTGTGTGTGTGTGTGTGTGTGTGTGTGTGTGCAGGTGGATGGAGAAGCAGAGATGTGTACGTGCCTGAGATGTGGTCACAAAGATGGATAGGGAAGAGAGAAGCAAGAAACACATCAGAGACTGATGTCTTCAGAGCTCAGAGGCCATGGTACCTGAGAGCAGCATGTGTGTTTCTTATTCATGAATTCATAAGCCCATTTAATAAATGCTCATTAATCCCTTTTGATGTGTCAGGCATTGTTCTCAGGCATTCTGAGGCTCAAAGATAAATTAGACACAGTCACAGCCTCTAAGAGCTTACAGTTTAAAAGAGGAGAAAACACGCCTGCGAAGGACTCTAGTGCCAGGCAGGACATAAAGTGTACCCCAGGAGAGCACTCAGGAGCAGCAGAGAAGCCAGGAGCAGGGGAGCATCCCTGAGATCCCTTTCAAAGAGACAGCATTGGAGCCCAGGGCCACAGCCTGGGGCATGACTGCTTGAGATGTGGAAGTCATGCAAGACACTGGGCTTGATGAATCAATCTGCATTTTTACTTTCTTTCACTGAATCTAGGATCACAAAGATTACAGCACTCCCACTCCAATCATTCCTTTTCCATAAGATGAGGTAGTTTTTCAGCCTGGGCAAAAGGCAAATATGTTTAAGCTAATAGATAATAACCCTCTGGGGAAAGCCCCCAAGAACATCCTCTGTTCTGCTTTTCCCAGAGTTTAGCCCACAATGACAATGAGCCCCTCCTCATCCCTATCAGTCCACCTCTCCTCCTACCCTCAGTATCCCAGCCTACTGCCCGGCCAAGCCAAACACAGCGGGAGGACTCAGCAGAGCTCTAGCTCCAACTGGTGGGGGAGAGTGGAGGGTGAGAACAACTGACGGAAGCACGCCCATCCATCCGCCCCCATGGCCTCTTGACTCAGAAAGCACAACACAGCCCACAGGTTGCAAAGCTCGCTCTACCTGGGTGGGTTCAGGCTGATTCATTCATTCAGCAAACACAGAGTGAGCACCTTCCACATGTCGGCATCGGCATCGTGTCAGGTGCTAGACCAGAGGAGGCAGTGCCTCGGAGGAGAAGGTGCCTGGCTGGATGCTTATCTTGTCTTGATCCACTCCCCACGTTCCACACTTGAAGATAAGGTTCCAATAGTAGAAAAAGCAGCTCAGGCTGAATCAGAACTACAAGAACACCGAAGGCCCAGAGAAGAGAATTTGATTCCTCTGCACCCACCCGTCCTGCCTCTCCCAGAGCCCTTTGGGCTAGAATCATCAGCAGATGAAGTCACCACCTGTCCATCACCGTCCCTCTCTCTCCCACTCTCTCCTACACTGAGCAGCTGCTTACACCCACCGGGTAGAAAATAATCAGAGTGAATAAGGCATTCCCATATGATATGGACGTAAGACCAGTTTTGAAACATACACCTGGGCAGGCCGTTGGCTGGCTCCATCCCTTCCTCTCCCCAGAAATTGCATTGAGAACCCCCCACTGACCGCCCTGTGGTCCCTATAATACTCTTTTCCATGACAACTCTGCAGCACTGGCTCCATTGACCTCCTCCCCTTCCCAGAGATCCACCCCACTTGGCATCCCAATCACTGCCCCTCCCAGATTCTCACTGTGTGCCTCTCTTCCTCCTCTTCTTATTCCTTTCTCCTTATTGTGAGAGTGCCCCACAGATATATCCTGAACCCCTTTATCTTCTCTCCCTCTGAGGTCATATCTTTACCCATAGTTTCAATTAACCCCTTTCCTTTCACCTCCAGGCCTCACCTTCACTTCTCACCTCATTTCCACATCCAAGTGTCCAATGAAGTAGTGAGTATGTCTGCAAGGCTGTCCCACATCACCTCAAACCAATGTGTTTAAAAGTGAATCATAGTTCGCTGGACTCCCACGTAGTCGACCGTGGTTCGAGTCCTGGACCCGGTGGCTGAAACTCACGCCAGGCACGTGTGCATGAGTGCCCAAGATTCTGGGAGGAGAATAGAGGAGAAGGGATTGCGGCGTGGCCATCCCCCCTGGAGGGTGATTTCTCACTTTCTGTCTCTCTGTCTCTCTCTGTCTTTCTGGCGAGTGCACATGCCCTATAGCAAAAACCTCTCCAAAAAAAAAAAAAAAAGTGAATCATAGTAATCCCTACAAAGCCAGCTGCCCCTCCTAACATTCTAGTTTCTGTTCATGTGACATCATTCTCCCTGTCACTCAATCACTTAACTTCAGTGACTTCCCATTGTCTATCAATGGCCAAACTCCTTAGCCTGATGATTCAAGATAATCTAAATTCACCCTACCTTTCTGACAGCACCTCCCCATGTGCTACAGAATTAACATAGTTACAACAAACATGTCACACTCATACCCACCTCAGAGCTCTTCATCACAACACCTGCTTCAGAATGCTCCCAAGAACATCCTCTATTCTGCTTTTCCCACTCCTAGGCACCCTTCCATGTGTGATGCAGCTCCATTCTGCCTCCTCTTAAAGCCTTCCATAATCTCTCCAGCTCTAGGACCTGCTATAAACTCAAAGAATTTCCATCTCCTATAGTTCCTGTGTATTCGGTATTATTGGTATAGTTATAACTTGGCCATTATGTTTCTATTGAATTTTTCAATTCCACCTGCTTTATCTTCTCAACTGTAATGTAAGCTTCTCAAGAGTGGAGACCACATCTTCTCCTTCATCTTATTACCTAGAGTGCCTGCATGATGTTATCCTCACAGCAGGCCTTTCCTAAATACATAGTCAATGAATAAATTAACCTCTTGAAACACTTTTTGGTGATAAAGACTTTGGCTATCAAGCAGGTATTTCGCCCCTGTCTGAGGAGCTTACCCTTCTCCTAACACATCTGACTCCAACTCTGAGCCTCTGCTCTGATGCCAGATGTTTCCAGCTGTTATTTCTAGACTAAGTAGTCATCTTGACCTTTAAAAAGAACAGATTCTTGAGACTAGCATATGGCATAATGGTTACATCGCTGGACTTCCACATAGCCAACCCCAGTCCAAGTCCTGAACCGGGCTACTTAAAACTCACTTTGGGTGTATGTACATGCATGCCCAAAATCCTGAGAGGAGAATGGAGAGGGGACTGTGGTGTGGCCATTTCCCCTGGGGGATGATTTCTCACTGTTTCTCTCTGTCTCTTCAGCAAGCTCACCAGCCCTATAGGGAAAAAAAAAAAAAAAAAGGAAGGGATTCTTACGGGTCTTATAGGGAACCAGGTGACTCTAATTCAGGGAGAATTTTTCCAACACAGTAACAGCCTCGCATGTATCTTCTCAATCACTGAATTACAGGGTTCATTCTCCTATAAGGAACATCTCCTGCTCTTAAAAACATAGTTGACATAGTTGAGGGGGACCAGCAGTTAGCATAATGGCTATGTCACTGGACTCCCACGTAGTCGACCGTGGTTCAAGTCCCGGACGTGGTGGCTTAAACTCATGCCGGGCGCGTGTGTGTGAGAGCCCAAGATCCCAAGAGGAGAATGGAGGAGAAGGGATTGCGGCGTGGCCATTCCCCCTGAGGGGTGATTTCTCGCTTTCTGTCTCTCTGTCTCTCTCTGTCTGTCTGGCAAGTGCACGTGCCCCATAGCAAAAAAATCTAATAATAATTAATTACTTAATTTTTAAAAACCATGGTTGAAATAAAATCTGGGAAATCATTAATTAAAGAAAATATTTATATTCCTACATAAAGAACATTTTCAGATCCCTGTTTATAGAAATAAAACATGAAGAATAAAGTTCTGATATGTGTGTGTGTGTGTGTGTGTGTGTGTGTAGTATTAATTAGTTCCATCTCTTCTTACTACAAAAAAAAGAGGGAAAAAAGTTAAATACATCATATACTCACA
>NW_006159534.1:3386178-3395435 GCF_000334495.1 Tupaia belangeri chinensis | reverse complement strand
TACAAAGAATTACATTTGAAAAAAGACACACACACCCTTGCTTGTATGTGAAAATACTCTGGAATCTGATCTGATCGCAAGTTCTGCCAGCCAAGTGGACAAACATACAAGTAATCTTCCTATGCTGGTGAGAGCTTTTCAGACAGACTTAATATGGTGTATTCAAATGTGAAAAATTACAAGCTCTCTTGAAGATTTTTAAATATTTCCAGAATGCCATTTTAAAATGGAAAGGTAGAAACATAATTCTTAATCAAGAGAGAATTTCAGAAATATTCTTAAGAATCTTAAGAAGCCACCCCCTTGGACACACACACACACACACACACACACACACACACATAAATACACTCACAATAAAGCAATATAGAGCAATATAGCCCTTTCCCTTAATGACTGTTTTTCACACAACCACACCATCGCTCTTGCACATTCTTCAAAATCATTCTACCATATGTAGTCAAGTATTAATAATTCAAGGCTTTGTATTATGCTGTTTTCTTTTTGTTTAAATAATCTCTCTTCTCCAGTAAGTCAGAACTTCATATTGTAAATTCCAATGCTATATAAAACAGAGAAAATTATTATAATAAAAATAAAGGTGATGGAGTTTATAATATTACTTACAATAAGCATTAAATACATGCTGAGCATCCCTAATATAAACATCCAAAATCTCAAATGCTCCAAAATCCAAAAGTTTTTAGGCCCATCATGACACCACATGTGGGAAATCACACATCTGACCTCATGTGATAAATAGCAATCAAAACACTACAATGTAAAAACACTGTGCGCTAAATTTCCTCAGGCTATGTGTATAAGACATAAATGAAACATAAGTGAATTTCACTTTTAGACTTGGGTTGCATTCCCAAGATATCTCATCATGTACATGCAAATATCCAAAATCTAGAAAAAAAAATTTTAAAAGGAGTCTAAAATACTCTGTTCCATGAGGCCAACAAGTGATATGGTGGTCAAGGCAGCTGGATTCCCACATGGTCAACCACAGCTCAAGTTCCAGACCCAGTGACTTGAAGATCACACCGGGCACATGTGCATGCATGCCCAAAAATCCCAAAAGGAGAAGATGGAGAAGGGATTGCAGCATAGCCATCCCCCCTGGGGGGTGATTTCTCATTTTTCCTCTCTCTGTCTCTCTCCTTTTCAGAGAGCACACACACCCTATGACAAAAACTTAAAGAATATTAAATAAATAAATAAATAACTCTGCTCTCAAGCATTCTGGCTAAGGAACACTCCACCTGTATTTATTATGTGCAAAGCCCTGTGCTAAACACCCTACTCTCTTTATTTCTCAGAATAATAGTAGGTACGATTATAATCCCCACTTTAAATATTATAAAAGCAAGACTGAAAAGATGAAATTATTTCCCTAACATCAGATAGGTAGTGAAGGGCATAGCAGAAAGTCAATCCTAGATCCACCTGATTCCAAACCCATTCTCTTAAGCACTTCGAGGCCTCTTACTGATATCATTAGCAGAGATTCAGGCCAATCACTTTATTTTATGATGAACCTGCAATTCCAAGAGGCAAGACTATGTCCAGACTCTACAAACAGTGCTGAAGGGCATCAGAATTAACAAGTCAACACCAGAAGATGTGCACCTCAGTGCTTGTTGGATTCCTAACCCCACTTACAAAACTGGCAACAGCAATAACTGCTCTCTGAATTCCAACGGGGCTGCTGAGAAATTAGATGTGAGGCTCAATTCCCTAGTGCATTGTATTCTAATATAAACCAGTGTGATTAGCTGACCTGAAGCTGTCTGTAGTTCCTGCTAGAGTTTTGCATTACAATGTCCCCAGTACCAAGAAGCCTGCCTAGGAGAACTGAGTCCAACTTCAAAAACTTTTCAACTCTTCAGAACTTCTCCAAGTTCAAAGAGTATGCTATTGCCCACAATTGACTCACAATGAGCACAGTTCCACAATCACAGACTTGTTTTTCAATGAACAGCCTCAACTCCTGAGCCCCTGGTAGCTCCCCTCAGGTAGGTAGCTATGCAGAAAAGCCATCAGCCAAACTCTGAAAGGATCCACAAGAAAGAGAAAGGAGAGGAGACAGGATAGTTGTTCAGTAGCAGAAAAGAAGGGTCTGCTGCATTGTAAACCCCAATATTAGCAGTGCTCTGTGTTCAGCAAGTCCAAGAGTAGCACTATTCCTACCATTCAAGGACATCAATGCAGATCATGGTGTATGACTTTAATATTTTTTCATGAATACTTGTGCTGCCAACGCGTGCCACTAAAGGATTCAGCAAATTTAAATCCTCCTGCCTCTCAACTTGTTGTTTTCCTGCCTGCACTCCAGCAGGTAAAACACCCACAGACTCACAGTGCTCCGGGCTGTAGAATTCACAGGAGTCTATAATGTTCAGGTTATTTTTAAACTTTCAGGCCACTCTCCCTCCTCACGAACAGCAGGCCTGCCATTTAGAACGGTGTTTAACCCACACCCCACCTGCTTCGAAACTTTAGCTTTTTGTGTTAAAAGAAAAGAAGCAATCCTTCAAGTGTGTGTGCACAGGAACGCTTGCATGCGCGTGTACACACACACACACACACACACACACACATAGCTAAAAACTGAAGATCGTACCAGCTCCCTAGGAATGAAAGACCCAGCTCACAGAATGCTGTTCAGATTGTTGAGTGATGATGTGCATGAAAATGTTTTGGAACCTCATAGTGTCACACCACTGTGGGAGATACTATTGTTATATTTTCAGGGACAGACACCAGGCATTATAGGTGATATCAAAAGACAATTTCTTCTTTCCAAAACAGAATTACAACAGCACAATCAAAGCATTCAAGGCCCTTCATTTTCTCAGGGAGCCAGACAGGAGCTGGTTATGAGGTATTAGGTTATAATTTTCTTCAAACTAATTGCTTTTTTTTTTCCTTAAGTGAGAGGAAAGGGAAACAGATTCTCAAAACAACTCAACAAAAAGTTAAACAGAGGAGTCAAAGAAAAATCTTCAAAGTGGTAATAATAACCAATGTTTGTGGAGGGTTGAAGCAGTGTGTATGTGTTACTTCATTTGCTCTGTAAAAGAATCCTGTGGAGGAGCTATGGTTGGTTTTAACCATTTCTCAGAGAGCAATGAAGGGGCCAGAGAAATTAAGTCTCTAAACTAAGACTATGCAGAGCTAGACTTGGAGCCTGGGGCTCCCTGATGCCAGAGGCTACATCTTGCCACTGCCTGTTTGCTATGGTTTGAATGTCTGCATTCTCTCCAAAATTCAGGTTGAAACTTAACCCATAACCCCTAATGCAACAGTTTCAAGAGGTAGGGCTTTAGGAAGTGATTAGGCCATAGGATTAATTCCATGGATGGATAAGTTCCTGGTATGGTTTAGATAATGGTTTGTCCCTTAAAGGTTCATTTTCTGGAAGACTGATCGCCAGTGGCTTTGGAATGTGGTGAGACCTTTAAGAGGCACGGCCTAATAGGAGGGCACCATCCATGGTGCATGGGAAAGACAAGCAGAGGAAGTAGAAAAGTCTGTTTCCTCTTCCTCTTTCTGCAGGTACCTTACTTCCTCTCCACTTCTGTTGACCATGTTGTGATGCTGATCCCATGCCTTTGGACTTTCTAGCCACCAGAACTATAAGCCAAATAAACCTCTATTCTTTTTTTTTTTGGAGAGGTTTTCGCTATAGGGCGCGTGCACTCGCCAGACAGACAGAGAGAGAGACAAGAGAGACAGAAAGCGAGAAATCACCCCCCAGAGGGGATGGTCACGCCGCAATCCCTTCTCCTCCATTCTCCTCTCGGGATCTTGGGCGGGCACGCACGCACACGCGCCCAGCATGAGTTTTAAGCCACCGGGTCCGGGACACGAACCGTGGTTGACTAGGTGGGGAGTCCAGCGACATAGCCATTACGCTAACTGCTGGCTCCCTAAACCTCTATTCTTTATAAATCACTCAATCTCAGGTATTTTGTTATAGCAGCAGGAACAGACTAAGACAACCTTACTGTGAGAGACAAGTTGAAGAATAAGTGTAGCCTGAGCACTAAGGCTGGAAGAGAATGGTTTCAAGGGCCCAGAATAGAAGTGCTTGGAGCCATTCAGGAGTCAAAAAGGGTCACACTGTGGATACAGAGAAAAGATGAAGTCCTTTACCTGGAAACTGCAGAGTCTGCATGAACTACAGATCCCCACAAAGCCACTCAATCATCCACCCTACAGGGAGCAGGATGTCACAGACAAAATCAGTCACAGACAGTTCCCAAATGTCTTCCCCTTGGTGTTCTACTTCCCAGGGCAAAGGCTATACCCTCTATAGTCCCACTGTTGCTCCAGGAGTCTACTACAGACTGAATCAAGCAGGCTTCTCTCCCAGCAAACCTTTTAACCAAAAATCCTAACAGGCAGGAGGGATGACTCAGAGAGCCTCCTCCTCTCCTTCTCCTTCCTCACTCTCTGGCAGAGGCACTTAGAAGTGATAAAATGATCAGGTGGCTCAACAATTTTACAGCTCAAGACAGTCCAAGGGATTTTTTTAAACCAGAGTCTGTTTCCCTGAAGGCTATTAGGGTGTGTGCACATTCTCATGCAGCAGGGACTCAGCAAGAACTGGCTACCCTCACCTTCCTGCTTCCCTCAGGAGCATTTCCAAACTGCTCTTCTTCTCCCACTTCACTAACTGCCCCTTCATCTTTCTCCCCTTCTCTTCTTCCATCTCCTAAATACGTATTCATCCCTCAGATCCTGTTTCCTGTCTTCTTCACTACAAACACACCCTCTTCTGGTGACCTCATCTACCCTATGGCTTCAACTAACACTAATATCTGGAAGACTCTCGGATATTTATCTTTGCCTGTTCTTTTTAAAGACTGGCACCACATTTGCAATTGCTCAGACAGGCTCTTTCACCTGGAGGACATGACAGCACCATGAATCAACTGGTTTAAAACAAATTCATCATCTTTTCCTCCAAACCAGCTTCTTACTGGGTCTTTTAATTCTGTTTGCAGAATCACGGTCTTCCCCTAACTCAAGCACAAAATTTAGGACACGTCTTTGGCCCGACCTCCCACACCAATCCTTTCCCAAGTCTCATCACCTTTTTTGGCTATGCCACTTTCACATTCTTCTTTTCTTTTCCATGTGCACCTCAAGTCAGAACTTCGTAGGTCGCACTCAGGAGAGAGGAAGAACCTCCTAACCAGACTTCTTCCAGATTCTACCAGGACAACTCACTGCACAACTCAGCTCTGACTCTATTCCCAACTTTCAGGGCAATAAAACCCAAGAGCTTATTGGGAACCAGCAGTTAGCGTAATGGCTATGTCGCTGGACTCCCATGTAGTGGACAGTGGTTCGCGTCCCGGACCCAGTGGCTTAAAACTCACGCCGGGCACGTGTGCATGCGTGCCCAAGATCCTGAGAGGAGAATGGAGGAGAAGGGATTGTGGCGTGACCATCCCCCCTGGGGGGTGATTTCTCACTTTCTGTCTCTCTGTCTCTCTCTGTCTGGCGAGCATATGCGCCCTATAGCGAAAACCTCTCCAAAAAAAAAAAAAACAACCAAGAGCTTATTCAGTGTTGTATTTCCAGTGCCTAAAACAGTATCTAGTAAGAAAATTATTGATTAAATTAATTTTTGTTCAAATTAATGAGTTTTCAAGTGCCTATCAACTACAACTATGAAATCATGAGCTCTTATCATCTTAGAGTAGAAATAAACTTAAATATCATTCACCACAAGTTCTTATTACCACTACTATTACTCTGGTGAAGCAGGGCTGTTCACCATTCCCCCAAAACACCTTGAAATTTTCCTTCTCTGAATCATTTGTCATTTTCTTTCTCCCTTCCTCGCCGCTTATTCTAGAACCACCTGTCAAAAAACTATTTAAGCTTAAAAGCCCAGTTCATATGATACCTCCTCTATGAAGCATTTTGCAATCCTATGACAAAGACAAGCTTCCTCTCCTCTGGATGTGGCCCTGCCTCGTGTACACTGTGGTGTACACATCTCTTCTCTTCTCCCTCACTGCACTGCAAGGCCTTAACTTAATCATCCTTGTGTTCTCCACAGTAACTAATGCATCATCAAATGCATTATGGATACTGAATGCTTATTTATTGCATGCACTAAAAATTAAGCAGTAAATATAAACAAAGTCAAGTGGGCACAGCAGGAGATGGATTCCTTAGGATGTGCACCATATTGGGAAGGTGCTTTGGGAGAAGCTAGAAGTGGTAAACCTACCCTGGAGACAGTCAACTCATGAGAGATCATCCTCCACTCATCTCACAGGTACAAGTGCAATAGCAAGGACCAGCAGGTAGCATGGAGGTTACGACACTGGATCCCACAGGGCCAACTCCATGGGTCTGGAGGCTTAAAAATCATGCCGTGTGTGTGTGTGTGTGTGTGTGTGTGTGTGTGTGTGTGTGTGCACAGATCCAAAACTCCCAAGAGGAGGCAGAAGGAGAAGGGATAGTGGTATGGCCATCCCCCATGGGGAGTGATTTCTCACTTTCTCTCTCTCTCCAGCAAGCACATACCCCTTCTAACAAAGACTAAATAAATAAACAACAGCTAGACGAGTGACCCAGTGCACAGAGGTAGACAAGTAGGCACTGTGGCCCTGGGAAGTTCACAGCATCTTAAATCATGGATTTTGTTCTTAGGTTTAAAAAGGGAGAAATGCTTCTGATTCACTCCATTTCATTCATATTTCTATAGATGTGAAGTGAATTGAAGTGTTCTGTGTTGGATAAAATGGATAATCTGAATGTAGCATTTACCTAATTGAGCCACATACATCCTCCTCTTCTAACCTTCCATTTTGCATATGAGGAAAGACACATGGATCAGGTTTCTCATCCTCAGCACTGTTGACATTTCTACATCAGATCATTCTTTGCCGTGTGGGCTGTCCTGTGCATTGTTAAGAAGCATAGCAGCACCCCTGGCCTCTAACCACAAGACACCAGATACACCCCTCCCGACTTATTTGTGCCAATCAAAACCATTTCCAAACATTGCAAAGTACGCACTGAGGCACAAAATCACCCCAGGTTGAGACCACTAAAGTGAAATAATTCAGCGAATTGCTCAAGATCAGCACCATAACAAGGATGTAGTCATTCCCGGAGAAGACACTCCTCACACTAGGCATGCCTTTCTTGTACCTGGTACACCACAGCCTTTGGCAGTCAGAATGGACGCAGAGTTGTGCCTCTGGTTTTCTGATGGCTTCAAGCTCTGCTGGGTTCCTTCCTCATCTCATGATAACATAGACATTCTCAGCAGAGACAAAGGAACAATCCAGCCTGACAAGGCCAATATCGAGGGTTTAGGGATTATCAAGTGGGTCTCAGAAAAGTAGGATGTCTCCTGACACTTTAGATACTAAGAAATGTAGTCCCAAGGCCCCAAGAAAACAGATTTTTCCCTCTCAAATAATCTTTGCAATGAAAACACCTACACTCATGTTTTTAACTCTGCTTTTCATTCTGTTTGTGTCCCTAATTGTTTTTATTTTATTTTATTTTTTCTTAATTTATTTATTTCATTTGAGAGAGAGCATGCACGCACATCCCAATTGAGATTTTGATGCCATAATCCACCCTCAGTCCTCAGTGAGGTCTGGATCAGGGGCATGAGTGTATCCTACATACTCAGGGTGGTTGATGTGAACAGGGAACCTTCCCATAAGGATTGCCTCTCAGAGCATCGCATTTTTTCAATTTTTTAGGTTTTTGTAATACAGAGTATGCACCAACCAGAGAGAGACAGAGAAAGACAGTGAGAGGGAAAGTGTGAAATCAACCCCCAGGAGGGATGGCTATGCTACAATCCCTTCTCCTCCAATCTCCTCCTGGGATTTTGGGCACGCATTCATATGTACCTGGTGTGGGTTTCAAGCTGCCAGGTCCAGAACTCAAACCATGGTCAGCCATGTGGGAGTCCAGCGCCTTAACCACCACCACACTTGCTGGCCCCAGAGCATCAAATTTTACCACTCTGTTTTTAAAACTTAAGAAAAGTTTTAGTCTTTCAACTTCTCCTGCCAAAACTCTATGTGGCTCCCACTTTGCTCCTAGAATTTGTCTTCATTAAAACTTGAGAATCAACTCCCTGCTTTGTGATACTGATCTTTCATTTCTTTAAAGACGCAATCACTTTAGGCAAGATATTTTTGGGAGCTGCTGATAAGAGCTTACCGATGATCACTTTCCTAAGTGAATTGCCATTAGCTAAGCACTTGTGCACCATCTGAGGGGGCAGAAAGTAATTGCCCATTAATGCACTGCAGCTTCTCTCCCACTTCCTTCCTCTAGTCTTCCCTACAGCTGTCCAACACTGTTCCTAACCTCTCCATTAGAAACACCACAGTTGGAAGTCTCAAAGGACTGTATGCCAGTGTGTGTGTGTATCCCTCAAGGAATAGCTTATGTTTTCCTATTTTAGAGTATTCTCTTTGCAAAAGTCATTCAAGAATTCAGCAATAACAAGATGGCAGGGGGGGGGGAAAACGCTTCTGCTACAAATTTTTAGGAAAAAATAAATAAAATACAAAAATGTATGTTCAAATATATTTAAAAGATATATTACTGGGGCCAGTTGGTGATGTAGTACTTACAGCGCTGGACTCCCACATGGCCAACTGTGTATGGTTCAAGTTCTGGACCTGATGGCTTGAAAATCACACTGGGCACATGTGCATGTGTGCCCAAAATCCAGGAGGAGAAAGGATTGCAGTGTAGCCATTCTCTTCAGGAGAAGATTTCTCACTTTACCTCTCATTCTCTCTCTCTGTATCTCTCCAGTGAGCACATACATCCAATGGCAAAAAACTTAAAAAGATAGATTGCTGAATTTTCAAGATATAAAAAGAAATCCCTAGGAGGAAATGAGAAACAAAGGAATAAACAAGAGAATCAAAACTGTAGCAGTCCCTTAGATAGTGATTTGTTCTGGTAACTAAGAGGATTTAATGGGTGGGTTTTAATGTTTACTCAAAGCAAGTAATAGGCCTTAAAAACATAGCAGTACAGGGACCATCAGATGCCATAATAGTTACATTGCTGGACTCCCACATGGCTGACTGCAATTTGAGTCCCACGCCAGGCACGTATGCATGTGTTCCAAAAATCCCAAGAGGACAATGGAGGGGAAGGGATTGCAGCATGGCCATCTCTCTGGGGGTGAGGTGGGGTGTGGGGTGGGGGAGGGCTGATTTCTCTCTCTCTCTCTC
>NW_006159534.1:3374732-3386115 GCF_000334495.1 Tupaia belangeri chinensis | reverse complement strand
AAAAAAAAATTTTCAAAGAGCTCAAAGCATAATAAATAAAAACAGATCCAATCTATATACATTCTAGTGAAATATCGAAAGATTCAAAATTATGAAAAGAAAACCTTAGGCCAGCAGGTGGTGTGGTGGTTAAGGTGCTGGATACCACATGGCTGACTCTGCAGTTCAAGTTCTTAACCTGGTGACTTAAAAGACACCAGGTGGGGACCAGCAGTTAGCGTAATAGCTATGTCGCTGGATTCCCATGTAGTCGACCATGGTTCGCGTCCTGGACCTGATGGCTTAAAACTCATGCCGGGTAAGTGTGCGTGCGTGCCCAAGGGATTGCGGTGTGGCCATCCCCCCGGGGGGTGATTTCTCGCTTTCTGTCTCTCTGTCTCTCTGTCTTTCTCTGTCTGTCTGGCAAGTGCATACACCCTATAGCAAAAAAAAAAAAAAAGAAAACCTCTTCAAAAAAAAGACACCAGGTGCATGTATATGCATGCCTAAATTCCTGAGAAGAAAATGAAGGAGAAGGGATTGTGGTATGGCCACCTCCCCTACAAGGGAGTGATTTCTCACTTCCTCTCTCTCTCTCTGTCCCTCTCCAGTGAATGTGTGCACCCTACAGCAAAAAACTAAAAACAAAAAAATCTATTTTAAAAAGGATTATTTTAAAAATTTTATTTATTATTATTATTATTATTATTTAATTTGCTATAGGGCACATGTGTGAGAGAGAGACAAAATGAGAAAGCCACCAGGTCCAGGCCTGGAATTGCTGGCCCCAAAAGAAAATCTTAAAAGCATCCTGAGAGGAAAAATAGATGACTTACAAGAAGTAGCAATTAGATTATCAAGTATAATAATAGAAGCCAGAAAATATTGAAATAATATTTTCAAGTGCTGAAAATACTAAGTCATTATTCAAAATTGAGGTTGTGGGGCAGTCAAGTGGTACATGGTTAAGGAACTGGATCCAACATGGCTGATTCCTTGGCTTGAATTCCAAACCTGGCAACTTGAAGAACACACTGGATAGGGCCAGCAGATGGTTTGGTAGTTAAGGCAACTAGATTTCTACCCACATGGCTGATTGTGGTTCAAGTCCCAGACTCAGAAAATCACTCCAGGTGTGTGTATGTGTATGTACCCAAAATCCTGAGAGGAGAGTGGAGGAGAAGGAATTGTAGTATGGCCATCTCCCTGAGGGGTAATTTCTCCCTTTCCCTCTCTCTGTCTCTGTATGTCTCTGACTCAAGTTAGCACATGTGCTCCATGGCAGAAACCTTTAGAAAAATAAAAATTAAAAATAAAATAAAATGAAGGCAAAAATTTAAAAAGAAGAAAAGGAAAAAAGAAAGGAAGGCAGACAGACAGACAGATACGCAGGGCGTGTGTGTGTGTGTGTGTGTGTGTGTGTGTGTGTGTGTGCCCAAAATCCCAAAAGGAAAATGGAAAAGAAGGGACTGCATCATGACTATCCCCACTGGGGGGAAGGGGGAGGGGCGGTTCTCATGTCCTCTCTCTCTGTCTCTGTCTCTTTCTTCCGTTGGCAAGCACACATGCCCTATAGCAAACAACTAATGGGAAAAAAAAAGTTGGAATTGAAATAAATACTTTTCTTGGGACCAGAAGTTAGCTTAATGGCTATGTCGCTGGACTCTCATGTACTTGACCAGGGTTCGAGTCCTGGACCTGGTGGCTTAAACCCACACCAGTCGCGTGTATGTATGTGCCCAAGATCCTGAGAGAGAAGGGACTGCAGTGTGGCCATCCCCCCTGGGGGAGTTATTTCTCACTCTCTGTCTCTCTGGCGAGTGCACACACCCTATAGCAAAAACCTCTAAAAAAAAAAAAAGAAGAAATACTTTCGTCTCAGGAAAATAATGAGTTTATCACTCAAGTTAGGGTGAAATAGGTACTACAAGGTATTCCTCAAAAAGTAAATTTAAATGGAAAAAAAGAATGGCATGTGAGAAATGGCATGATGAGCAAAAGACATTGGTGAAAATGGGGATAGTTTTATATACATAAAATTGAAGACAATTATATGAAGGGCCTTCAAAAAGTTTATGGAACATGATATTATGAAAAATCTATGCATGGAGTTAAAAAAGTTTTTGCATTAAAACAAATTTATATTTTAATTCAATGAACTTTTTTAAGTCTTCTCATATATACTATATAATCTGTGACCACATTGGAGCCAGGGAGAAAACATCTGAAACTTTCTTGAAGGACTTTAATAAAAATTTAAGCACAGAAGAAATGTGTTATCTTCAAGGGACTGAAAAACAAAATAACTGAAAACAGTGACCCTCCTTCCAAAATATTAATCTATAAATTCATTCAATTCGAAACAAAATCTTATTTTTTTTTTAAATGAAATGTGACAAGCTAATCCTAAAAGTCAAATGGACAAATGATCAATAGACAAGATAATCTGGCAGGGGTGTGGAGAAAATTTACTCTGACAAATCAAAACTACAAAGTTATAAAAGCTAAATTAGTAAGATGGGTGAAGGGAGTAAACAAATAAATCAGTGAAATAAAATAAGGTGTCCATAAACAATGGAAAAGAATTACCTAGTCACAAAATAGTTCTGGGTCATAGGACTAATCATGGGGAGGAAAATGATACAATTAGAGCCTACCTCACACCATGCACACAAATGAATTCCAAGTCCAGCCTCTGGTGCCGTCGACAATATGGTGGACTGTGGTGCTGGAAGCCACACGGCCAACCTCATTTCAAATCCCTAGCCCAGTCAACCTGAAACACACTGAGTGTGAGCTTGACGGCACTAGATCCTGAGGAGCTGGAGGCTGAAGGGGAAAGGGATCACAGTAAGAACAGACTCTGTCGGGCAGGCGGGAAGTGGGAGTGCTTCTTTGTCTCTGTCTACCTCTCTCTGTCTCTTTCTCACCTTCTCATGTGTGCACACACACCTAACAAAAATTTTTTTTATTTAATTCCAGATATTATAAATTATAAATTATTTCCATCACAGTATGTTAAAAGAAGTTTTAAATGAGACAAGATGAACAAAAGTTAAAAAAAGTAGATCAATTTTACCACACAAAATATTAATGACTCTGTATGACATAAGACACCATAAACAAAGTGAAAAAGACAAGTCATGTGGAAAAGAAGATATTTACAACCCACAAATCATATCTAGAATATAATAAGAATGCTCACAAATCATAAGAAAACACACACTCCTGAAAGAAATATGGGCAAAGGATATGAACCTATAATTCACATAAGAGAAAATCCAAATGGACCACAAATATAGAGTTAATAGTCAATTTCATTAGTAATCAGGGAAAATTCAGTCAACGCATTTGATTCCATCTTACACCCAGATTCTCTGGTCATCACAGGGGTTGTTAAAGATATCAGAAATGCGATGCACCTGTGCTGGGAGTGTAGCTGGCAATCTGTGAGAAGCAGCATGGTAATACTGACTAAGTCAGAACTGTGCATTCCAGGGCCAGCTCTGTGGCCCGATGGTCAAGGCAGCCAGATCCCACATGCTTGGCCATTTATTTAGTTCTGGACCTGGCGGCTTGAGAAACACCTGGGCACATGTATGTACCTAAAGTCCCTAAAGGAGAGAAATGAAGAAGGGATTGCAGAGTGACCATTCCCCATGGTATGGGGGGGTGGGTGCTTTCTCCTCTCCCTTCCTCTCTCCCTGTTTCTCTTTGGCAAGTGTATTCGCCCTCTAGCAAAAAAAAAAAAAAAAGAGAGAGAGAGAGAGAGAGAAGGGAAGGGAAGGGAAGGGGGAAAAATGCACATTACAAATGCAGTGAACCCATCCTTAGGTATCTATCCCAGAAAAAAATCTCAATCATACGCCTAAGGAAACTTGGATAAAGATGACCATCTTAACACTACTTGTAATAACAAAATTAATTGGAGCAACTTAGCCTCCCCTCAGAAGGGGAGTGAATTACGTATCTGCAAGTTATTCATAAGGTGGAGTTCTACACAGAAAATGAAGCACTGAACTAAGGATGTATATAATTATATTGGTAAATTTTGAAAAGAAATGTTCACTTTCTTGCAAAAGAACATACTCCATATATCATTTATATAAAACTTCAGAACTCACAAAAACCTCATGTACATACATTATAAATACATATGGAGTAAAATTACAAAAACGTACATGATGATAAAATGTCAGTTTCAGGGCCCAGCAGTTAGCATAATGGCTATGTCGCTGGACTCCCATGTAGTCGACCGCGGTTCACGTCCCGGACCCAGCGGCTTAAAACTCACGCCGGACGTGTGTGCGCACATGCCCAAGATCCCGAGAGGAGAATGGAGAAGGGATTGCAGCGTGGCCATCCCCCCCTTGGGGGTGATTTCTCACTTTCTGTCTCTCTGTCTCTCTCTGTCTGTCTGGCGAGCTCATACACCCTATAGCAAAAAACCTCTTCAAAAAAAAAAAAAAGGAAAAATGTCAGTTTCAGTGGAGTGGAGACTTCTGGATTGAGGGATAAGGAATGGGAGTGTAAAATGCATTTGTAACATTTATTTCTTTAAAAATAGGAGAAAGATAAAGCATATATAGCAAATATTGTGATCGATGTAATGTTAGCAGCAAGCCTAACAAATTCTCTTAATTGTTTTCTGTGCTAAATATTTGAAATCTATAAGTAAATAAGTATTTAGGAAAAGTTCAAGAGGCCCAGAGTTGACAAAGATATAAGGACTCTCATCCACTACTGGTGGAGGTATAGTCAGTGCACATTCCTGATGGAGACTAGGAAAAGTTTCTCAAGAATCTTACATATGGGGGACTGCAGGTAGCAAAGTGGTTAAGGCACTGGACTCCCACATGGCTGACTGTGGTTTAAGTCCTGGACCTGGCAGTTTGAAAATTATGCCAGGTGCTTGTGTGTGTGTGCCCAAAATTCTGAAAGGAGAATGGAAGAGAAGGGATTATAGCATGGTCATTCCTCCTGAAGGGTGACTTCTCATTTTCCCTCTATCTCTCTCCAGCAAACACACATGCCCTATGGCAAAAACCTTTTAAAAAAAAAAAGTCATATATATGTATGCAACCTTTGCTCTAATAATTCCAACCCTAGGAATTTCTCCTTATGAGCTGATCAACCTTATACACAAAAATGCATTTACAAAACTGATCACTGAATCGTTCATGTGAATAGTAAAAGCTACAATCTATTTGTGTTGTAGACCTCAGTGAGCAATACGGTATAGGTTCACCCATTATAGTACAGTCAGATAGTGGAGATTTTGCAATTATTAAAAAGTCATAGGGTAAGATAATATTTCATGACATAGAACCCTGCTTACAATATATTACTACTGAGTAAAGAAGGTGAGGAAAGCAAGGTGTGCACACCATAATCCCCACCTGGTATAAGACACTTGATACAGGTAGGTGTCTGTGAGTGGGAATATACAGAGGTATATGTGTGCAGGGGGGTAAAGCCTCAAAGAGTCTTTACCCGATGTTAATAATTAATTATAGATACAGGATTACCTATCACTTTAATTTTCTTCTGTATACTTTTTCATATCCTCTACAACAACTGTAAATAACTTAATTTTTTAAAAAAATATTAAATCTAAGATGAGTCTGAGTTCATACGAGCTGTGCATAACAGCCATTCTCATGGCCGATGATTTGTTCTGCAAGACCTGGTATCATTTTTAGTTGAGCCCGTGAAAATGACAGCATCAGGGTTGGGGGGGGGGTGAGGGAAATGCCCTAGAGTTTGATCATCAAGTAGGAGGCACGACTGCCTGAGTATTAGTATCTTCCATCTATAAAATGGATTGAATGACACTTGCCTCAAACTATATCAGAGTGCCTTCACAATAATTCATAAACAGATGTGGCATCCGAACCAAAAGTTAGATTATAGCTTCCTGAAATTCTAGAGGAATGTTTGGTAATGACCTGTCACTTTCCTGAATGGCATGAGTTCCTGAATCTCCAGGCTAAACTCTGGTAGGAAGCCCTCCAGGTGACAGCCAAGGTTGAACCCACAATTCAATCCCCCTCACTGAACTGCACTTCACCTTGCTATAGGAATTATTTATCATGGGCACAGTAAGGGGGTAGAAAGCACAGGTGTCAGACACTTTACACACCAAACACACTTCCTTCATACGATTCCAGGCAACCGATGTTAGCCCCCATGCTGCAGAAGAGAAACCAGACCAAGGCCACATACCTTGAAACTGGTTGAGCTTCAATTAAAACCCAGGGCCAGTAGAGTCCAAGATCCAGTGTGTCTTATTAAGCTACATTAGTTTTTATAAATGGAAGCCATATAGCCCTAATTTTTAGCCATGATCCCTCCCTGCAGCACAAACACTATTCTAAGGGTGAACAATGAAACTGATAAAAGAACAGGGTTATTCTGACTGAGCTACGAGTGGGCACTACGAGTTCCTTTCTCCTGAAGGGAACTCCAAAGAGCAGCCTGAATCACGCTGTCCGACATGATTGTGAAGGCCTTCAGTTCTCCCCAGCAGTGTTCAAGCCAAAGCCTCTCCACGTTCTACAAAGGTCCATGGCAGACTGTAATGTGTCATCTAGTTGAACCACAGATTTTAATTTGAAGCACAGGCTGCTCTACATCGGCAGGCCCATTCCAGAGAGCAGCCTGGCCCACACTCAGCCCCATCTCAGCGCAGCCTCAGCCCTGTCTGCTCTTCTCCACACTCAGGCTCACAACCCCTGTGTTCCCACTCTGGTGCAGGCCCTATCCTTCTCTCTTCTTAGGTATGGTAAGAGCCTCCCACTGCTCACCCTCCCTTCCTTCAGTCTATTCTCCCAACTACAACCAGATTGATCTTTTTGGAAAAGCACAACAGATCTTGTCATCCCTCAGTTCAGGAGCCTCTAATGACCTCCTCTAATTCTCAGAATGAGATGTAAAGTCCTAACTGTTCTTGCAAGGACCCACATCATCTGGTGCCTGCCTGTCTGTCTCAGCCTGAGCTCACCAGGAAAGCAGAGCCTGAGGCAAGGACATAGGTTCCTTTATTCAGGAATGTAATCACTTGGAGTGAGGGAAAGGGGAAGTAAGCCAGAAAGGAGAAAAAGTCAGTATGATGGTATGCTGCGGTTTATTCCCCAAAGACTAACGTGATGGAAGCTTGGTCCCCACTACAATGATGCTGAGAATTGGTGGGGCCTTTAGGAGATGGGCTACATGGGCAGTGTTAGGATCATGGGAACACCACCCTCATGAGTAGATTAATGCGGCCTCATGGGAGGGAGGGAAGGAGTTCTTGCTCTCAGGAAAAGGTTAGTTTCTGCAAGAGTAGATCATTGTAAGAGTAAGATGGATGTCTACAGGTGGCTCTCTTTGCACACACCTGATGAACTTTTTACTTCTCTGCTACATTCTAATGCCAGCTCCACACCTTTGGACTTTGCAGCCACCAGAATCGTGAGCCAAATAAACCACTATTCTTCATCACCCACCCAGTCTTAGGTATTTCTGTTTAGCCACAAAATGATGGACTAAACAGGATGTATTACCAAGCAGGCTACTGCTCAAAGATAACTGTGTCCCAGGACAGTTCCACAGGGGACATATAACTTGTCTGCCAAATCTTCCATGGATCATAAGTTCATTTCTCAGGGAGTTAATCTCTTCTTTGACCTCTGGTTGCCTAGGAGATTCCTGTATATCTCATAAGTCAATGTCATGAGGAAGTTCCAGGGTAAGAGGTGGGAAGTATATAGCACTAGGTGAAGTGCTATCAGGTTTCACAGAGAAAAGAGAGGTCAGGAGAGCCTGAGGTGACACCTGCAAGGTATCTGGTAAACTGGCCCTCTAACTGTATGGTCCTTAACCTCCCTCAGTCCACTCACTCTGGTCTCCTCAATATTTCTAAAACACCCAAGCTTACTCTGCCTTAGGGCACTGAAGCTGTTTGTTCCTTTTCTGGGAAGGCTCTGTCTCCATCTTCCCCCATTGGGGAGTGGCACTCAGATCTCAGCTTATGTGCTACCTTCTCAGAGGCTCTTCTGGACCCTCCCACACAGTCATCCTCTATGACATCACCCTTTGTTAATCTTCCCTTTACACCATCTTGAATTTTCTTGTTTATCTGCTGTTGATCTATCTCAGATGAATATAAGCTCCTGAGAGCAGAGATTCGGTCAATATTGTTTGCTACCATATTCCTATAGTTGGAATGGGAATATAGTAGGTAATTAATAATTCTTTTCTTTTTTTTTCAAAAACAGGGTCTTACTCTGTTTCAGTCCTCCTACTTCTGTCTCTGAAGTTGTTGGGACCACAGGCTTGTGCCACCATACCACCTCTTTCTCAGATAGGGTTCTTCCATGTCCCACATGACTAAACAAATGCGTGCTCTGAGGGGGATTGGCCATGGATTTGAAAATAAACACACAAAAACATAAAAGTAAAGAAAAGTGGGAATCAGGTGGTCCTGACTCCTTTGATGGAGACAGCCACAGCCCTGAACTATTCCCAGGTTTATTCTTTTAAAGGGCAGTAAATGGGGGAAGGGAAAGTGGAATGCAAAGCTAGTTGTTTGGAGATGTTAATCGACTGAAGATGTGAAGACACCTGGTGTCACGTAGTTCTATGTAAGTTTTCTCTAATCTTCTCTGGCCAGTTTTGATCAACACATGTGGCTTCCTTTAACCCAATACTGCCTTGCAGTTTCAGAAACACAGAGGTAGCTAACATATTCACTTGTTAATAGCACTCCTTGTCATGCAAATGACTGCCCATAGAACTAGTTTCTGCCTGTGACTAAAGGTCACCATGATTGCTCAGATTGACTGCTCTCTATGGGGTTTCACTATGTGGTCCATGTCAGTCACAAGCTTGCAATTCTCTTGTCTCAGCCTCCTGAGTCACTGCTACAGTCACATGCCACCACACATGACCTTTAGACTGGATTGGGAATCAAACCCAGGCTGCCCATGTGGTTCCAGCCTATGGAACACAGTGTCTTAGCAGAATGGGCCACCATGGTTGGGCCTCAATAATTATTTCTTGAATAGTTGTTGAATAAACGGATAGATAGATGGATGGATGTGTAAATACGTGATTTAAATAAATTATTTTAAATGTCTCTTATGAAAAATAGTCATGAAGCATGATGGAAACAAAAGTGAAAGTTGTAAGGGCTAACACAATGCAATGCACCAAAAGCACAGTACCCCGAAAAGTAAAGTCAAGTGCCCAAATAGAAATGTCTGAATTGATGGGCTAGAAGGCCTTAGCTAGCCAGGGGCTTCTGAGCTCACAGGTGTCAAGATCCCTTAGAATGTCAGGTTCCTCACATTTCCCAGGTTTTGCACAGCTAAACCCTGACTCCCTCTCTACTACCTTCTTTTCTCTTTCTAGCTGTGGGCCTGTGGATGGGACAAGCATCCCTCAAATTCTTCCCCCAAAGAACTGTCCCATCCTACTCTCCCACAGCTCTGCCCTGACAGGCCATGTGTGCTTGCCTAGCTGTTTGTAAAATGGCCAGAAAAAATGGAAAATGTGACTTAATTCATCACTCACTTTTGCCTCTGGGCGGACACAGGAAGTGGTAGAAATTGCAGGGGGTGGATATGGGTAGGGTTTGGACAGGAGCAGGCTTGTAGCACCAGAAGCTCCAGAAAGGTCAGCCTAAGGTCATCTGTGTTTTCTGCTTCCATGGCGGGCCAACAGAACCCCCCAGCCAGTCGAAGACCCTTAGCCAGCTCAATGGCAAAAAGAGGACAAATTGGGATGAGAGAGAATCATGACACAATAATGAAAAGAGCAGCTTGAAGGACAGTAACAGGATTTCTGGCAGGAAAAGGCAGCTAGTGGAGCAATTGGAGCAGGGGCCCCTGGGCTTCAATGAGGAGCCAACTCCCAGACCCAGATGGACTCCTGCCACAGCCAGAATCCACACAGCCAACATCCCCACCCACTCCAAATTTGAGGATCTTCTTTTCATCCCACTCCCATCTCCTCTGTGTGTTCCTTCCCCCAACAGCCCTGGGGGCGGGTGATACTATACCATGGTGGGAGTATAATACAGTCTTAGGACATCACCAGTTATTCTTTTTTGTAGAGAGAAAGATTTTTTGCTATAGGGCACATGTACTCACCAGAGAAACAGAGAGACAGAAAGCAAGAAATCACTCCACAGGGAGGAGGGCTACACTGCAATCCCTTCCCCTCAGGATTTTGAGCATGCACACACACACACACACACACACGCACACACCTAGTGACCTTTAGTTTTAAGCCACTGGGTCTGAGGTTCGAACCACAGTTGACTATGTGGGAGTCTAGTGACATAACCACTATGCTATCTCCTGGTCCCACCGGTTATTCTTCTTCATCATTCATGAACCATGTAGAACTGAGACTTTTTATGACTCCTGGATTCATATATTTGTCCGACTTGGTATGTATGCTCAGCTCCTGACAGGGAAGCACATAAGTGCTCAGACTTGTTCTTTCACCTCCAGTCTCATTTTACCTAACTCCTGTTCTTCACTGATCTTCCCTTCTCATTCTTGGATTCAACGTCCTGGAAACCAAACTCTTCCTCAGGCACCAGACAGACTTTGAGGTGTCCTGCCTTTCATGCAGATTCCCAATGGGTAGGAGGCAGCTATACCTCCAGCCCTACACTGTACCTAGCAACCTGAGGTCTGCCAGGCACCCTCAGAAAAGGGGCCCATGCCAACCAGCACCAAGTAACACTCATCACAGCCATGCTCAGACTCATCCATGCCCTCTACCCCCAACCCAACTATCTCCACTTATCGGGAACACTTGACTTGGGGCATCAGCCTTGGCTGAGGGCTTCTCCCCTTCCCAGATTGCCCAGTGGCTGGCCCTACCTCTACAGCATCTCTTACAAGCTCACCAACTTTATCTTCCTTTCTTGTTGCAATGGACTAAATGTTTATGTTTCCCCATTTCTATATGTTGAAATCCTAATTTCCAAGGCAATGGTGTGAAGAGATGGGGTATTTGGAAGTGATTAGGTCATTAAGGTGGAGTGCTCATGAATGGAATTAGTACCCTTATAAAAGAAACCCCAGAGATAGCCCTTGCACCTCCCACCACAGAGGGATACAATGACAAGAATGCTGTCTATGAAAAAGCAGGCCTTCATCTGACACTGAGTCTGCCAGTGCCTTGATCTCGGACTTTCAACCTCTAAAATGGTAAGAAATAAATTTCTGTTGTGTATAATAAGCCAACCAGTTTTTAGTATTTTGTTATAATAGCCTGAATGGACTGAGATATCTCTCCCAACAGAGACACTACCATAAGACCTTCTCAGTTCTTCCTAGCAACCTTTGAAATCTCAACCAGGCAGTCTTAAAGATTACAATTATAATTTTCCCCTTTTCAAACCTCT
>NW_006159534.1:3366245-3374608 GCF_000334495.1 Tupaia belangeri chinensis | reverse complement strand
AAGATGGGTGGAGGAAGAAGGGAGAAAAAAGTCTTCTCCACCTCCAGCTGTCACTCCCACGGCCCCACAGCTAATGCTGCAGGTAAATATTAGCTCCCGTTGGAGTTGAAGAATACCAAAGAGGGTGAGAGAGAGAGACAGGGAGAGGGTGAATATGAATTTCTGCTGCTTAGCACCTTCCTGGCAGCGTGGGAAGCTGGTTGAATAAGCAAAACATGGGCTCTGAGCTCCAGGCACTAAATAAACTCAGAGATTCATAGCTTTTAGCAGCCCAAGGGAGATCCAAGGAAGGACAGCACCCTGACTCCTCCCCTCTCCATGTCCCATGTCCACTCAGCCTGTGGAATCAAGGGCCTCCCCCTCCTTAGAGGAGGCTGAGGAAGCAGAGACAGACATGAATACACCAAGCAAAGGAGGTGGGGGTTTGAGTTCATGTCAAAGGAACCCTCAGATCACACAAGAGGCTGGCAGAACAGATAGCCTCTCCCATATCCATAGGGTGATACCCTCCACTCATCATGAAGCATGACTCCTGGTCCAGAAAAAAATGGATACCCCCAGCCCCCGACCCAAAGTTATGATCTCTAGGTTCACAGTCTCTGTCTGGACCACGATGGCCTCCAGCCTTATGCCCACCTGACCAGTCCCTCAAGCACTAATTTCCAGACTTTGCATGAAGTTGAACTCTTGTCAGTTTCCTCCTTCCTCACACTCATGGGGACCTGCATCATGATGCAGTCTGTCTCCAGAAGTTCTTGATTATGAATCTTTGTTGACTCCTTGTTAAGTTGGTGCTTCTCTAGCCACCTTATACCCCTCACTCCTATTCTTCACTTCCTATTCTTCGTTCAATATTCTGGAAACCAAATTCTTCCTCAAAAGGCTATTTTTCCACTATAGTCAATGGTGACCATCCCAGCCAGAGCTTCCCCCAGGCTTGAATGCTTAATCAACATATCATACTGAGACTTCTCCCATTCTATTAGTCCCGTCTGCAACGTATCCCACACACCACTGCTCAATCGGTCTTCCTCAGGGAGCTGAGACCTCAATGTGGAGGCTGCTTTCAATGCCTATGGTGGAGGCCAGTGGACAAGGCCAGAATGAGCAAAGTTAGTCTACACTGGTAATAGGTCTACCCTAGGCAAATTACAGACAAGGGTAGAAGCAAGTGAGTGAGCAAAACTCAAGAAGAGTTATTGCACACTAGATGTGAAGGATAGGACAAGGTCAAAAATAGGCCTGTGAGATAGAAGGCCAGAACTGGAAAACTATGCAAGATGGATTGGGTCTTTGACTCAGGAACCGAACAGGTGGTTCAGAAAAGTGACTCAATTCAAGAGAGCCCAAGATCAGCTTTTATTGTGGTAACATCTGGGTCAATATTTTATGGACACAATGAATAAATAGGTAAGGCTTCCAAACTTTTCTCCCTACCATCATAAACAAAACCTCCAATCTTTCTCCCAAAGCTTTTCTCACATCATTTCCTTGAGGAGAAGGTTCTCCAAATCTCTTCATATTATCATCTTTCAAGTTTCTTATCAGTGTTTATCCTTGTCCTTGGGGATTTCCCTGAATACTCTGACTCAATAATTGCTCTAGACCAGCAGTGGCACAGTGGTAACACAACCAGACTCACATGGGAAAAGTCCTGGGTTTGTATCTTGTGACTTCCCTGAGCATGTCAGGCACATACATGCATGCCGATGGTCCAAGCCAGCTGACACTGGGGCTGGATTGTGGTATGAGGAACCTGTTGTGGGTCCGCTTCTCTCTTTCTTTCTCTCTCTTAAAATAAATAAATGAATATTTTTAAATGATAATATGTGTTCTTCCCCTTGACTCCAGGAATTTGTATATACCAGTGGTCCCCTTACTTTTGTATTTGAAGGATGAGAAAATTTTCAAAAGGAATCAATATATTATGGCCGACTTTTTAAAATTAGGGACTTTCCAAAACAACCACCACTATTTTTACCCCAACAGTTCATAAAAGAAAGCGCACTTTAGCACTAAAATTCTGGAAGGATATAATCTCAGAAAATTCTATAAAATAAAAAAGTTTATGTTATGGCTCATAACACAGCGGTCAAGTGCTGTACAGAGGAGGCCAGATCCCACATGCTGATTGCACTCTAAATCCCAGCTCGCTCATGCGCTCTCTCTCTCTCTCTCTCTCTCATGCATTAAAATTTTTTAATAAATAAATATATAATAAGCCTTACAAAATAATAACTTCTCATCCTATTTTTCTCATTTCACCACAAACTGTTGAAAATGTTGTCATCAACAGGCACAAATCCATACATTAGCATTTAGGAACCACAGATACAGATTTCTCATTTGACATTTAATCATACAGTGCTTTGCATTTTGTTTAGTTTTGCTTTCTGTTGTACTGTTTATATAACTTTTCAACTTTGCATGTCTTTTTTTTTTTTTTTCTGCCATAGGTCATGTGTACTCACCAGCGTCAGAGGGACACAGTGAGAGGGAAAGTGAGAAATCACCCTTCCCCTGACCCCAGGGAGACGGGCATGCCACAATCCCTTCTCCTCTCAGAATGCTGGACACATACAAACGTACCTGATATGAGTTTCAAGTTGCCAGCTCCAGGACTTGAACCATGGTCAGCCATGTGGAGGTCCTGTGTCTTAACCACCACACAACCTACTGGCCCCATTTTACCTCTTCTAGTTCTCAGATGTCTCTCTTACTGAAGATCCTTTTTTAAGATTATATTAGAAGATCCCTTCCACCTTAGCATGCTATGATTTTTCACTCTAATTTTATCTCCATAGGAACAGAAATAATGTAAAGGGAAGGTTAAGAGGCGTGTCCAAGGTCTCCTGGAGGTTGTGAGGAGAAGGCTGATCTCTAGACCTCCCTCCAATGAGCAGACTGGCTTTTCTGACCACTTGTGGAGGTAAAGTATTAGGTTCTCAGGAAAGTCATGACATATTTTTCTGTGTTTTTCTATGCAAAAATGAATCACGACTTTCCTGACAACCCAATGTAATGCCTGCGGTAGGCATCCACAGCCCATGGTCCTTGATATCACTAAGCAGCCCCAGGATTCATAATAATTGTAAGGTTCTATTTCATGAATGTCTACACCAAGCATTCACCTACCTTCTCGCCTATCCTCTCAACTGTCCTTCAGGTAGGTACTATTTCCCCCATCACTGTGGGGAAACTGAGGCAAGAGACGTTAAGCAGTGCCAGGTGGCAGTGCAATGGAAATGCAATTGGACTCACATGGAAAAGGTTCTGTATTTGTATCCAGGCATCTACCTGAGCTCACTGTGCACACACATGTGCACGTGCCCATGATCCAGGCTGGCTGACAGTGGGAGTGGAGTACAGCATAAGGACCCCATTGGATGTATCTCTCTCTCTCTTTCTCTCAGAAGAGAGAAATAAACTCTTTCATTTTTTAAAAAACTTTATCTATCTATCTATCTATTTATTTTAACTTGACTGGAGATGAAAACAGTGAAAGAGAGAGAAAGTGAGAATGCAAGTCGCCAGGTCCGGGATTTGAATTGTGGTTGACCATGTAGAAATCCAGCACCCTTAACCACCATGCCACCTGCCAGCTCTGAGAAATAAACTTTTGAGAAAGAGAGAAAGAGAGAGAAGTTAAGCAACCAACAAAGTCAGGTGGAAAAGGGGAGCGAGACTTGAACCTGGGTCTCTAGTTGCAGACCCTGTGTTCTCCTGAGGACCTGGTAGGTGAACCACTCTAGAGAATGGCCTCTCTCAGCTCTGGTCTGTATAGGTGTGAGGGGTTAAAAGCTACTGGTGATCAAGCAGATTTTTCAGAAACAGATGATTGAAATATCTTGAGTTTGTCCCAGCACTGGAATCTCCCTGGAGTCCAGACCACTCCACCACCTCCCACGCTAGCAGCTGGGACTTGGTTTCACAGTGTCAGCTCACCCTCTGCCCCCACTGGGATTCTGCCATGAAACCCCACACTTCTGGAGTGGAATATAAAAGGGTCACCTGTAATAGCACCAGTGTTCTCATTTGGAATCCTGAAACAGACCTTACTATATTGTAAATCCTGGGCTGCATAGTAAAATCAAGGACCATGGGCTGGGGAGGCCTAGTGCAGACATTGTATTGGGTTGTCGGGAAAGTCATGATGCATTTTTGCATAGAAAAAGATGTCATGACTTCAATTTTCAGGGCACCCTAAGCACTTTCTTCATCCATCCTCCCTGCTCCGTCTTGTGTTATTTAAGTACATGCTGGGACCATGAACTTCCTTGGGGGAAGAAACCATTTCTTAAAGTCTTTGCTTCCTCCACAGAGTCTAGAACTAAGCTTTGTAGGTACTCAGTAAACATTCGAGAAAAAGAGAATGGCTCAGTCCTCTGTTTCATAAATGGTGAGTCAGGAAGTTGCCATTAAATTCTTAGCTATTCTCAGAAATCCAAACCACAGAAATTCTAACTCTCAAATTTTGCTGTATAAGTAGAAGTAAAATAATTTCTGCTGCCTCTGGGCTCTTTCTCTTTACTCTCTAACTTATACCTACTGGCACATCAAGGCGATGGAGCCTTTTAAGAAATAATTTAATAGAAAAGAATTTGTTTTAACAAAGGTACAAGTTCTAAAAACAAGGGAATCCTTAGTTTCAGATGCTTGAGATGCTCTGGTTTCAGGAGGGCGCTGCCACCAAGTGTTCAATAAAAGTCCATGAAGATTTGAAGACGCTAAAACTGCCCTCCTGATTGTCTCAGGGTTGGTGAAAATGCAATTCTGGGAAAGAATCCAAGCTGGTAAATTTTTATAGTCCCTCTTCCAGTGTCTGGAATGCCAGGAACCTACGGGAAAGGGAGTGGGGCAGAAGGTAAACGTGCTCTTGAGAAGGACCACTCTGCCCAGGTTCAGAGGAAGAGGCTGGAGCAGGAGCCAAAGGGATAAAGGAACCCACACCAACTTTGGAGGATGGTTTAGAGACAGTCTTGAAAAAAGGCAGTGTAGGTTTCCTGCACTAGGAAATGCTTCCTTAGGAGAAAACTTCCAAAAACGCTTGACACAGAAAACTGCTAAATGTCTAATAGCCCTGGCTAGAGCAGGCTAGAAGCTTAGAGTCCTGCTTCCTGAATGCTTTCTAGCTGATCCCTCCATCAACTGCAAGATAACCCCAAGGAAGCCCTGAAGGGCTCCAAGGAACACTGTTTGCAAACCACTGGAGATGTGAAAAAGAGCCAACCTTGGATTTAAAGACTCAGACTTGAAGGTTCATGCCATAACTGATTATTAACTTCTAACTTCTCTGAGACAGAGTTTTGTTTTCTTTTGTTTTGTTTTGTTTTATCTCAGCCATACCCTCTAATTTATCTGCTGAAGGGATTGAATGAAGTAATAAAGCATTTCTAGATGCAAAGTTTCATACAAAAGCATCATTCCTACTTATTCAAGAGTCTAGACTCTGAGAGGGAACTCAAATGTCATCTAGTCATCTTCTTATACTCTAGGAGGATTCTCTTCTATTGAGGATTCCAAGGAAGGCAAATTGATTGACTAAGCTCTTAGGGAAACTTGGGACAGGCTCAGGAAGACCCTTTCCACTGGGAGCTCAGGCTATGGATGGGGAACAATTAGCCCCCTTACCCTCGGTGCTCCTCACCCGCTACTTAATCATGACACCAAGAGAACCCAGTGCTCTCCAAGAGACAGGTCTCTGTTGTGTATCCCAATTATACCATAAGCTCCTTAAGTTCAGCAATCATACCAGACCTCTAGGGCATTCTCCTTGGTCCTGCAGGTTCCATCAGTTGTCCTTGCTTAAAATCCTTCATTGGCTGCACACTTCTTGTAGGGTAAAGGCTAATATTCTTAGCCCTTGGCCTCTTCTCACTCTGTGCACTCCTCCTGAAGTCCCTCATCCCCTCCACATCTTCACCCTTTAAGCTGATGACTCCAATAGCATATTCCTGGGTTTGCCCTCTTTATCCTGAACTCTCAACTTGGTCCAGTCAGTCGCCCACAGGACACTCAGCTGTCACCAGAGAATGATGTTAAAAATATTCTAATGGTATGCAAGGACACTCACCAGTAAGAATAGGAGATCTTCTGTTATTCCACACATTGACTGTTTAGTTTCTAGGTCTTGGGAGAATCTTGGGGACTAAATTAAATAGGGTAAGCAAGTGGGTGGATGGGGAATGGGAATGAGGGGCTGCTCAGGGAAGAGGCAGTTTATCAATGGCGCAAATGCATTTCAATATTTTAATAACCAGCCTTCCCATCACATGAGCCTCTAAATTCAACACAACTGTGCTGCGCTTATCTTGTCTACGCTCCCACCCCTGGGCTGCCCTCTTTGTCCCCAAAGCAATGAATGGCTCTACCATAATCCATCTGGTTTCCCAAGCCAGAAATCTGAGTGTTTTTGTTGCACCTCCTCTTCCACTACCCTATTCAATCTAACCATCAAATCCTGTTCAATTCCTAAATATCTCCCCAATTCACTGACTTTCTCCACCCTTGTCCTTAAATTAGGCCACTGCTTTTGTCCTTTAAGACTCTGGTCTGGGTCTCCCTGACTTCCTTCTCCAAAACTCATCTAAAATAATCTTCCTGAATGCCAAATTTGATCATGTAACTATTCTATAATTGTTCAGTAGCTCTGCACTTCCCTGAGGGTAAAGTACACATTTCTTCACTTGGCCTGTACATCATCATCTAGTTCTTATTTCCTGCTTCTAATCTCTCCTTCCTCCATCCACTATATTATTGCACTTCAAGTCCTACCTATAATCTTTACTTATAATTCCCTCATTTGCCAAGTTCTCCCTGGCTTCTTGGTGTTTGTCCATGCCATTTATTCTGCCTAGAGCACTTCATTTTATTTGTTTGTTTAAAAGCCAAAGGGCTCATGCACTTGCCAGACAAAGACACAAAGGTATAGAAAGAGAAGGACAAGGAGAAAGCACTTCCCAGTGGCATGTTATCACTTGGAATCCTTTCCTCTCCATTTCTCTATCCTGTTGGGATTTGGGGCTTGCATACACACAGGTTCAGCGTGTGTTTCAAGCTACCGGAGCCAGAATTCAAACTGTATGGTCAGCCATGTGGAATCCAGCTCCCTTAACCATGAGGACATGGCACCAGCCCAAGCCCTTTGCTTTTTGAACCCCTTACGCGCGCGCACACACACACACACACACACACACACACACACACTCCCTGACTCCTCATCTGAAGATCTCTAATTTGCTTTAAGATATAGCTTATTTATCAACTACAAAGGTAGCCTTCCCAGACAGGCACCATCCTATGTGCCTCTGTAGTACCTGTGAAAGATTTTTAGAACCTAAACAGAGTCATTTGTGTTAAACCTGACTAAACCAAACCAGCAAAGTCATGGAGGAGGTTTTTTTCACACGACCTTCCTAATAACAAGTACTGCTATATATAGGACTCTGCCAGAACCACTACCTTACACAAAGACCACTGCAACCTGACATAAGGGCTACTTCTGCTAAAACATCTGCCCAGAGACTGACAGTCCAACTCTGGACTGACACCAACCTTGTTACTAATACTGGTATTGGTGGCCAAGGATTATTGTTCCAAAACAACTGGTATACCCCGCTTCCCCTCTCTTCTCCCATTTATAGTTTACTGCTTTTAAAAACCTGTCCATGGGGTCCAGGAAGTGGCAAGATGGTTGGGGCACTGGACTCTTACATGGCAGTTTGAGTCCTAGACCTGGAGGCTTGCTTTCTCACTTTCCCTCTCTCTTTCTCTCTCTCTCTGGTGAGCACACATGCCCTATAGCAAATTAAAAAGAAATAATGAGGGACCAGCAGTTAGCATAATGGTTATGTCGCTGGACTCCCACGTAGTCGACCATGGTTCGAGTCCCGGACCCAGTGGCTTAAACTCACGCCGGGTGCATGTGCGTGCGTGCCCAAGATCCCGAGAGGAGAATGGAGGAGAAGGGATTGAGGCGTGGCCATCCCCCCTGGGGGTGGTGATTTCTCGCTCTCTATCTCTCTGTCTCTCTCTGTCTGTCTGGCGAGCACACGCACCCTATAGCAAAAACCTCTTCAAAAAAAAGTAATAATGATAATAAATAAAATAAAATAAATGATTCTAAGAACAACAACAACAAACCTGTCCAAGGAGTGAAGGACCTCAGTGAGCATGTTTGGGGGTACCTGAAATATACTTACCCAGGTTGCATGCCACATGCAATCACACATATTTTGGCTTAGAATAAACCTCTTTCAATATTTTACTGTTTTATTTCTGTTGGCATACCCTATATTTCCCAGCCTCTCAAAGCAAATGATAATATTATATTGTATTTGGGTGTTTTTGTCCTTTTTGAGGGA
>NW_006159534.1:3351542-3365157 GCF_000334495.1 Tupaia belangeri chinensis | reverse complement strand
ACAAACAGAGACAGATATTTTTGACAGGGTTTCCCTGTATCATGATCCTCCTGCTCCAGCCTCTAAGTTAGCTACGATTACAGGTATACACGGCTGTGCCTGGATTGCTCAGGCTAGCCCAGAAACTAACCTGGGCCTCCCATATAGCTCCCAGTCTCCCAAGCAGTGGCACTATCAATACAGCAGCATCTCAGCTTGGCATGTCTTTTACAGTTAAGAGAGTTTTGTCATACTTATGTCTTTGACCACCACTAAACATCTAAGGAGATGTTTTGTCAATGTTTCCTCAAATTAAACAAAGGAGCCTGCAGCCCAGCCCCATCGCATAAGGTGGTCTGTGAGTGGCAACTGGTCATGCAACAGAAAGAGTCCCAGGTGTCTGCTTGTGCAGGCTCCTACCTGCCCCTCAATTCTAGATGCAAACAGAAAGAAGCCAATCCCACCTCATAGGACACTTGTGACTCACACAGAAGGAAGGGAAGAGATTAGGGTAGATAGACATCATAAATTCCTCAGTAACCAGGGCCCAAATGCAAGTTAGCAACTTACAAACCTGATCTGTTGGAACTAGTTTAAGCAATGTGCAAAGACGGAATCATGGTGCACTACCAGCCTATCCAAGCAGCACCAAAATTGGAAGACAAAAGCAAGAAACAGGACATAAGCTGATCGCATTATTTAAAAGCGTGTGCATGAGCGTACACATACGTGTGTACAACACGGAAATAACCATGGCTCCCTGAGTTGTTGCTGTGGGAGGCATCTTGGGCTAGAACTGCCTGACTCCTGGGATTTTTCTACTTGAGGCATAAACCAAATATCTCTGACTTGGAAATGTCAGCTTCCAAAGTATCCCAACCCCAACAGCCTACCCAGAGCCAAGCCAACTGCATCTACAAGGAATCATCTCCCACAGCACAGAATTAGAGGGTCTGAGATGCAGCACTGCCAACAGCTTTGCCTGCCCTGGCACTCCCTTCTGTCCCACCTGTCTCCTCTTATCCCCGCAGTTCTTGGAAGGTTTTTCACTGTAGAGATGCAGGGGGTCTGGCTCAGCTGGCCCACCTGCTCCAGGCCCCTCACCACCACTCAGCTGCGATTGTGGACCCACTCGTTCAAGGACAATTTCCTGGTACAGACCCAGACAGTCGAGGTGAGCTCAATAGGGGTGGGCTTGAACAAGCCTTCTGCCAATTAAGCCTCTAGCTGTCACAGCTAGAGCAGAACATGACAGAAATCAGATGCCTGGCTCCACCCGAAGCCACTTTTTTTCTTTTCCTTTTTCCTTTTCTTTCTTTTTCTTTTTCACTTTTTGTTTTTGCTACAGGGAGCATGCATGAGATAGAGAAAGGGAAAGTAAGAAATCACCCCCCAGGGTGGATGGCCACACTACAGTCCCTTCTCTTGCACTCTCCTCTCAGGATTTTGGGCACACATGCATGCATGCACACCCGGTGTGATTTTCAAGCCCCTGAGTCTGGGACACAAACCACAATCAGCCACATGGGAGACAAGCACCTTAACCACCATGCCACCAACTGGCCCAGCCAAAGCAACTCTTAAGTGACTAGAGCTCAGCCCTGACAAAGGCCCAGAGACAGAATCCCTTCCCTTTCTTAGCATCTGTCTTGTCCTAGGATGGGACACTGCACAATTGCTCCTGCTGCTTCCAAGAGATTAAAGTCAGATAAAATGGTTAATCTACACTCTCCCTCAAGCTCAGACCTCAGACTATGGTGAACCTAAAGGAAATATGGCTATTTAAATAAGACTTTAATGCTGATGCTCTTGGTTGAGATCCCAGGAAAAATAATGTGATGCATAAAAAAAATCAATGTGTGGACTTTGGAGTCTTACCCTCCTGGGCTCAAATCCTGCCTCTGTCACTAACTAACTTTTGGACCATAAGAAATTTACTTAATTTCCCTAAACTTCAGTTAACTCATCAGCAAATAAGGGTAGTACTTACCTCATTGTAGTTTTGAGATATTTGGATGAAATAATGCATGTGTGGGTTCTACTATATGCATGTAGTAGGTGCCCAGTAAATGTGCTTCCCTCCTCCCCATCACACCCTCTATAATTTAAATTACATACCTCATGTTTTTTAAAAAATAAATCATATGTGGTAAGCAGAACAATGCCCGCACTCTCATCCTCAGAACCTCAAAATTAAGAGAATTAAGATTGCAGATACATGGGGGCCAGCAGGTGGCATAGTGGTTAAGACACCAGACTCACACCTGACCCACCATGATTCAAGTTCCAGACCCGGTGGCTTGAAACTCATGCCAGGTGCATGTGCATGCATGCCCAAAATCCCAAGAGGAGAATGGAGGAGAAGGGATTGCAGTGTAGCCATCCCCCTGGGGGGTGATTTCTTGCTTTCTGTCTCTCTGTATCTCTCTGTCTCTCCAGTAAGCACACATGCCCTATAGCAAAAAATCTCTCAAAGGAAAAAAAAATGGATTGCAGATACAGAGCCAAACCTTCCTGAACACACAGGTGTGTCACACACGCACCTGATCTAGGCCAGCTGAGACTGGGGACACAAGCCACAGTCAGCCACATGGGAGACAAGGCCTTAAGACCCTTCTGGAGGTTCTCTCTCTATCTCTCTTTCTTAATCTATTTCTACTTCTCTCTCAGCAGAAATCAATAAATAACTTTAAAAAGGAAATATTGCATTTGGAATTATAGTTGCTCATCAGCTGAACTTAAAATGGAGAGATGATTTTCTTGGTCTTGGCTATCTACTAGGTATCTATTTTTGCATAGAAAAAACAATGTCATGACTCTTCCAATAGCCCCAATAATGATATGATTGCTAATCTAACAACATGCTCTTGAAAGCAGAAAAGGAAGGTGAAAGAGTGAGCTAGAAGATGCATGACATAGGGCCGACTCACTACTGCTGGCTTGGAAGATGGAGGAGGGAGGCCACACACCAAAGAGTGCAGCAGCCTCCAGAAGGAGGAAGCAGCTCCACATCTACAGCCAGCAAGAATGGAGACTTGGATCCCCGACTGCAAAGAAGAGAATTCTGCCAACATCCAGAAAGAGCAGACAACAGATTCTCCCATTGAATTTCCAGAAAGGAACACAATCAGCTGACACCTCCGTTTTAGTCCACTAGACTGTAAGATCATGTATTTGTAGTTTTAAGTCACCAAATTTGAGATGATGTATAATGGCAGCAATAGATAAGTGATATACTATCATATTTATTTGCAGATTTAAGGGGTTTTTTGTTTGTTTGTTTTTGAGAGATTTTTGCTATAGAGCACATGCCCTTGCCAGAGAGACAGAAAGTGAGAAATCACCCACCAGGGGGATAGCCATGCCACAATCCCTTCTCCTTCATTCTCCTCTCAGGATTTGGGGCACATACACATACGTTCAGTGTGTTTCAAGTCGTCCAGTCTGGGACTCGAACTGTGGTCAGCCATGTGGGAGTCCAGCAACATAACCATTATGCCATCTGCTGGTCCCAGATTTAAGTCTTTAATACGGTTATATGGGTATAGGGAAAAAGTTGCAAAATGGAATACCCAGCAGGTTTTCTTTTATTCAGTTAACCACTCCTAAGAGAAATCTGGACATGTGAGATTTTTGAACCCTGAGAAGCTACTCCCCATGTACTTTCCTCCCAGCAGCAGTTTGTGAAATGGGGTTCAACATTTGGGAAGAACTTAAAAGTCTTAGGAACACAGGTTTCCAAGCACCTGCAGAAAAGCACCTACGTAGCAGGGCAACATCACAAGCTGAAAAGGCAATGGCCTGGATTCTTCTGGGATTAAGAAAGAATCCAACAGATATAGTTCTAGAAATAACATGTCTAAGAATGATGAGATAGGAAACAAACCAAGTGTAATTGACATTACACACAGGTGTCTGGATAAAGTACAATGGCCCAGTAGGTGCCCATCACCTACAGCCACCAGCTTGCCTATGGACACACATGGCAAAGTCCATGGTCCTCCCATCATGCTAGAATCTGCTCTGCAACTGGAAAGCAGGTTGTGAATCTCCAAGGGTGCCCACAACGAGAGAGTAACACGTGCTGAGCAGAGAGCATGCGGACCAAAAGTCTTAGTTTTCAGTCCTAAGTACTTCTAGACATTGACAAGCCAAGCTGAGAAGCCATAACCATTAACTCAGCATGGCATTTGATTATCTCATTAAATGCCTCTGAACCTTCACATAGTGCCTTAGCCACTGAATACCAGGAAGAAGAAGCTGCCGAGGGCAGTAGCTCTGAACAGCAAGCGTTGGCAGGAGTCTTGCAGTAAACAGGGTCTGCTGTTTCCATTAGATCACCTACAACAGCTGTATCCATTAGGCCCACTGTATCCTGGCAGGCTCAGAATGCTACACTTGGCTCCAAGCAAGCTCAGGTCCCTTGGATGAGATGCAGTTCTTCCTCTATGAAGGTGGAGGCAAAATCTGGGCCTCTCTGTGGTGACCTCCTAGATATTAGGAGGCTCCAGAACACTGGCCTCTACCATTCCCTTTTCTGGTCCTAGAAGTCCCCCCAAAGAACACCATAATCTGGCAAGATGAAGACTCTCCCAGACTCTGAGGTCAGCTCTGCTGCTGAACAGGTAAGGAGTCAGCCTAGAAGAATGACTATTTTACCTGGAGTAAGCTGCCAGGTGGGCACAAAGAGAATCTAATGGCCATTATTGGCAGAAAGAATACATACTCACCCTTACGTGTTTTTCTTTCTTTCTTTCTTTTTTTATTTTTATTTTTTGGAGGGTTTTTGCTACAGAGTGCATGTGCTCGCCAGAAAGAGAGAGACAGAGAGACAGAAAGAGAGAAATCATTCCCCCAGGGAGATAGCCATGCTGCAATCCCTTCTCCTCCATGCTCTCGAGATCTTAGGCATGCACGCACATGTGCCCAGCATGAGTTTAAGCCACCAGGTCCGGGACTCGAACCACAATTGACTACATGGGAGTCCAGTGACATAGCCATTACACCAACTGCTGGTCCCTACGTTCTTTTCTTTCAGGAATGCAGTGGGGTTCCCAGAGAGCTGGGCTGTGAGAACAATCACTTCCCCAAAGTTGGACTGCTGAAGATTCTTTAGAACCAACAGAAACTCAAGAGCCATTTGCAAAGATGCAAAGATGTTTCCCCACACTGAGGCCTCCTTTTTCGGGACCTCAACGGGCCTTATTAATTTAGCATGTGAGGTGAGGTCACGACCAGAATTGTCAAATGTTATTATTTTTAACTCTCTAACTTGGGATGCTGCCTGACCGCTGCTATGTGTCAGGCTAGTCGCTCAAGTTCCTTGAGGGCAGGGGTCCTGTGTGCTGTGTCACCTGGCTGTCACCCCTGGTGTGATGCCCAGCATAGGATGGGCATACAGCAAGACTAACCCATCACTCAGTCAGCTACACCAGAGACTTTCTCCAGGGCAGAAAATGACCATCCTGCTTCATTTTTACCTCTTATCCTCTCAGCCCCAAAGTCCAGAGACAGGAGCAGGGGAAAAGCTTCAATACTTTGAGTCTTCTGGCTCATATCTTCTCAAATTGGATTAAATTCTTACTAAACAGGATACACTCTGGGATAGTGTTCAATGGAAAATATAGGAAAAGACAAATCTTGATTTGGAAGATTATATATTGTATTTTTATCTCTTTTTTTCATTTGTGAAAGAACCAAACATACAATTTCTTAAATACTAAGTTCCTCAGAGCATATAAAAGGATTCATTACTGCTGGGGACCAAATGGGTGAATAAATCATTTTTCTGACTCCCAAGGAATTAAAAAACATGAAGGAGAATGAAGCACGAAGACAAATAAGTATAGTAGAGCTGATGCAGAGTGCAGTCTCAGGATGAGGGAACCTGAAAAAGTCTGTAGAAAAACAAGATTAAATTATGAGTTTATTTTGGTGCCAAAAAAAAAATTGGAACCTATGCATAGTTTTTCATAATATCCATTGTCCATGAATTTTTGGAGACCCTTATGCACATCTCCCTCCCTTGCACTGCACTTTGCTGTGTTTGGTTTAAGAATCCATCAAGAACTAGTATTAGGAAACAAGAAAGCCATGATGGGGGCAACTCCAGGGGGCTCCAAGCAGAGTCTGGCCCAAAGAACCCTCGTCATGGTGTTGAACAGAAGAACCACATTCCAAGCTCTTGAGCTGCCTGGCACCAGGCCCACCAGTACTTGACCCATGGCTAAAGCAAGAAGAAGAAATGCTGGGGCCAGACAGGAGAAGTAGTGTCTTGAGTAGGTAACAAGGAAGTTCTACATTCAGGAAGTAAATTTTCTTCCCTAAATTACTCCTCTTCCTTCCCCATCTCAAATCTGTTTCTTTTCCAGAATTCTCTATCTTGTTCTATCCTGTGTCTGTAGCCTAGCACTCTTTTCTTTCTCTGTCTCTCCAGACAGTCACCGAATCCTATTATTCCATCTTTTAATGTCTCCTACCAATCCCTTCCTCTTTCCCCAAGTTATTCCTGTAACATAAGCCCTCTTTTTTAACTTTCTCTTTTCCTCCATTCTCTCCCACCTGAAACAGTACACATGAAAATCTCATGTTTTAATAGCAATCCTCCCTAGCTTGGGAGGACACCTGCTCTATTGAGTGAGGACTTTGATAAACTCCTTGGGGATAGGCTAGAATAACTGCAGATGCTCACTGGAATGCTATCAAAGGAAGTCAGTTCAGTGAACTGCAGGGTTTTTGTTTGGGTGCCCTGTAGCTGAGGGTGAAAAATGAATCACTTTGGTACCTTGGGGTACCAAGGGGCCAAAGGATAAGAGGGAAAGAAAACAGATGTGCCAACCCTAGAAGTAGAGCAGAAAGAAAAGCATTTGGGAGAAGGACCCAGACGCTAAAAAGGAATTCATGACAGTCTTTCTAGACAATGTATAAGGCAAAAAATGTCTTCCTCATCTGGTCCCAGAAAATCTCGAGTAAAAGCTCTACTTTTCTGCCCTGTGCTGTGAAACTAGATTATTTTGAGGAATCGCCAAAGCACGAGGTCTCACACTAAGGTCAGTGCATGATGGGAGCTGTTGTATCTAGATTACATGCATAATCAGGCATCCAGTTCTGCAAGGGAAGGAAATGGAGTCTGAAATGTGATGAGTCTGGGAGCAAATCCCGGCTTCACCACCTGCCATTGGAGTGACCTCTGTCTGCTCACAAGGCCTCAGCATCTTCTTCCCTGTAGACAGAGAGAAAAATGCCTAGCCTACACAGTGGTTGCAGGACATCCTAACTCTGAACCTGGGATGAATTCATGAATTTGTAGTAGGATGATAAGACCAGGGTTCTGCCTCCAACAGGCCATCCACCTCTTTTTAAACCTGCCTGCCCCTCGTACTTTTCCTCAGTGGCTAGTGGCTGACTTTGTTTTAAACTACTGGAAGTCAAAATGCATTGAAGACATTTTCTTAGTTGTTTGTAACATCTTAAAGACAAAGAGAGAACATATTCTGCCCTCACTCATAGCAGTAGGAAAGAGAAAAAGCCCACAGTATGAGGTTGAGACCGGGATGACGACACATGTCTCTTTATGGCAGATGGAGAAATGGACCTGGGACTTGGGTTGAGAGGCCTGAGGCTGTCGGACTCCACACAGAACCTTATTTTCATCTGGTATGTAATAGCTTGTGTGGCTCTTTTGTATCTTCTCGATGAGGTAGAAGAAATAGAGATGTTTTTCTATATTTTGTAGACAAAGAAACTGAGTTTTAAAAAGTGACTTGTGGGGCGGTCCCCATACCCTATTATTTAAGGGAGCCAGATCCTATATAGCTGACTGCAGATCAAATTCTGGCAGCTTGAAAAACACACTGGGCACATGCACGTGCAGACCCCAACCTCAACAAGATGAAGAAATAGAGGAAAAGGGATTGTGCTGTGACCATACCCTGTTTGGGAATGATTTCCCCCTCTCCTTCTCTCTCTCTCTCTCCATCTCTCTAGTCAAGGAGCACACCCTTCGGCAATTTTTTTTTCATAATTTTTAAGTGACTGGTGCGAACTTACATTTTGCAAAGTTGGGGCCAGGACTCAGACTCAAGCTAATGTGCTCCTAGTAAGTTGTGTACCTATTGTGCTTGGCCAGCACAGCTCCTTTTGTGCTTTTCTTCTCCTTGGTTTATGAATTCTGCCTTCCTGTGCTGAGCAAAATGAAGAAGGTCACAATGAACTGGGAAAATGCTAGCGTCCAGAGTGTTCCTAGTGACAGGGCTGGTCTCCCACGAGGGGAACAGCCCGCTGTCAGGACAGCTGGGTGTGGCTGCCTGGAGGCCCTCTCTCTCTCACATGGGGCGGATCATCACTCGTGGGACCCATTGGCACACTACATCACCACCTTCTGGGGTGGAAGGGCAGAAAATCAAGGACCTTTGCATTCATCTGGAAACTAAGAACCAGGACAAAGTCATGTCCTCAAATTCCTGGGAGTTTCTAGAACCAGGAAATTCTAACACTGGAAGAAGAGGCTCCCTGGGCAACAGGTCATGTGGCTGCTCTCAACAGAAAAGTGGGCAGGTAGGCCCTGGAAAACACTTCTGCCACAGCTAGAAAGAGAAGACACAAGGACAAAATGGGAAAGAAAGAGAAGCCCCATGGGAACCAGCAGTTAGAGTAATGGCTATGTCGCTGGACTCCCACGTAGTTGACCGCGGTTCGAGTCCCAGGCCCGGACCCAGTGGCTTAAAACTCACGCTGGGCACGTGTGCGTGCGTGCCCAAGATCCCGGGAGGAGAATTGAGGAGAAGGGATTGCGGCGTGACCATCCCCCATGGGGGGGTGATTCCTCACTTTCTGTCTCTATGTCTCTGTCTGTCTGGCGAGCGCACGCGCCCTCTAGTGAAAATCTCTCCTGCCCCCCCAAAAAAGAGAAGCCCCATGCCCCTCACATCTGTGCCCCTTCTTCCCTAAACCCTCCCCTGCCCCCACCACCCTGACTCCCAGTGAAACTGGACATAGAGGTGCTACTTCTTGAGGCCAATTCCACGGCATGCCAGGGACCAAGGTCCACATGGTCTCTAAAACTCTGTGGTTGTGCTAATAACACAACCTGTAGGTGACTAGAGTAGTGACTCAGTCTTGAGCCATCAGATGAGATGAATGAAGGCCTTCTGGACTCTTGGTTCTCCTCCTTTCTCCCATCACCCTCTCCCAGGCTGCCTCGCATTTCCAAAACAGAGGTTCTCCTGCTGCCAGCCACTTTCTCTGGCCCCTTTCCTATTGTACTGTGTAGAATCTGGCTAAGAATACACAAGAGTTTGCCTCTAGCCCAAACACGTCTGCAATTGCCCACAAATTACAGCTCCCATGCAAACCCAGCAAGGCAGGAGCAGAAAGTGGAAGCAGTGCCTGATAAATCCCTCCAAGGCCCAGGTGTCATGGAGTTCCTCCACATGAGATGTGAGGCCTTTCCAGTCTGACCACAAGAATACACACGTGTCCACATTACACTGAAACAGAGCAAACACGGCATTTCAGTTTGTGTAGGGATGGAAAAGAATGATCAGTATCACTGTGTCCTTAAACCTAACACCACCCAGTAGCACTTCCTTAGGATCAATAAACAAATCTTTAAAGCACTGAATTACTAACCTAACCAATTAAAAATAATGGTAGACCAGTCACAATGGTGCAGTAATGCAACATTCCCTGATGCTGAGGCCACATGGAAGGGGCCCAGGTTCAAATCACAGGTTGGAGTCCTGAGGTCTCCCTGTATGTATCAGGCATATGTGTACACATGCCTGTGATCCTGGCTGACTGAGTCTGGGATGCATCAGAGCATGAAGCCCATTGGGGATGCTCGTGCTCTCTCTCTCTCTCTCTCTCTCTCTCTCTCTCTCTCTCTCTCTCTCTCTCTCTCTCTCTCTCTCTCTCGGAAGAAATAAATAAAGTTAAAACAGAAAACAATAATACAATGAGGCCTTGCTGAACATTGTGGAACACAGAATTGACACAGCCCTCAGGGCCCATGGAGCCTGCTGGGAGACTCTGGGGAGAGCTGGGCGCCTTAATAGCAACAGCTCCGAGAAGGGCACCTTCTGTTGAGAGTATAGAGTCACCCCAATCATCCAACAAGTCATTTCAACTTTTTCAATAACCGCAGCACCCCTTTTGCCCCTGCCTCCCCTGCAGGAGGGAACACAGACCAATCACTCCTCCAAATTCGGGGGAGTTCAGCTTCCCATTGTTCTGAGGCTGATTGACAGCTCTTTTGACACACATAAGACTTCCAGTCCACCTCCCCTGCTACTCCCCTGCCCAGAAGCTTTGTGCTATGCAGAAAATCTGTATATTTTAAAAATTGAAGTAAATTACAATTAATTTCTTTTGAAAATTTTCAAGACTACCCCTAGGGAATCAATAAGCAGGGGTTGGGAATCACTGATGTAAGGTTTCACTCCTGGGGACGGGAAACTTTCAGTCCCAGCTCCTTCATCTCCTTCTATGGAAGCAAATGACAACTGCCTCTTTCCCCCACACACTCACACGACCTAAAAAAATAGGTAGCCCGATGCTGGAGACCATTTTCCAAAGAAAACGTCTACCTGATCACAGGTACTGCCTGGGATTGTGGTCGCCAAACCACGCTGGGATAATTGACATGAAAGTACTTTTGAAAGGTATAAAGCATTCTATAAATGTAAGTCCTTATTACTTCTATTATTACGATAAAGGATTGGACTCCATGTGCCACACTCTATCTACGACTCGGTGCTGGCGCGTTCTGGTCATCTTGTTGGAACTGCCTGCTAGGCTTCTGTCCCAGCACTTAGTAGGCACTCAGTATAAATTCCTGACAGTGGCTCAACTTGCTCAACTTGAACAGAGTTCCACAGATGTAGTCCTTAAAGACAAAAGATGCTGCCTCCTTGTGGGAATGGGTTTGGTTACCATTCAGGCAGATCTATTTTCATGTTTTTACACTAGACCAGATGACAGGTTCTTCTCTTGGCAGACGGTACTACACCGTCTTTTTGGGTGAGACCTGGGGTTGGGGGTAAATGCCGTAGATAAGCCTCCTGCCAGGGCAAGCACCTACACTGCAATGAAACGACACAGTTAAAGATGACAAATGAGTACCGAGAGCTACTGCCAGTCATGGTACTAGGTGGTGGGGCTTGTGTCCTGAGTGGGTGGAGGTCTCTGTCTTTAAGAGCTCATCTCCTAGACAATAGGATGATTGATGGGTAGAGGGGTTCCATGCCATCTGTGTCTTGGAGCCGTTTGGGGAGAGAAAAGAAATCGTCCAGCCCTAACTGTCATAAGGCATGGCCTCCTCAACCCAATTCTGGGTTTAAAGGCAGTTCTAATCAACAAGCAAACAAGTAAAACCTCACTTGGGAAATAGAAATCATCAATTCAACCTTGGAGATTTACATGGAAAATATCTTAAATCTGAAATTTCCATTTTTGATTTTATGTATGCTGCTATTCTCTCTCTCTTTCTGAAGTGACTTAAAAAGCTTTTTTCCCTCTACCCCAATATTCACTTTCAAGCCCTGCCCCCATATGAACACCCTCTGTGACACATTTAACCCAGAGTGTTAAGTATTTATCCACAGTTAGTATTCCATATAAAGTGGAAATGTTTGATGAGTACTTTTTAAAATTTTAGTCATTCAGCTAAAATTTGAGTCCCTACTATAACCAAATGCTGTTTTGGTTTTGGTTTTGGGTTTTTTGCCAGAGGGCAAGTGCTCTCCCCGAGAGAAAAGAGAGGTAAAGTGAGAAAGCACCCTCAGTGAGGCGTGCTCACACCACAATAAATTCTCCACATCTCTTTCCTTTCAGCTTTTTCGGGATGCATGTGTACATACCCAGCATGTCTTTCAAGCTACCAGGTCTGGGATTTGAACCACATAGTCAGCCATGTGGGATCCAGTTCTCTTAACCCCCAGGCCATGACTGGCTGGGTGGGTATGTTTTTAACTTAACTAAGACATGACGCATTATGGGTCTCATTCAGTCCCTGTTTTTTTCACCCTACAAGACCTACGCAAGCTGCGCTGCAGTATTTATCCACAGTTAGTATTCCATATAAAGTGGAAATGTTTGATGAGTACTTTTTAAAATTTTAGTCATTCAGCTAAAATTTGAGTCCCTACTATAACCAAATGCTGTTTTGGTTTTGGTTTTGGGTTTTTTGCCAGAGGGCAAGTGCTCTCCCCGAGAGAAAAGAGAGGTAAAGTGAGAAAGCACCCTCAGTGAGGCGTGCTCACACCACAATAAATTCTCCACATCTCTTTCCTTTCAGCTTTTTCGGGATGCATGTGTACATACCCAGCATGTCTTTCAAGCTACCAGGTCTGGGATTTGAACCACATAGTCAGCCATGTGGGATCCAGTTCTCTTAACCCCCAGGCCATGACTGGCTGGGTGGGTATGTTTTTAACTTAACTAAGACATGACGCATTATGGGTCTCATTCAGTCCCTGTTTTTTTCACCCAACACTGTTAGACCTACGCAAGCTGCCATACATATTGAGGCAGCTGGTTCTCTGCTGCACACCCATAGGTGTGCCCACTGCACTGGACTGACCTTTGTGATGGGCACCCCAGTGCCTCTAACTGCCTGCCACACACACACAATACTATGATAAAATCTTCAGACATGTCTTTTTAGCCTTGTGCGAATAATTTCTCTAGAATATGCATACAACCAAAAGTGGGATTACTGGGCCACAGGTCATATATATTTACTTCACTAGATTTTTCCAGAACAGTTGTACCAGATGTACATCCACCAGTACATGCAAGTCTTCATCTCCCACAGCAATGCCCACAGGGGTGTTATCCACCTTACTGAACTCTGCCATTTGATGAGTTTTTATACAATTGTTTATATATGCATTTCTCTGGGGATTTTTAGCTTAAAAGACCACCTGACAGATAGTCTTTAATTTAGGCTCTTCTACTTTCCACCAAAATATTCATATGGATAAAGGGAAAAAGAAGTTCAGAAAGCCAAAAGCAAATGGCATTTCAAAAAACAAGAATGAGGCTGGCCCCATGGCCTAGTGGTTGAAAAACTCAGATCCCACACAGCTATATATGCAGTTCAAGCTCTGGCCCTAGCAGTTCAAAAACATTGCAGGCATGTTTATCATGCCCCCAATCCCAACAGAATGGAGAAACAAAGAAGAAAGGATTGTGGTGTGACCATGCCCCACTGGAGCTGCTTTCTCCCTTTCCCTGTTTCTCTCTCTCTTTCTCTGTCTCTCTGTCTTTGGCAAGCTTATATAACCTCTGGCAAAGGAGGGAAAAAAGAAAGAGGGAGGAAAAAAAAAGAAAAGAAAAAGAATGGAACTGTAGCAGAACAAACTTACTGCCCTGAAAGAATTTCATAAAAGTACCATCCCTCACTCACAATTACAAGCTCCACACCACATAAACCCCACAGCTGAACTATCCTGAAAACCAGGACACCAACCTTCCCTAGCATGAGAACAATTTTAGAAGTACAGAGAAAACTATTATCCACCCTAGCCTTCAGTGCCTCTGTTTCTAGACCCATTATGAGTCCAAAACTCCTAAAAAAAAAAAAAAAAAAAAAAAAAAAAAAAAAAAAAAAGAAAAAAAAGTAAACAAAGAAGTG
>NW_006159534.1:3348801-3351394 GCF_000334495.1 Tupaia belangeri chinensis | reverse complement strand
AAAAAAAAAAAAAAAAAAAAAAAAAAAGAAAGAAAGAAAGAAAAAGAAGGACAGAAATGGGAGTGGTAGGGAGCACAGCTATGCACATGGTACTCTGAGACACGTAAGACGAAATGAGAAGGGTTGGACTGGAGCTAGGACTGGTCCTCAGAACAGCACCCTTGGGGAGCGTAGCTATTCCTCCAACCACATGCCTTCCTCGACTCACCAGTATGAGCTAGAGTTGCAGCCACCCAATAGACAGTGGTGTCAGCTCCAGCAAAGAAACATGGGGAGGAATAGACTAGAGAGTGGCATGAGTCAAAAGCTTTGCTTTGCACATGATTGGCTGAAGAGACCCATTAGACATCTGAATTAATATCGAAAAAGCAGTGGGATTTCAGCATCAGGAGCTCAGAGGAGAGAAGGCTGAATCCATAAATGTGGGAGTCACTGACATGGCGCCACATAAACCCTTACAAGTGGATGAGATCCTGGAGGTGAGTGTAGACAGAGAGAAGGCCAAAACCCAGCCCTGGTGTGCACAGATTCTATCTCATGTTTTCAAAGTGGTGGACATGAGCTGGTAGAGACGAAGAACTATAGTACAGGAAGAAGGGATGCGATTGAGAGCAGAGCTGGGAAATTTTAAAGGAGACTACAAAGCTGTCCGAGGCTAGGCTGCGCACCTCAGCCACGTGGTAAGAGCAGAATCCTAAGGAAACCGCGCAGGCTATGGCAGGATCCGTCAGGATGCTGCCGAGGAGCACACAGGGAAGTCCTCGCGGTCTCACTAGAAACACGCAATTAGTGATGGTTCTCAGCTGTTCATATTTTAATGAGTAACAGATGTTTTGGAGAGTTAATTTTTTTTTAATTAGCAAATAATAATCACATATATTTATGGGGTACCATGTGATGTTTTGATACATGTGTTTACATTGCAGAGTGATTAAATCAAGCTAAGTATCATATCCATCACCTCACTAACAGCATTTCTTGGTAGCAAACATTTAAAATCTACTCTTTCAGCAATTTTGAAATACACAGACACTTTCATTATACTCACCATGCTGTACAACGGATCTCTCAAATGGATTTCTCCTGTCTAACTGAGACTCTGTGTCCTTTGAACCACCGCTCCTTACTCCACACCCCTCCTCTCAGCCTCTGGAACAATTCTACTCTACTCCTGAGTTTGATTTTTTCAGACTCCACATATGAACGAGATCATACAGTGTTTTTCATTCTGTACCTGGCTTATTTCACTTATTTGAAAAGAAAGTTGTTCGTTCTTTTTTAAGGCTGAATATATTTTTTAATCCATTCATCCATTGACAAAACTCAGGTAGCTCTCACACCTTGACTATCGTGAATAACACTACAATAAATATGGAAATGCAGATTTCTCTTCAATGTACTGATTTCAGTTCTTTGGATATATACCCAGAAGCGGGATTGCTGTATCATATGGTAATTCTATTTTTAGCATTTAAGGAACTGCATACCATTTTCTGAAGGGGCTGTACTAATTTACGTTCTCGCCAACAGTGTACAAGGATTCCCTTTTCTCCACGTCATCGATGACACTTGTTATCGTTCATCTGTTTTATAGTAGCCATTCTAACAGGTGTGAGGTGTTAGCTCCTTGTGGTTTTTGTTTTTTATTTTTGTTATTAAAATTTTTATATTTATTTCCCTGAGAGAGACAGACAGAAACAGAAAGACAGTCATTCCCCGATGGAGTCTTCATGCTGCCATCCACCCCCAGCCTCAGCCAGATCACAGCATGAACAGTAGGCATCGGGAGGCAAAGCTGAGAACTACCCACAAGAGTCCAGCATAGCTAAGCGTTGTGCTACTGCTCCGCCCCTGGCTGGCCCCTGGCTGTGGTTCTGATTTGCATTTCCCTCCTGGCGGAGCATTGTTTTACAATGTATATTTTGTATATTTTCTTTGAAAAAAAGTACATTTGTATATTTTCTTTGAAAAAAAGTCTGTTGGAGTTCTTTGCCCCTTTTGAAATATGGTTATTTGTTTTCTTGCTATTGTTTGAGTTCCTTATATATTGGGTCATCGAAAAAGTCGTGACATATTTTTCATGTTTTTCTATGCAAAAATGCATCATGACTTTTCTGACAACCCAATATTTTGGATGTTTGCCCCTCATCAGATACATAATTTGCAAGCATTTTCTCCAAAGCCATGAGTTATCACTTCACTCGTGTAACAAATGCTTTGGAGTCAGGTTTCATGGCATAATATTTTGTTATTAATCTTTGATCTCTTTTTGGACTTCTACCTCCACTTCAAAAATACCATTAAACTGGGGAACCAGCAGTTAGCGTAATGGCTATGTCGCTGGACTCCTATGTAGTCAACTGCAGTTCGCGTCCTGGGCCCGGTGGCTTAAAACTCACACTGGGCGCGTGTGCGTGCATGCCCAAGATCCCGAGAGGAGAATGGAGAAGGGATTGCGGTGTGACCATCTCCCCTAGGGGGTGATTTCTTGCTTTCTGTCTCTATGTCTCTCTCTGTCTGGCGAGTGCACGTGCCCTATAGCAAAAACCTCTCAAAAAAAAAAAAAATTAAAAAAAAAAATACCATTAAACTG
>NW_006159534.1:3331182-3347755 GCF_000334495.1 Tupaia belangeri chinensis | reverse complement strand
ACTTGCCCTATAGCAAAAACCTCTAAAAAAAAAAAAAAATTAAAAAAAAAAAATACCATTAAACTGGAGGAAGCTCGTCCTAGACATTCTAAGTCAAAGAACTCCTTTGACTGTTTTGGAATCCAGCTGAGAATTCAGGAAGGTAGCCAGATGCATTTATTCATTTCAACGACGTGTGCTGAGGGCTGCCGTGTGACTGAAACTGTCTCAGGCATAAAGAAATGGCCATGGTTCTTGCACATGAATTACCAATTGATAGAAGAGTCAGGGAAGTCCTCTGGGTGGAGAGAAGTGAGCCCAGACCTGAAGGATGAAAAGGAGTCATTGCACAGAGGTGCAAAGTTCTAGGCAGAACAAACAGACTGTGAAGTGCAGGGTGGTGGGAAAAGTGAGAGAATGCAGAGGGCCCGGAGGACAAAGAGGAGAGATGATACGTGGGGAACGAAGCTGGAGGAGCAGATGCCGGACTCGGCAGAGCTTTGGACGCTCTGGGAGTTTAGATTTCAATAGAATACCGATATAAATGTTTGACATAAATGTACAAAAACTAATAATAATGTGCCTATAATGCCAGCAATAAACCCTCAGGAAAAGTGTCTTGTTCAAAACAGAAATAAAAACTACCTGGGGGGAGGGGAACCTTAACAAGAAATATGTAATCAAATATGATAGCATTTTTCACCTAAAAAACATACTCTTTTTCTTTTCTTTTCTCTTTTCTTTCTTTTCTTCTTTCCTTTCCTTTTTCTTTTCTTTCTTCTCTAATGTTGCATGTTAGCAAAACTATAGAGAAATGACATTTTGCTGCAAGTATAAATTGGTGAAATTTTCAGCAGGGGGAGCAATTAGATAATTTTATGCAGCAATTTCACTTCCAGTAATTTATCCTTAAGAAATTCTCAACACAACAGCTAAAATGGAACATTACCTCCTCATAATCACATAATCCATTCTCTCCAGAGCAGCTAAATAGGTGTGTATGCTGCTTTTTTTTTAAAAGAATTATCTTATTTAATTGTATTTATTATTTTTTAATTTGCTATAAGTCATGTGCACTTATCAGAGAGAGACACAGAGAAAGAGAGAGATAAAGTGAGAAAGCAAGCCACCAGGTCCAGGACTCGAACCGCAGTTGGCCATGTGGAAGTCCAGCACCCCAACCACCGTGCCACCTGCTGGCCCCAGTGTGGTTTTGTTTTAACTCTAAATTTTATTTCTTTATTTCTTCTAAGTGCAACAAAAAGTGAGAAAGAGCCAGCACTGCCACAGGGTCTTGATACTGTGATCTAACCCTGCTTTAGCCAGCCTGGATTATTGGCAATCAAGTACCTGGTGTACTCAGGGAGGTCTCCAGACTTGAACCGAGAACCTTCCCAGTTTGGACTGCCTTGTAGAGCATCCTGTTTACCACTGTGCCACCATGTAGCCCACCAAAGGGTGTTTTTAAGCCCTAGAACAAATCTAGTTTGTTCCAGTGGTATGCTGTAAAGTATTTAACAACCAGTTCTCTGGAGGAAGAAAACCCTGATTTGTAACATTTTCTCCAAAAGTCTGTGGTATAAATATTCTCACCATGGCAAGTTACCCATGGGACATCACCAAAGGAGGAATTGGGAAGGGATATACACAAGAGGCTCCCCAAGTTCTAGCACATCAACTGAGTTAGTGCCCCAGCCCTGAATGGCCCCACAGTGCATTCGCATTACCTGCCATGAAGCCCACACCTTTCACACTGACCCATAAAGCATTCCGTGACCTGGTGGCTCCTGCCCACCTCCTATAGCCTGCCCTGCCCTGCCCTCCTCACTCTCTGCTTCTGAATTTTGATTCAACTCTCTCCGTTCACTCCCACCTCTGGATCTTTCAACTTGCTCATCCCCAGATCCTCCCCTTGTCATTCAGGTGTCTGCTCAAATGTCACTTATCCGGGCCCAGCCAGGTGGCACAGTTGATGGCATACAGAACTGCAGTGCTGGAAGCTACATAGCCAACCACAAATTCAGATCCCTGGTAAGTAAGAAAACACACCAGGCTTGTGCACACATACCCAGATTCTGATGAGCAGGAGGGCTAGGGAAGGGGGATCACAGCTTGTCAAAAGTTCTCTCTCTCTCTCCCTCCCTCTCTTTCTCTCTTTCTCATGTGCACATGCTCTCTATCATGAAAAAAAATATTAAAAAAAAAGTCACCTATTGGGACCATCAGGTGACATGATGGTTAAGGCAGAGGACTCCCACAGGGCCAACCATGGTTTGAGTCCCAGACCTGGTGGCTTGCTTTCTCATTTTCTCTCTTTCTCTCTCTGTCTCTCTTGGGTAAACATTCATGCCCTATAGCAAATTTTAAAAATAATAATAAATAAAACTATTTTTAAAAATCACCTATCCAGAAATGTCTTCCCTGACCACCCTCTTCCGGAAATTGCCACCCGTTAGTTCAATACATTACCTTGTTACAATTGGTTGAGATCCCTCACCATCGCCTGAACTTACCTTTCTTATTTATGATAGCTCCCTATGAAGTTAAACACTTGTCAACTCCTGGTTAACCCTGTTATTTCCTATTTAGAAAAATAGGTGTCACACACTAAGTTTTTAATCCATATTTAATATTGATAAATTGACTTATAATATGGAAAAACTTTAAATCATATAAGTGTCCAATGATAGAGAAATGGCAAAACTAACACTTCTGGATCATTTACTATCTTCCAGGAGCTGTGAAAAGCACTTTATTATTATGTTTTTAATTCACCCTAAGGCATGTGTGCTAACCAGAGACAGAGATGGAGATACAGAGAGGGAGAGGGAAAAAGCACCCCCCATGAGGGATGGTCACATTGCAAACTTTTCTCCTCCATTTCTTCCTCTGGTCAGGATTTTGGACATGCACACACATGCATCCAGCATGGTTTTTCAAGCCAAGTCTGGAACTTAAACCATGCAGTAAGCCACGTGGGATTGGCTCCCTTAAGTACCAGGCCACAGGGCTGGCCCATGACTAGCACTTTATGTTTATCTGATTTAACCTACGCAACAACTCAGTACTATTCTTATTCACATTTTACAGATCGGAAAATAGTAGGAAAGGGTAAGTAGTTTCTCAAAGCCCATACTTAGCCATACCAGTTGGCCAAGTCTGCCTCATGGCCCAGCTCATCTTAGACCCATCCAGGGATGGGGATCAGATCAACAAGCATGAAAATGTCCATGCCGGGCCCAGGTGCTGCTGTGCTATCAACAGGGTAGCTCCTTATTGGACCTCGGGCTGATGCTCTTCTCCATGTAGCTCCCTGGTCAAGAGCTCTTGGTGAGGAAGAACAAGGAGCAGGAAAGGACCTAGACCATCCAAGCTCCAAGCTTAATGGCAACATAACAACATCAAAAATCTCTCCCTAGACTTCAGCCATGAACGACTACAAATCAAGTTTTCAAACAATATTACATGAAATTGTTGTAATGTTCACAATAAAATGAAAAGTGAATGAAATAGAATAGAAAATTGGATATTCTGTAAGAGTTCAAGAAAAAGAAATTCAAAATAGGTGTATATGTTTATGCAATACTTAGTAAAAATAAAACAGAAACAAGCACATCAAAATGTTAGCTGTGGTTGGGCTGGAGTAGGTGGATTATGAGTGATTTCTATATTCTTCTTTATACTCTTTTTTTATTTTCCAGTTGTTTTCCAATGAGCCTGTCTTTGTAATAACAACAACAACAAAAAAATAGGTATTGTCATTTTTTTAAAAATGGTGGGAGTTTTTTGTTTGTTTGTTTTAAGGTTTTTGCCATAGGGCTTGTGCTCTCACTAGAGAGAAAAAGACAGTAAAATGGAAAGTAAGAAGTCACTCCCACCCCGGGGTGGGGGGAGGATCATGCCTCAACCCCTTCTCCTCCATTCTCCTCTCAGAATTTTAGCACACACACATGCACGCCCAGCATGATTTTCAAGTACCAGGTCCAGGACATAGCACATGGCAGTTGGCCATGTTGGAGTCCAAAACCTTAAGCACCATGCCACCTGTTGGCCCAATGGTTAAAGATTTTAAAGGCAACAGAATGCAAAATTGAGACCACAATAAATGGCCAAGATAAAGCAAGATTGGGAGGCTGCAAATGGGATTTCTTTGGGGCCCCAGACTAAACCAAGGCATGCTGGAGAGACCTACAGAGCTTCACCTGAGAAAAAAGAGTAAAGAACACAGCTATGAAGGAGGAACATATGGGACCAAGAGGTGGATGTGAAGAAAGAGGTAACGGGGTGGGATGTACTTCGAGAGCTCAATCTCCTCACCCACCCCTGAGAGAAGTAAGCCCCAAGGTGGGCTGGGATGGCGAAAGGGGCTGAGACAACCAAGAGCTGAGTCAGGAAGGAAAGTTGAGTCTCCATGATTAGAATCAAAGGGGTCGGAACTGAAAGATTCCACAGTGCTTATCAAGCGCAGCACAATCCAAAACATAGCCATGACTGCGTGGGGCTGTGGAGACCAGAGGTGTGGCTCATTTAAGCTGTACTGTAAGTATAATATATATATACTAATTTATCTATACTGGAAGCATAATATATATACTAGTTTATATATACTGTTAGTATAACACATATACTAATTTCAAAGACTTGGTACAAAACTGTAAAATACATTTTCAATAAATTTTATTGTTTCTATGTTGAAATATGTTTGATATAATGGATTAAATAAAACACATTATTAATTTTACCTATTTATTTTTTTCTTTTTTGATATGACTACTAGAAAACCTTAAAAATTATACAGGTGGTCTGCATTTATGGCTCAAAGTTGTATTCATTTATTTCATGAGAGAGAGAGGAAAAGACAGAGAAGTTAGGAAAAGTCATGTAACACAGGTAGCCTTGTCAGGGCCTTCCCATGCCATGATCCTGCCTCAAGCTCTCTAGCCAGTCAAGATGACAGACATGCCCGGTGTGTTCAGGTCAACCTGGGATCTGAACTCAGGACCTTTTCATATGGCACCTCATTTCCTGCACCACTGCAGCTGGGCTTCAAATATTATTTCTACTGGATCAAGATCAACCCTTCCATTCTACAAGAAAAAAAAAAAAACTGAGCTAAAGAGGTTAAGCATCTGGAGCTATTTAGTGAAAGCCACATAGCTAGTTAGTGAAAAAGGGAAGACTAAAACTCACTAAGACTTCCTACCACCCAGTCTAAGATTCTTGCCTCCTCACCCAACATACAAATTATATGTTTGAGTTTATGGGCATTTAAATGACATATTTAGTCACTCTGTGGAAAATTGAGTCTATTGTCACATGGTATTCTGTAAACTTAGAATAACTAAAGATCTTTTTTTTTTCAATGTCCTTTCTGTTAGTTTGAAAATTCTTTGTGAACACATTTTTTAAATGTTCTCATTCATGTATTGTTTCAACCCACACAAGTACAAGGTGGTGTAGAATGTTCTATAGACCATCAGTTAGAGCCCAGTCATAACAATCACCATGGAAGGAAGTTTGGAAGTTTTCCATTGATAAAATTTAAATTAGGTCCTGCCATTTCATTTAGGGACATATGCTTTATTTACACTAGGTCTAGTTAGAGCTGGAAATGACAATAAGAAAAAGCTCATCTGTGTTTTGGTTTTACTTTCATTGCTAAACAAAATGCTTCACTGTTTCTTGCTTTTGATGACATTTGTGTTTTTGCTTTTGTTTTGTATTTTATTTTTTCTATAGGGTATATGCACTCATTGGAGGCAGACACAGAGAAAGAAGAAAAACCACCTCCCCCTCCAGGGTGGATGGACGTGCTGCAATCTCTTCTCCATTCTCCTCTCAGGATTGTGGGCATGTAGGTACACGAGCCAGGTGTGTATTTCAAGCTGCCAGGTCTGGGACTCAAACTTCACAGTTGGCCATGTGGGATCCAGCCACCTTTATCCCCATGCCATCTGCTGCCCCACTTTTGACAAGTACTTGTAGCTGCAAACAGGAGTTGCCAACCTCACAGCCATTCTCTCCTTTTTCCCTAACAGGACCCTGACTCCATAGGAACAGCTGAATTTCCCAGCACCCTTTTCAGTTAGGGGAAGTCATGTAACACAGATCAGGCCAAGGAGCTGTCCTGGAAAGTTACTAGGTGTGGTTGTGGGGAGCTGGAGGGCTGTGGGAAGGGGATTGCTGTGTGATGAGACCCTGTTGAAGGTCAGTCTCTCTCTCTCTCATGAATAAAAATAAACTTAAATGTGACGAAAGTTCTTCAAAAAGGGGCCCACTCTAATATCACACTTGCTTTCACCTTTTGCCTGTCTGCTTTCCACCTAGACTGCCTTCAATGCTGACCACGCATCTGTCAGTGTCTTGGAGTAGGTCAGAGAGGACATAGCTCACGGTATAGAACACATCTTGTCATCTCAGAAGAATTCCTATTTTGGGAGCCCCTTTTGGAAACTTCAAGAGCTGTGGATGTCTTCAAAATGATTAAATTACTTACCTTTGCTTTTCAGGGACTACGAGGCAACAAGCCACACTGAAAACAACCAGGCAGAAAAACCCTGATAACATTATGGAAGTGCCTTACCAGCCCTGGGCCGCCTCCTCCCAAACTCCTTGTAACGAAGATAAAACCACGACTCATTCTTCAAGTCACTGTACTCAAATGTCAAACTCAATTTCTGATACAAGGTCCACCAATGCACTTCATGTCTGTCCATCAGAGAATATAAAATGTTTTTATGAGAATATTCTTGTATTATATTCCCTCAAATCTCGAATTTGCCCCAGGGCAAAAAACTTGTCTTAAAGAATCCTTCTGCTTGCCAAGCACAACAGGTCTAATGCAACTGCAGACATTCTTGAAGTGATATGCCCTAGAAACAGCTAAGCGGCTTTGTGGTTCAGAGCGAAGGGGGAAAATGGAAACAATTCCTGTTGAGTGACATGAAGCACCTAGGGTCTGTTAGTATCTTGGAGTAAGTCATAAGGACTTAAGCCAATACACTATTTTTCTTCTGTTTTAAATGTCTGAAACCCCCAAATCTAGCCACTCAACTGATCTCTAGATTTCATGAGTTTAGAACACACCATTGTCATCTCAAAAGAATTCTTATTTAGGAAGCCCCTTTTGGAAACTCCAAGAGCTGTGATGTCTTCCAAATGATGAAACGACTAGGCCAGCAGGTGGCGTGCCGGTTTAGGCACTGGATCCTCCTGAGCAGCAGGGCGGGCAGAGGCTGAGAGAGAAATGGGCAGACAGACATCAGGGGCCCTGGCAGGAGGAGCACAGGGTGGGCTCAGAACCTGGCCCTCCACCAAGTCAGGGCCAGGCACAGGAGGCCCAGTGAAGCATGGAGCCCAGTGTCACACTAAGGTTAGCTGGCAACAGAGAGGGAAAGTGACTTACCCAAAGCCACCCGGGTGCGAGAGTAAGGACCATAACAGGCCGTGCTCCTAACCACTAGGCCACACTACGTCAGATGGAAACTGAGGGCTACTGCTCATGCACAGACCAAGAGAGCCCGGAGAGGTGGCAGGGCTCCTCTAAGGTCAGTGCCCTTGGCAGAAACAATTCTTAAGCAACCCTGTCTGAGCCTGGTCCCGCACACACGGAGCCAGGTTGAATAGGCCCCTTCCAGGAGTGCGAGCGCTGTGACAGAGGACCAAGGGGTTGGAATAACATTTATGTGTGGGGCATCTTCCTGGACCACTTGCCATCGAGGGAGCCTATAAAGGCAGGGCACCTCCCTGAAGCAACACACCCACACAGCTTGGCAAGTGGCATTCCTTGCAGCCAAACTGAAATCCCAAGCCTGCCTAAGGGCCGGTAACCAGCAGACACCAACCAGCACCAGGCACTGAGGCTCCAACCCCATCCCCACCCTCCCCCGGGGGCACACGGAGTTCCCTGAAGGAACTTTTGAATTCACCAAGACACTTGCAGCCGCCTCCCCGACCCAGGAAGTCACCCGGGCTCCCAGGTCTGCACCAGATGCTTCCAGCTGAGTCCCAAGGGCCCCTAAGCAGAGCACTGGCTCTGGATAAAACCGAAGTTGTCAGCCTGCTAATTAGTGACCTCGAGAGGCTGGGCACACTGATGACAATTAATGACTCCATCTCTCTGTGTCCTGCTGGCAAATTATTAATTCATTGAGCTCCTGCCGTGGAGCCCAGGGAACACAGACTGTGAAAGTTCACATTTCAATTCTAGGCAGAGATGCAGAGGAGGGTGTTGGAGAGAAGTGACGCTCCGTCCTTGAAGAAGGGAGGGCACAGGGCGGGAAAGACTGCCCCACAGACCCATCCTACAGAAAAATAAAGCGTGGCCACAAAGGCAAACAGGAGGTTTCCCGCAGCGCCCCTGGGAACGGGGAAGGAACTGCAAACACCGTCGACCCGGTGGCATGAAAGAAGCGTGGCTCCGCCGTGCTCAGGAATACTACGCAGCGTTAAGAGACGCCATGGACATCTTCCTAGAAACTGCCAGGCAAGATGCCACCATGGAGTGTTCATTTTAAAAAGTAAAAGAGTAAAAACAAAATGCAGACCTAGATGTGTGATACGGTTTCATCTCATGACAGAAAGAGAGAGGGAGGGAGCAAGGACGGGAGGGGCCCGTTTTTCCCAGCATAAAAACAGACACAAGGGGAGAGAGTGTCCACAGTGGATGGCGGCCGGGGGAGGGCTGAGATGGGGAAGGAGGGTGAAATGACCCCAGCACACCCACTCCCAGTATGTTGGGCCAACACCGCCCCCACGCCAGGGAGCACCGTCCCCAGAGCTGAGCGCAGTCCTGCCTCCTCTCAGAACAGGGAGGAAACATGCCCAAATCCTCCCTGCTCGCTTCACAAATGTGGGAGGATGGCAGCGTCTGGTCACTGAGCAAGCGGAGTGAGGCAGGCAGCAGGCGTGAGTGTCACTGGGGGGGTGGTCTACAGAGGGGCTGCCAGAGAGGTGCAGGAAAGGAAGGGAGGCCGGGCCCGCTCCTCTCTAACACCCCAACCCTGCTTCCTTGCATCCAGTCTCCACTTTGGGGTTTGGAAAGAAAGAGTGGAGGGAGATTAGGGGGAAGCGGGGAGCTGGCTGAGAAGCATCCTCAGAAAGGTGCCCTGTGGCAAGGAGGGGCTGCTCTAAAAAAGTGCCACATCTGAGGGTTTCAATGGAGAGAGGCTGCCACCTGGGCACAGCGCTGCTTTGTGTGCACCTCAGCCCCCTCACCTGAGCGCCCAGTGAGATGTGTGAGATGGGCATTTTATTTTAATTCATTTTATTTTATTTATTTATTTTTTTGGAGAGGTTTCTGCTGTAGGGTGTGTGTGCTTGCCAGACAGACAGAGAGAGAGAGACAGAAGGCGAGATATCACCCCCAGGGGGGATGGCCATGCCGCAATCCCTTCTCCTCCATTCTCCTCTTGGGATCTTGGGCACACACGCACTCGCACCCGACGTGAGTTTTAAGCCACTGGGTCCGGGACAGGAACCACAGTCGACTACATGGCAGTCCAGTGACACAGCCATTACGCTAACTGCTGGTCTCCGAGATGGGCATTTTAAAGATCTTGATATCACAGAGCCTGGAATTCTGAAAGGGGTGTGTGCGTGCGTGTGCGTGAGTGCGTGCGTGTGTGTGTGTACATATGTATGCATGTATGCAAATTCAACAATTTCTTTTTTTTTCAGCCCAAAGACCCAGAGTCCTCCCATCAAGCTCACTTAGAAGCACTGAGCATTTCCTTTTCCACACGTGTCTTGACCCGTCTCATCACATCCAGGAGGAAAGTGTCCTCCACTGTGTGCAGCACTGTGTCCAGATGAGCCTTTTCTGGTTGGAGAAACAGCAGCGCAAGGCGGTGAGGAAGGTTCTGGATTGAGTTGGGAATCCCAGGCGCTCACCCTGCCAAGGCCTGTGTCCTTTTGGCTTCCCTTCCTGGCCTGTGATCTGATGGGTGACTGACCACCAGGCTGATCCAGCCCTTCCCGCTCCATGGCATTCTGTGTACAGCTTCCAAGAGACTGTGGGTGCAGTATGCAGAAATAACCACGTGGGGGCACCATAAAAGCAGACAAAGTAGCTGGACCCAAAGAGAGAAAATGTGACAAAGCCCACAGATGGCACTAGAGGGTGCTGCTTTTCCCATTTTCTTCAAACAGGGAGCTGGGGCAGAATCTCTCCAAAACTTGACGTGTTCGGAAGTCTCCAGAAGATACCTGAACTGGCCCATGTAAGTGGAGAGGAGGCAGCCTGTGGGAGGCTGAGGGAGGCAGCCTGTGGGGGACTGAGGGGGGACGATGCTACCTCAGCTGCCCCTCAAACAGGGACAAGACTCTGGTGGTGCTGAGACCAGCATATGGTGTAATGGTCACATCCCTGGACTCCCACGTAGTTGACCACTGGTCGAGTCCTAGACCTGGTGGCTTGAAACTCACGTTGGGTGTGTGTGCGTGCATGTGCCCAAAATCCTGAGAGGCGACTGGAGCAGTGATTGTGGCATGTCCATCCTCCTTGGAAGGGCGATTTTTCACTTTCTGTCTCTCCAGTAAGCGCACACACCCTATAGAAAAAAATCTCTCTCTTAAAAAGAAAGAAAGACTCTTACAGTGCCAGGAAAAGCAGCAGAGATGTGCACTGGACGTCTAGGGCAGATGAGGACTGAGCCTCAGGCTGCAGAGGCACCATCTCTTCTCCCCTGCCCGTCCTTCCAGGCCTGACTTTTGAAAACAAGAATTGGAACAACAGATCTGACCAAGCCCTGGCTTCTGGCTCTGTGCTCTGTCCCCAGCAGCTTCCATGAAGTAGCAGAGCGACCGTACATTCATTCTTCATGAGAGACAAGCAGCATTGCACAGGGTCAGTGGCCAGGCAGCAGTCTGCGGCCTTGCCGAGGTCTCCTCCTTACGTGGCACTGCACTGCCCGATGCTGCACAGGTCCCCCACCATGTTCATGGCCACGGCCTCCTCTCGAGGGGAAGCTTTTCCTGAACTGAGCAAGGTTTTAGGGGAAAAAATAGAGGAAAGCCACTAGAAACAGGCCCTTTTTTCCAATCCCACAAGGACAGGTAAAGAAAACTCAAGGGTGTGTGCAGAGGTTCCCTCTCAGGGCCCATCTTAAAGCAAATCTCTAGAAGTCACCCAAATTGCATCTGTTCCCACAGGGAGCCCAATTCCTCCAGAGTCTCGGTGTTCTCCTGTTCTGCTCAGAATCCCAAGAAAGCAGGGCATATGCTACAGGTCCCTTCCTAGCCGGTGGTTTTCAAACGTGTTGTTGGTTAGTGACAGTGCAGTGTTGAAGGCTGACGATTTCTGTGTTCCCCTGGCATATGCTCTGGTTTCAGCAAGCCTGTTCTACTACAACCCTTCGAGTCTGAAATGCCTCATCTTTGAGTAAAGGGTTGGACTTGGCAAGGCTGCAAACCCTGACACCTTCAGGGCCAAGCCTATCATCTCGGTGAGTGAACTAACCCTATCTGAGGCAGTAGGGAGTGGCGGGGACTATAGTGACCTGGAGACATCCTATCCCGTGCCCCCCACCACACACACAACAAGACATACAACTTTAAATAGAATTAAAATATCAGCTCATTCAACAAAGTACTTCTATTTCACTAAACAAATTCTGCCAAGTGTCCTTTGAGCAATGGCATTTCAACAGTCTACATGCTAGGAACTAAACACAGAGGTGTCTGAGTTTGCCAGCAGATGGCAGCACGTGTAATAATGTCTGTCCTTAGTCTGGGTAAATCAGTCTAGGGTCAGCTGCCTTTCCAGAGGATGCTGCGAATTGGCCCTTCAACCTTTTAAAATTCAACCAGAAACCTTGAGGTTAAGACATTTGTTTCCTTACAGAATTTGCTGGTGATATCGAACGTGGTGTGACTGTGCTGAGAATGTTGGTTGGATATTTGAGTCAACCTTTCTTCTCATCCTGGCTATCCTCCTTGACTAGCTGCAAGGCACCTGAGGCAGAAGAGGGTGGGACTTAAGGACTGGCTCCTCCAAGCCTCGCTCACCCCAAAGTATCCACCTTGCAAACAGAAGGGCTCCTGTCAAGCACCAGCCTCATCCAGCCTCCCCAGATCCAGCTCTCTCACCTGAATGTAAGGCACCTGGGTAATAATAATAATAGTAATAACAACAACAACAGCAGCAGCAGCTGACATAAACCTACTGCTGACCTCGCGATAAGCACTGTGCATTTCCTCATTTAATCTGTGATAAGCTGCTGTGGCCCACTGGCATACACAGCTGACCCCAGCGCTAACTGCGGCCGCTGCGCCATGGACTAAGTACTTACATGCTGTTTCTTCTCCACAATTCAGAAAGGTCTCCCTACTCATCCCCAATATAGCAGAGGAGGAAATGAGGCTTAGAGAGATGAAATGTTTTGTCCAAAGTCCAATAAGCATGACTGGTGGTGCTCTGACAAAGGCCTAAAGGAGGACACGCTCTCGCAGCCTGCAACTTGACCTGCCTGATCCAACACCCATGAGGCCCCACACCCAGGAGCTGCTCCTGCCTGGACCTAAAGCCACAGTGTCCTGAGTTTCCTGGACCTAACAACATGACCAAGGGCTGTCAGAAACCAGTGGGCATCTTGATCAAAATTACAACTGCAGCCACTATTTCTGGAATAGTCATTCCTTCCTTCATAACAGTTACTGACTACCCAGGGCCAGGCACCACCTCAGTACCACACACAGGATGGGTGGTCAGTCAGAGTCGCCGTTCTCATGGCGTTAACACTGTCATGGGGGGGGGGCAGTCTCTGCAGAGGGTGATGTGGCACACAGGAGCTGGGTGTCACCACAAGACCGTATGGTAAAGGGGCACCATTTAAGGTGCTTCGGTCTACATGACAAGAATGAGCTACCCCTGTTAAGACCTGGAGAAAGAACATTCCAGGCAGAGGGAGGAGCCAGGCCAGAGTCATTAGCTGGCAAAGATGTGGTCCCCCCAAAACGCCAGTGGGTGAGAATATAGGGAACAGGGAGGGTGAGGTAGAGTCAGAAAAAGGCCAAGGGGGCAGAGCTTGTAAGCCAGGCAAGGAGTCTGTCAGTACTCTGAGTGTAAAGGGAAGGCTTTTGTTTTTGTTTTTGTTTTTGTTTTTGTTTTGTTTTGCTTTGTTTTGTTTTTGCTATAGGGTACATGTGTTTGCCAGAGACAGAAAGAGAAAGAACGAAAATGAGAAATCACCCCCCAAGGGGTATGGCCACACTACAATCCCTTCTCCTCCACTCTCCTCTCGGCAGTTTGGGCATGGATGCACAGACACCCAGGGTGACTCTACAGCCACTAGGTCTGGGACTTGAACTGCGAAGCTGACCATGTGGGATCCAGCACCTTAACCTCCATGCCACCTGCTGACCTGGGAAAGCATTTTTTTTTTAAATGCCCCTGCCTGCTGTGTGAATAAACACATTCCCTGATTCCAGGGAAACCAAGATGCAGGCCAAGAGGCCAGATTGGAGGCCACCACAATGGCTCAGGTGACAGTGGCTCAGAAGAGAATGGTGACAGGATGGAAAAGTGTTTGGGCTCAGGTCGTATCTGGGAAATGGTGTTGAAGGAGCTGCGAACCGCGTGGAAGTGAGGTAAAGTGGAAAGAGGACTGGCAAACTAATGGTAGTATTCGGCATGGGTAACTGGATGGACGGTGGTACCATTCACAGAGACAGAGACGGAGAGGAGGGCAGGCCAGACTGACTCAGGAGAGGACCAGGAGTTCCGTTCCTCCTGAGTCAGTTTTAGACTCTGATTAGACAAGAGTGCAGAGAAGCCAGGCTAGTGTTTGGCCAAAAGAATCAAGGGTTCTTAGGAAATTTGTAGTTGAGAGTCACCTGCAGATACATGGACCTGGTCAAGGTCACCCAGGGAGACTAGACTGTGGCTGGAACAGAGGCCCAGAATAACCCTGGTATAAATCAACAATTTGGGGACCCACGTAGTCTCTGTGATATAATAAATGTGGTCAAAATTTACAACAGGTCTACAACATAGATATTAATACCCACGTCCTCTCTAAAACGTAGAGAGGTTATAAGCTGTCTGAAGCCCCACAGGGTACAAGTGACACCACAAAAATTCAAGTATGGGGGCTAGCAGATGGTGTAGCGATACATCATGGACTCCTACATGGCCAACTGCAGTTCAAGTCCCGGATGTAATGGCTTCAAAATTACACCAGGCACACGTGTCTGTGCGTGTGTGTGTGTGCCCAAGATCCTGGGAGGAGAATGGAGGATAAGGCGTGGCAGCATGGCCATCCCCCCTCGGGGTGATGTCTCACTTTCCCTCTCACTGTATGTCTCTCTCTCTCTGTTGAGTGCATGTGCCCTATAGCAAAAACCTTAAAAACAAATCAATTCAAGTATGAATTGTGTTCCTGTCATTTGTCTGGTGCTGTGCTGGTCATCACAGGGGAGACTCATGAGGCAGGAAGCCTTAACAGACCAAGCGTGAGCTGCCGGGCGGGAGAACCTGGAGTGCCGCTCACTGGCTCTGTGATACTGGGCAGGAAACTTCATCGCTTCGAACCTTAGTTGTTTTATTGGCTTCTTCGTTTTGTTTTCCCTTGCGAACATCGGTGACTTGTCTGCTATGTGCCGGGCACTATGCTAAGTGATGCAAACACGACGGGGAACAGACAGACTTCGGTGCTTCCAGTCTAGTGGGGGCACAGACGTGTAAACAGGCAATTACCATGTAGCGTGTAAGCACTGTGATTACGGGGACGCTGCTCCCCTCTTACAGAGTACGTTGTAGCAACCTACGCAGACTTTAAAGGTACACATAATTTCCTTTCTTCCAAACCTATACGCAACAATAGTCCCGTATGAAATGTTTCTGTTCTTTATCGCAGTACCTATTATTTCCATTAGAATAAATAATACATGCCAAGCACCTAGCACACAGCAGCACTTATCAATGGTAGCAGCCATGATTAAGATGTGGGTTTCTGACCTAGCACCACCTCTAACTTTGGGGCTTGTTTTGCTCTTCTATAAATGAGGACTAATAATAGCTCATTCACAGTTGTCGTGAGAGTCAGATGAGATAGTATATACGGAAACATTGTGTAAGCGGGAGGGAATTATATTCAAGTGTTTGTAAAACGGTTTCATGCCCACTTACTGAAGGTACAAACCTTAGACCAGGAAGCACTTGGTGTTAACCAAGAAGTCCTCAAAACCCGCACATGGAGCCTGAGGAAACCTTTTCATAGGTTCTTTGGGCAATAACATCCCGCACAAGAAAATCGACTTCTGAATCACAAGTACTTTCCCTAGGAAAACAGAAACTTTGCACTGAAGGTTGCCCTGCCTCAGTTCTTTCCCCTACCAAGTTGGCCTACCCAGTAAAGAGTGTGAGAACCTCCCAGGTTGGCTTCCAGTCAGCTTCGTGTGTCATCGGAGTCCTGACTGGTACCCGGGAGACAGGATAGTAAAGCTAACGGGGTGCAGTGGGCTGTGAACCATGTGGGCAGTAGACAGGGAGGGGCTGGAGGGGAGCAGGGAGCTGGCAAGGCCACCAACAGAGAGTCCATCCTGGTTCCCTAGTGCAGGGAGACCATGCCCTGAGAACGGGCCAGGAGGGTATGGTCTACAGACCAGAAGTCAGGAGAAGCCAGAAGGCAGGAGCTCCAGGGAGAAGAAGGCTCCAAGGTTCATGGCAGACATTGGTCCTCAGTAGACCTGAAGTAGGCAGGGAATAGACTCCCCATTTCCTCTGCTAACATTTCACTGGAGGACCCTGTATAGTCAGCAACCTGTAGGACCACAGGACCAGCCCCAGGAACTCAGCCATTTCCTCCCCCAGGAGCGTGCTGATTGGACTGGGAATCTATTCCCCTCAGGGCATTTACCCCACCATTCCCCCAATTACACAGTAGGGACTGTTCTAGACCCTAAAGATAAAACAAATTCTCTGCTTTCTGTGCGTGTGCATGTGTGTGTGTGCGTGTATGTGTGTACATGTGTGCATGTGTATGTTGGGAAAATAACAATCGGGCTATGTTGAACAATAAAGCAAAATAAAGAAGGGACGAGAGGGACCACCACAAGAGAGTTCTATTTTCTTGGGGTGATCAAGAAGGTGCCTCTTAGGGGAGACCTCAACGAAGCAAGGAAGGAGCCCCGCAGGTATTTAGGGGAAGAGCATCCCCTGCAGAAAGAACAGCAAAGGCGAAGGCGAAGGCCACATAGTGGGAGTGGTCTGAGTACGCTCAAGGCACAGCAAGGACCGGTGCAACTGATGCAGAGTCAGGGGAAGACCAAGAGGGCCATCAAATATCAGATAGGCCTGTGCATCTTTGGGGGCTGGAGATGGGTCCAAGATGTGGAGGAGGGAGGTCATGTCGGGCCTTGCAGACCACTAAGGACTTTGGGTTTTGTTCTGTGGGAAATGGGAAGCCACTAGAGGGTTCTGAGCTGAGAACTGATGTTACATTTCTGAAGACTCTGACAGAAACTCCTTGTGCTATCCTCCAACTCCTGCATTCATCTAAAAGAAAAAAGAAAAAGCCGCAGTGAAAGTACAGACTCCAGCAGGAGCGGTGGAGGCAGGAGGGGGTTAAGAGGTGGCTGACTATGCTCGTGGGCA
>NW_006159534.1:3309298-3331163 GCF_000334495.1 Tupaia belangeri chinensis | reverse complement strand
GCAGCCTATTGAACCTCTCTGTGCCCCAAATGTAAACACAGGGATAATAACGGTACCCCCTTCATTCAAATGTCACAAGGACAAAAGATTACTATTTATAAAGTATCTAGAAAAGTGCTGGGCATCTAGTAAGTACCACGTAAGTGTTTTCAGAATAAAGATTAAAATAAAAAGTGCTTGGACCAGGGAGACAGTGACTGGAGTGGTAAAAAGTGACCTGTCCACTGTGAAGGGACAGTCAATGGATGGACATCGACAAGAACCGAGTGTAACAGCTGCCAGTGTTCCTGGACACAGCAATAGAAAGAATATGGGCACCATTTACTGAGATACAGAAGACGGTAGAAGCAGCAGGTTTGATCTGCTGATGTGAGACATTCTAACTTTGAGATGCCGACGGACATCCAAGGGAACATGCTGAATAATTAGGCAGCATACAAGGCCGAGAAGGGGCCTTGAAGATACAGATTTGGGAGTCTCCAGTGTATGACGGTAACTAAGGATCTGGGGCTGGATAAGGTCACTAGAAGGTAGGTGTTGAGAGAACAGGCTGAAGTTCTACGCCTGGAGACTCTGAGCTCCAGGGCTCAGGAAAATGAGGAAGAAACCAGAAAAAAAAAAAAGAGATCCAGGGGTGATCAACAAGGCAGGAGAAGAAACAAGAGTGGTGACATGAAAGCAGGCAACAAAGGAATTTCAAGGAAGAGGAAGTGGTCACATGCTATTGATGCCAACCCTGCTAAAGGACACAAGAACCGTCCATTGGACTTGGCATGGGAGGCCAATGAAGCATGCCAAGAGGTGTTTGTTTGATTGGGACAAAAGTCCAACTGGCGTGTGTTTCAGGGAGACCTGTGAGAAGAAAACTGGAGACAGAGAGTATAGACAAAGGGCCCCTCCTGCTCTGCGCAAGCACCAGACCTCCACATGGAGCTCTGTAAGTGCTCAGGCCACAGTACGAGGAACAGCCTGGAGACCAGCCCTGATGAGTGCTGGTCAGAGCAGTGGTGGGAACTCACACACGCCTCTTCAGGTGGCTGCTACTTTCCCAGTGAAATAGGAGGGCAATGGTAGTCCAAATGAGCTAGGAGTGGGCCAGCAGGAGATGGTGGGGTTTGAAAATTCAGGGAAAGGCATGTGAAACAATCTCTAGAAGAGCACAAGAATGCATTGAAACAGGAAAAGTAGTAAGGTTCCTGGGCAGGACCAAGGGCCAACTAGAGGTGGTCATCGAGATGCAGGAAGACCCATCCACATGCCTCACACACGAGGAGGAGCAAGAAGGCTGGAGGTGTGCCAATCCAGTATTATCAAGCAACAGAGAAGAAAGTGGAGAGGGAAACCAAGGAAGTGACTCCCATGATGGTGAAGCATGAGAGATACTAAGAAACAATCTGGGAGGCTTCTAGCATCCTTGCCTGGTCTGGTGACTGGCTCTATCTTCCATGCTGGTAGGAGAAAGAGTGGAGAAGGAAGAAGGAGAACTCAAGGGAAAAGGTCTCCATCTTGCTCTGGAAAGTATTTTTGGTGCTGACTATGGGATTTAGTTTGATAAGATGAGAAGTTAGGACATGGTCAGGAGGGACAGAGGGGCAAAGTTTCAGGATCGATGTCTTCTGGATGCAGTGAGATGAAAGAATCTTGGGAACTGAGCACTAGAGGGAGTGAACTGGATAGAAAAGAGGTGGTAGTCAGACAGTGGCACTGAGATTGGGGCACAGTGCAGGTCTGGCAAGGTCCAGGAAGCCCATGGAAGTGAGGTATCAGACATGGAGGAAAACCACGAGGGAGAAGAACTTAAGGAACTAAGCCAGGGTACAGGAAGAGTCATCCACACAGACACTGAAACCTCAAGAACTTCTGGCAGGTGAAGAGTTGAGGAAAGAAGCAGGAAACCAAGGGCTGAAATCTTCCCAGAAGGACATTCCTTGGCAGTCTGTAGATGACTGCAACTAGAATGGGTTGCAAGGACTCTAGAGCTGGCATTTTTAGGACAGGAGTGGTCTGGACACAACCACCAGGAGCAAGGAGATGCAAGGCCACCTCCAGCTCTGAGAACCACACATCTTGGAAGAGAAAGCCACCATCACATGAGGCAGCTGCAGATCAGCAGCAAGAGTAAGAAAGTGAACGAGTCCAGGAAGGCAGAGGATGAAGAGGGGTTTGCTGATGATGGAAGTAAGTTATAGACCATGCACTATTTGGGTGTGGAGACTTGAGGAGGAGTGGAAAGCAGATCAGATTAAGGGATGTCCAAAGCCATAAGAGGAAGAAATAAAGGGGGAGAGAGAAAAGCCGTGATGGTATTAATCATGGCGGCCTCCAAGTGACTACAGTAGAGATGAGGCTGTGAGTACTGGGGACAGAGATGGGCAGGAAGGCATCACTGTGACTGTCACTTGCCATTTTCTCTTCAACCCACTCCAGTTGAGCTTCGGACCATATCACCCTACTGAAACTGTTCCTGGTAAAGTCACCTCCATGTTGCCCAAACCAATGATTCCTCTTCTATCCTCGTTTGATTCAGCCTCTGGGCAACACCCTACACAGACAATAACGCCTTCCTTCTGCATACACATTCTTCTCCTTTCTCCATCCCTATATCTGGTTTTCCTCCTACCTCTCTGGCCACTCCTTCTCACGTTCATTGGGGCTCCTCCTCTTCTACATGCCCAAGGACATTGATGGGTCTCCCTTGTTTCTCTCCTTGTGAACCCATCTGAATGTCACAGTCTCCCAACCATCCCCACCTCCACCCAAGGTAGGTGCCAGGTATTACCTTAATATCCTCCAAGTGGCACAAGTTTAACTTAGTTAAAGACATAAAAGTTATCTGTGCAATTCTAGTCATGATGAAGTTAGTTTTTCACTAAGCATTGCAGACTTGTTGGGTTAGGCCACATGACAGTCATTGAATGTCATGAACTATTGTTTTGTCAGAAAAGTCATCATGCATTTTTGCATAGAAAAATATGTCATGACTTTTCTAACAACCCAATATATGTAAGAGAGTCTTGGGCCTTAAGAGTCTTCTTAGGAAGATAAGACAGGTGCATGAAAAAATAGCACGTCTGAATATGAACAAACGCCAACCACCAGAGCAGCACAGCATTCAAATGGCCATCTGTCAAGGGTCTTCAAAAAGCTGATGGAAAATGTATAGGATGTAAAAACTATGCACGCATATCAAAAAATTTTTTGAACAAAAATAAACTCCTACTTTAATTCTACTTTTTACTGAATTTCTAGCAGTCCCTTCATACTACCTTCTGTTTCCTCATGTTTCAAAGTCAAGATGAGTCAAGTTACTGAGGGTCACCGTGGGAACTAGATCCCAGTCTCTCAAGTCTGATGCCAGTGCTCTCACAAGGGATCTCAAAGGGTGGATGAGAAGTACATTGGGGATTAGAGTAGAAGGCACTATGTCACTGTGGTCAAGAGCATGGATTTGGGGCCAGCAGATGGCACAGTGGTTAGGGCGCTGGACTCCCACATGGCCAACCACAGTTCTCGGACCTGGTTTTTCATTTTTCCTCTGTTTCTCTCTGGAGAGTACACATGCTCTATAGCAAACTTAAAATAAATGAAATAAAATAAATAAATTTTTTGATTGTTTTAAAAAGCTCAGATTCACGGGACCAACAGATGGTGTAATGGCTATGTCGCTGGACTCCCATGTAGTCGACCGTGGTTTGAGTCCCAGACCCAGTAGCTTAAACTCACACCAGGCGTGTGTGCATGCATGCCCAAGATCCCAAGAGGAGAATGGAGGCGAAGGGATTGCAGCGTGGCCATCCCCCCAGGGAATGATTTCTCATTTTTCTATCTCTCTATCTCTCTCTTTCTGGCAAGTGAATGTACCCTATAGCAAAAACCTCTCAAAAAAAAAAAAAAGCACGGATTCTAGAATCAGATTGCCAGCATGAAAATCATTATCAGTATCAAATCACAACAACCCATGCAGTTATTATGGAAGGGACTTTGAGAAGTCACTTAACTTTTCTGTGCCTCACTGGTTAAATGTGGGTAATAGTGTACGTGCCTCAAAGTTATGGTGGGGATTAACATGTGTTAATATCGGTAAGCTGAGACTGTTGCCTGGGAGAACTGTGTAAAGATTTAAGGACTGGAATGCTGAGAGACAGAGGTTTGTGGGTGTGCCTAGTTCCCCTCTCAACTCCAGGAGCCCAGCACACACTAGAGCTCCCTGAGTAAATGAACGAGAACAACTACTCCATCCAATCTACCCTCACTGGGCCCACCCAGAGCATCCACTAAGTCCAAGTAGGATTCCACCATGACTATCTCCTTCAAAAATCCCGGTTACTAGTCTCTGCACTCGACAATCTGCCTCCATCAAAAACCCCGGTTACTAGTCTCTGCACTCGACAACCTGCAACTCAGTACTCTCGGGCAGGAGGAGAGAAAGACATACCCAGGACATGCAGACAAGCCCAAGAAACTGTCATGCAAATGACAAGACATCCTTATCTGGAGCATAAACCTAAGGTGATTTAAAATGAAATAAAATACCATTTTCTATTAATTTACAACTCCTCAGAATCAAAAGCTCAAGTTGGCCACCAGCATGGATGAGATTAAAGTGGGCCTAAGACGAAACAGAACCTTTTTCCATACACTAGAAGAGTAGAGCTTAAAGCCATGGATGGCCACAGATCTTCATCGACTCCTGGAAACTCCCCCAAATGTAACCATTCATCCAAGGAAATCATTCATTCCCTGAAGGAAAGATGAGAAAGATGATCCGCGCTGTATTGGATTCTCCAAGGTGTCCAGAGAAGCTCAGAGTCTGAAACAGAACCCAGTTCCTTCCCCACCGGACCTTAGTAAACTAGGTGAGTTTGGGGAGCAAACCTGACTGGCTCCCGTGTGACGGACGCCAGTAAAGTCCAGCGAGGCAGATGTGCGATCCGGGGCTGACCGCAGGGACCTCCCTCAGCAGGTTGAGTCCGTGGTTTGTCCCAGCAGAGACAGAGACATCTCCGCTCCTCCTGGCTGCCTCGCAGCCCCCACCCGCCCAGCCCCGCGGATCCCTCCCGCTCCTCGCGACGGGCGCCGGGTGCCGGGTGTCTCCCGCTCCTTGCGCCGGGCCTGCGGGGTGCTCTGCATCTTGTGCGCCTCGTGCGCCTTGATGATGTCGCGCTGCTCGATGAGGCCGCCGCGCCGCCGCTTCATGACCTCGGGGCTCACGGGAAGGAAGGGGCTGGAGCCCAACTCCAGCGCTGCGCTCTGCCCCTCCCAGCCCGGGCCCTCGCCCTCCTGCACTGGGAAGAAGTTGTCGAAGCCGGCGGCGAGGGCGGCCCGCGGCCCCCGGCTCAGGGCTCCCTCCCGCGGCCGGGCAGGGGGCGGGCTCCGGCAGCCTGCGGCCTGGGCTCAGTCCACGCATCTCGGGCACCATCCCAGGACATTGCTCTGCCAGGGAGGGGCGGGCAGCGACAAGGGGTGGGGAGGGATGAGGAGGGCAGGGTCAAGGGCAGGGGGAAAGAGAGAAGGAAGAGGTTAGTGACACTGTCCTCCAGGGCTTGCTCAGTGCTACAGCCTAGGCCTGGCCCCAAAATGACACAGTAGGAGCTCAACTAATGGTTCAGGAGCAACCGCTGCGGACCAGGCTGGGTATCCAGAGTTTAAATACTGAACTCGAGAGACCAGCAGATGGCGTAATGGTAACGTCGCTGGACTCCCACGTAGAACACCATGGTTTGAGTCTTGGACTCAGCCACTTAAACATGCCCAAGAAGAAATTGCTGTGTGGCCATCCTCCCCCAGGGAGGGGGTAGTTCTAGCTTTCTGTCTGTCTCTCCAGTGAGCGCACACATCTATAGCAAAAATATCTAAAAAACAACAACAACAACAAAAATGGACTTGATTCTTGCCCACACGGACTTTACAGGCTGTACAGAGACAGAGGGTAAAGGGATATTTTATGTGCCAGTGACCAGTGCTAGTGTTTGGAAGAGTGGAAAGGGAAGGGGACCACCAATGGCTGTGCTTCTCCTATCTCAGCAAACCCACTCACCCCCAAGGACAGTTAGCTGGCTGTTCTCCCATTCGGGGGGAAATAATCCTTCCACACACATCCCACCCCACCCCAACCCAGCCAGTGCCCTACCCCCTCTGGGAAGTCCCATCCCCACCAGCTGTCCTGATCACATGTGCCCCATCCCCACCTCATGACCACACATAAGACTGCTCTTCTGGAGAAGTGAGTCCTGTATGCGGGCCCATTCCTCCTTTCCGAACGGTGTGTCCTCCCCAAGATCGGGGGCATATGTGGGCCCATGTGCCCTTGCTGGCTCCCCTAAGTCGCGTTCTTTTTTTCTGTACCAAGAAGGATATGACCAGATCTGCCTCTGAAAGACTCTTTCAGACCACGTTGGTGGGAGGCCCTGTGGTCCAGAGACTGTGACAGGCCCCTATGTCCAGGGGAGGTAAGAGGATGGGGAAGATTTTGCTGATGATGGAATGAGTTACAGACAGTAGCTCTCCAGCTGGTTGCTCGCCAGAGCTTACCAGGTGAGGAAAGGTAGGTGATTAGAAGCAAAAGAAACAGCACATGCACAAAGGAGAGTCTACAGAACCCAAAGGATTCAGGGAGGGTTTCCACAGCAAGCCTGAGGGCTGGGAAACAAGCCTTCTGATTTGAGAGAACCTGAACTTACTCCTTTTCAAGATATTTGCTTACTGTCTTTCTCCCAGTCAGGAGCCCCACACCTGAATTCCCAGCATCCTCCTCACCCACATTCCCAGCCATACCCCTGGCAACTGCAAATGGCATACACATGCCCCCTTGACTCAAGTTCCAGGTACTCCATGTGCTCAGAGGAGCTTTGGCATCCAGTTGTTCAGCCAAGGTTCAGTGAGTGCCCCGCTACATGGCTGGGCTCCCTTGGGAGGTATCCTCTGGAAATGCTGCCCTCTAATCCACTTCCTGGTCAGGACTGCAAGCCATATTACAAATCACAATGACAAAGAATATTACACGTGCAGGAATCTTAGTGATCTCACCATACCATTTCATAAATGAAGATGCTGAGGTCCAGAGGCAGAGAGAGACTTGTCCAGAGTCACACGGTCAATGTAAGTCAGAGCTTGGAGAGGACTCAAGTTCAAGCCCTCCTGCATGGTTTTTCCTCTATATTAATCACACTTCCTCTACCACATGAAGTAGAATCCATAATGCCTCTCCCAGCCCATCCCCCTTCCCAATCATTTCTTCACTCAGGTAGCAAATATAAAATTTGAGGATGACCTCAATGCACATGTGATAATGTGGACATTAAACAGACCAGGAGAACAAGCCCCAAGGTGTCTTCTTCATTTGTCTCCTTTGTTTCTAGTTTCCAGAATGATCTTCCCTGCCATGCCAGCACCACACCCTGAGGCCATGGGGATGTTGAGCTGGAGGCCCCCAGGGCGTGCTGGCCAGTGTGAAATACTTGCCCCAAGGGGAGTCACAGGAGCAGGGCAGGAAGGGAAGGGTCTAGCATGAGCTGGGTAGGGAGGAGAAATTAAGGAGAACATATATTTCAAATCCTGCCAACAGTTGGGTGGGGCTCTAGAAAGAGTGATTCATGTTCCTCACGTTGTCATTCTGTCTCAACTCCACTTGATGGATTTTAAATTTATCCCTCATTCCTACGATGTTTAAATGTCTCTCCTTCGCCACACACATGCACACACCCCTCCACTGACTGCTCCCACTCCTCCCCAGGCTTTGGCACCTCCAACAACTCCAAGTATTCTCAGGCTCCCGTCTGCAGCCTCCTCTCTCTCATGTCCGTCCGTGACAAAGGCTCCTGGGCCACCCTCCCAGCTCTTACCAGGCTGTCAGGACCTGGCTCCTCACTTCTGTGTCCTAGCCCCCTCCACCCTCCCTCTCCTTGCTGGGTTCCCCTTCCCAGACGCTTTGCCAATTTGAATCACATCTTTGCCAAAATTACAGCAGCAGTAACATGCACTGCAGAGCTCCGGCTTCAACAGAATCAATTTTGCGAATATCAAAACATGAAATTATCTCATCTCTCCCTTAAGAATTCTTGTTAAACAACCCTTCCATTATTGACATAAATGTTCATCAGGGGAGTCTGTCGTGCCCACTGCTTGCCAAGCCGGCCAGTCCCCAGGTCTGGCTATCATCAAGCTGGGAGAACATCCTCATCTTGAGCCACTCAGACAAGACAGTCCACTTCTTCTAGGGAAGGACAGCTGAATCTACTCTAAATTTAGTCTTCCCCCCTCCCTGCCCTGGAATTCTGACTTCTTTGAGTTTCTTGAGATCAGGAATGCTGTCTTCTTTGTTTCTACATCCAGCACCTAGTACTGCATTCCACACACACTAGGTGTTTATGATGGCCAGTAGCGCTGTTTGCCAACCTCCTCCTGGGTTTATAATAGGGTGCACTTCCTGGCCCCCTGAGGTTGTTGGGGGGTGGGGTGCCTTGCAATAGTTCTGGCCAGTGAGTTCTCAGCAGAAGTGATATGTGTCACTTGAAGGCTAAGCTTTTAAATGCCAGTGCAAGACCCTCTAGAGCAGGGATCAGCAATCTCTTTCTGAAAAGGGCCAGCTAGCTAGGGCCAGCTAATATTAAACATATTTTAAGCTTTGCAGGACATATCATCTCTGTTGCAACTCCTCAAACTCTCCTGCAAGAAAGTTGTCAGGCAGTATGCAAATGAATGTGTGTGACTGTGTTCTGATAAAACTTTATTTATAAAGCTTTGTAAATGCTGGCCTTCTAAGTGAATTTCTTGGACTCCAACTCTGTAACTCCACCTATGCCTGTGCAAGCAGGTTCTACAGAGCACTAGGCAAGGAATCAGTGAGAAGCTGTCTCAGTGCAAAGCTGTTGTCCTGTCCTGTGGCCCCCACCCTCCCTCCCAAGAGGAAGGAAAACGGTCCCTGGCACTCTGATACACTGGCCCAAGAATTAGCCAATACAAGCTCTGAGGGCACCTGCCTTACTTCTCCAACCCGTGGTTTTCAACCTCCTCTCCTCTTAGCCTTTATTGCTATGTTTGGTAATGGGCCATGGATGAGAGTTTAAATTAGGGGGAGTTCAAAGAAGAAAGAAGGCTTAGTGGCAGCTGAGTAGTCCCAGAAAAACTCTTCCCTCACCTGTCAGAGCTCCCTACACTGTCAGAGACATGGAGCCAGTAACTACACTCCTGCCTGCATCTGAAATGGAGTCCCCTATTCCCCTTCCAGAATCAAAGTCAGGGTCTTCATCCGTGATGAAATATTACGTCCTTTCCGGCACGTTTCTCTTTACATCCTATTGAGAGTTTTCATTTTGAGTCATCTATAGTATTTGTATTGCTGTAAACATAATGACATGTGCCTCTCCTTCACTTATCTGTGGCACTCAGGCCCCGAGATTAAGTCCATCATTTTGGAAAAACTCATCCTCCTCTCCTTGGGGTCATGCCCATCTCATTTCCACCCCTCCACCACTCACTTTCTGATTCCTCCCAAACAGCAAGATTTCCAAACTCCTTGTGAGAAATGGACACACCAGGGAGTCAATGAAACCCATGATCTTGTGAACATATCACCTTCGTGTCCTGAGCTGAGCACAGAGGAAGAAGTCTCTACCGCTTACACCACCAAGTGCCATGGACTGGGAGACAGTGGGCAGAACTGGGAGCAAGGGGCACTCCCCACCAGTAGGCATGCCCATGTCCCCAAGCTGATTCTGAGCCATTCTAGCTCTGTGTTCTTTATCTAGGCAGGAAGAGGGGAGAGGGGTCTCAATTCCCCACTGTTAGAAATTTAAAATCATAAGAGGGAAATGGATTTTAAGGCACGATACTACACAAATGAGCTGAGTTTTGTTTTGTTTTTTTTTTTTTTCCCCTAAAAATGACTGTTGAGCAGAGAACTGATAAGTTACTGGGTTTCCTGCCTGGCAGAAGGATGACAGAGAATGACCCTACTCATCGTCCTCACTCACCTGCTCAGAAAGGAAGCCCTCCTTAGTGCTGGAATCAGTGTGCAGTTAGGGCTTTTTCTTATCTGAGCCAGCTGGCCACCGGACCACAAAAGGAGGAGTCAAACTTGGATGTTATTTTCATTTGCCATGAATTCCCAAGGCTGTGTGATTCTCAGTCTTTGGTATACAGACGAATCGTCTACATTGCTGGTTAAATGCAGACTGCTAGGACTTGTCTCAAGGGATTCTAATACAGTAGATCTTGGATGAGTTCAGGAGTTTGCATTTTTTAAGTTTATTTATTTATTCATGAAAGAGACACAGAAAGAGAGACAGAGACAAAGAGCTAGTACCCCTAACAGTATCTTGACACCACAATCCACCCTCAGCCTTCAGCAAGCCCCAGACCACGGGCACAACATGCCCTCCATCTGGAGGTCTCCAGATGTAAACCAGTAACCTTCCCACATGCTCAGCCTCCCAAAGCACCACACTGTACCTCCGCACCACCTCTGGCCCCAGGGATCTGCATTTTTCATAGGCACTCCTTCCCTTTAGGAATCTTGTCTTAAAACACTACCCTAAAAGCAGCGTGTGATCCTGAGAGGTTGCACTAAGTTGGCAAGGGGTGTTGTCCTGATTTATTAAGATGTTAAAAGTCCCAAGGGCAGCATCCCTCTCAACCATTTTCTGTCTATATCATGAAATAAACTTACCGAGACACACTCCGGAGGAGCTCCTTGACCCCCGCCCCCCGCTCCCTGCGAAGTTCCACCCTCCCCTGGGCTGGCATCAGTTTTGGCCACCCCACATGCCTCTCCATATGTCCATGTTGTTATGGTGACTGTTCAAGATGGGCTAATGTCCAACAGAAATTTGACAGGCTGGTGCATTTTGAATGTAAACCAGGACCAAGGAAAACACTCTGCGTCAGATACGAGTGTTCACTCAGTCAGCCGAGGCCCCGCGGAGGAGTCGAGAGAGTCCTTCATCTGGTTCACATGACAGTGCTGCCACTTATTACTCAAGCAACCGTTGGCAACCTCCTAGCTCAGCCTTCTCACCTGAACAATGAGCATAATAACATAACCGTTGCTACAGAAGTCTGTGATAAGAATCCGATAAGATAGTATGAGGTTTGGTCCTGTAGCACAGTGGTTAAGTACTGTGCAGAAGTAGTGGGATCCTACGTGGGAGACCACGGTTCAAATCTTGACCCCAGCAGCTTGAAAAAAAATGCTGGCCATGTGTACACATGCCCAGGATCTTGATAGGACAGAGAAATGGAGGAAAAGGACTGTGGTGTTACCAGACTTCGTGGGTGGGGATTCTCATTCTCTGTCTTTCTCTGTCTCTCTCACACACATGCACAGGCACACACATAAGCCTTCTGGGAAAAATTGTTTAAAAAGATAGTGTCCGGGGAAGAACTTGGAGAGGGTAAGTGAGGTAAATATGGGGAAGAGTAGGGTTTAGGATTCTGCATTCTGGGAACCAGCTCCCCTCTCACCAATCAAATCAATTCCGGAGCAAATCACGTGACCTCCTGTTTCTTCATCTGTTCAGAGTAGCGGTTTCAGAAGGTTGCTGTGAAAAACGAACATGAACGTACAAAGAAGCTGGACAGTGATGCAGCCGTAAAAGGTGATGCTCTGGGAGGCTGACCCACTTGGGAAGCCTCCAGGATTTTCTCCAGACACTTCCCTGAGTACATGAAGTGTGTGTGTGTACCCAGGACCCAGGACAAGGGAAGCGGGAGGCTGATCATGACATTGAGACGCTATTGAGGTGCTGGGTCTCTGTCTACGTCTCTCTGTTTCTTTCACTCAGGAGGAAGTAAAAAATATAAATAAATAAACGCAGCAGTAGGCACATTAAAAAATGCCCGATTATTATTATTACAGTATATAATGCTCACAAACCACTTTAAGTTGTCTGTGGCTTAGTATAATAAAAGTGTGTTTCTCTCTAATGCCACTTGCTAATGATGCAAGTTGGTCTGGGAAATAGGAAAGAGGCTCGGCTCCACATGGTCTTTCAGGTACGTTCAGTGCCTCTGCCATACCCTAGAGGAGGGTTCAGCACATATTTTTCTTTAAAGGTTAGATAGTAAATATCTTAGGCCTTGTAGGCCATAAACTTTTAGTTGCAGCTACTCCACTCCAGATTTATAGTGTGAAAGGAGCCACAGACAATACATAAACAAATGAGTGTGGCTATATCTCAATTAAAGTTTTTTTTCTTTTATTATAAAAAGTCAACTTGCTTTTAGGTTTATTTATTTATTGCTTTATCCCTTGAAAAAGGAAGAAAGAGAAAAATTTCCAATAGGGTCTTTTTTATTTTATTTTTTTTTTTTTAGAGAGAGAGGTTTTTGCTATAGGGCACGTGCCACGTGCACTCACCAGAGAGAGACAGAGAGACAGAAAGCAAAAAATCACTCCAGGGGAGGATGGCCATGTCACAATCTTTTTTCCTCCAATCTCCTCTTAGGATTTTGGGCACACACACACACACACAGCATGAGGGCATGAGTCTTAACCTGCCAGGTCCAGGACTCGACCCGTGGTCAACTATGTGGGAGTCCAGTGACGTAACCATTATGCCACCTGTTGGTTGTTCCAATAGGGTCTTCACACTGAACCACCCCCAGTCTTCAGCCAGCCCCTGATCAGGGGCAAACATACAATTGCCATATTTGGGGAGGTCACCAGGCTCAAAACTGGAAACTTCCATGTGAGATTCCCTCAAAGAGAATCACATTGTATTGCTGTGACACCACTGAGCCCCTCAATAAATCTTTTTTTTTTCCTTTTTTTGGAGAGGCTTTTGCTATAGGGCACATGTGCTCGCCAGACAGACAGAGAGAGACAGAGAGATAGAAAGCGAGAAATCCACCCCCAGAGAGGATGGCAACGCTGCAATCCCTTCTCCTCCATTCTCCTCTCGGGATCTTGGGCATGCATGCACACGCGCCCGGCGTGAGTTTAAGCCACCGGGTCCGGGACTCAAACTGCGGTTAACTACGTGGGAGTCCAGCGACATAGCCTTTATGCCAACTGCTGATCCCTCAGTAAATCTTTATTTACAAAAATGAATAGCTGGGTCTGCCAACACTTAAGACTGAGGCCCTAGTATTCTACTAGATTATTTTTTTTTCCTTTCCAGCCAGGAGACAAAAAGTAAATCTTGTAAGAGGTTTAGAGACAAGGCTTAGAAGTGGTATATATCACCTCTTCTATATTCCATTAGCCAGAACTCAGTCTAAACCCTGCTAAACTGCAGGAGAGCAGAAAGGTAGCCTACCTGTGTGCCAAGGAAGAAGAGGAGAAAACCAATACCGATTACAAATATCAACCTCGGTTACAGGATTACAGTTTGTACTGTGATTTAATCACAAAACAAATACAAATATAAACGCTTACAAGTGTGTCAAATACATTGAACACTGGCCAATCTACTGAGGGGAAGGAATTAGCTGATTGCTGAAAATCGCCACATCATAACGTGCACAGGGATAAACAGACATGAAAGAAAAAGAAGAAATTCTGATTGTGGTGATAATGGATCAGCATACCAAAGGGTGTTGATGATTTGGACAATAAAATTTCAAAAATGTTAAGTATTGATGGGTCTTAACCCATTAGATGGCAGGCTTCTGCCACAGACATCTTTACCTCTGTAGTCTTTTGAATAATGGCTATCTCCCCTCCCTTCCACTAGCCTTTAGCTACATGAAATCAGAGACCATATCTGCTTTACTCACCACTGTATCCTCAGCACCCAGCTCTCGTAGGTATTCCATTGATATTTATAAAAGGAAGAACTGGAACCAACAGTTAGCATAATGGCTAAGTCGCTGGACTCCCACGTAGTCGACCGCGCATGGTTCACGTCCCGGACTCAGTGGCTTAAAACTCATGCCAGGCGTGTGTGCGTGCGTGCCCAAGATCCTGAGAGGAGAATGGAGGAGAAGGGATTGCAAGGTGGCCATCTCCCCTGGGGGGTGATTTCTCGCTTTCTGCCTCTCTGTCTCTCTCTGTTTGTCTGGCGAGCGCACACCTGGCGAGCACACACCCTATAGCGACAACCTCTTAAAAAAAAAAAAAAAAAAAAAAAAAGGAAGAACTGAGGAAGGTAGAGGAAGGGACAAAAGAGGTCTGGAAGAAGAAAGATGTTCTCCAGTTTCATAATACCATCATTTTGCTGTTGTGATAACTCTTTGTTTGTTTGTTTATAAAAGGTTTTTGCCTTAGGGTGTGTGCACCTGCTGGAGAGAGACAGTGAGAGGGAACGTGAGAAATCATCCCCCAGAGGGAATGGTCATGCTATAGTCCCTTCTCTATTTTCCTCTCAGGACCTTGGGAATGGACACATATGCTCCTGATTTTCAAGCCAGCAGGTCCAGGATTTAAACCGCAGTTGGCCATGTGGGAGTTCACCAACATAAACGCTACACCACCTGCTGTAACTCTTGGAGAGCTACCTTCTGCAGAAATCCTTACAACTATCTCAAGTGGGTAGAAGTTGTTTTAAGAGGACTTCATTTGCAACTTTCCAGTTTGCTTGAATATTCACCCTTACTGCTTTAAGAGACTGCCTAGAACCTTCACAGTACTTCCCTGACTCAAAAAGAGAAGGTTCTTTGTTAGGACAGGGAGACACCATCACTGTCCAAATATCACAATGGAAAAGGACATGGATCTTCCACAAACATTAAGTGCCTTCCACATGTTGGGGACTAATAAAGGCACTAGAAGCTCTTTATGGTACCATATCAAGAGTCCAGAAAGAAATCCACAGGGTTAGGCCAAGCACAGTGACTTTGAAAAAAAAAACAAAAAATCTTCTTCTGAGCACAGTTATTTTCTAATACAAACCAAGAATTACTTCTACAAGAGTATCTTGAGATTTCTTGAGCATTTGTGACTCTTCAGCATTTGTTGCTTCTGTTACATCTTCAGCCTCTCTAGAGGACCCAAACGTAAACAGATAAATATTAAAAAAAAAAGAGGTGTGGGGTCAGAAGGTGGTGTGGTGGTTAAAGTAGATGGATCCTACATGGCCAATTGTGAGATTTGAGTCCTGGATCCAGCAGCTTAGAAAACACACCAGGTGCATGTATGTGCATACCCAAAATTTTTTACCCTTTCTCTGTCTCTTGCAAAACTGCATGCACCCTACAGAAAACTATTTTTTTAAATGTTTAAAAGAAATGAGCACTTTCATGAAAAATTTAAGGAAAATAGTAGACAAAGAATGGGGCTGACCCCATAGCCTAGTGGTTAAGGGAGCCACATCCCACATGGTCAAACGCAGTTTGAATCCCACCCCTGGCAGCTTGAAAAATATGTCAGGTGCATGTGTGTGCCCAACAGGATGGAGCAATGGAGGAAAAGAGATTGCAGCATGACCATGCCCACCAGAGTGTACTTCCTCTCTCTGTCTCTGATGAGTACATGTGCCCTCTGACAATTATTTTTTTAAAGAAAAGAAAACAAAGGACAAAACCATTTTTTTAGAGAGATTTGCTATAGGTGTGTATGCTCACTGGAGAGACAGAGAGAGAGAAAGCGAGAAATTACCCTCCGGGGGGAATGGCCACACCACAATGCCTTCTCCATTCTTCTCTTAGGATTTTGGACTCCCACGCACACACATCTGGTATGAGTTTTAAGCTGCCAGTCTGGGACTCAAACCATGGTAGACTATGTGAGACCATTACACCATCTGCTGGTCTCACAAAGGACAAAATATTACTTCCCAGATAGTCTCTGGAAGAAATTCAGTAGGACTCAGTAATGAATACTTCTGGAAAGAAAACAAAATGTTACAACCTCCCCCACAGACTTGCAAGAACGAGACTGAGGAGCCAGTCCTCTGGCCTGGGATGGAAAAGATCTAGGGGCTCACTTTCCAGATGATTTGCATTCCCTTAAAGGTGTTTGCCCAAATTGCAACAGCACCAGGCTCAGATGACTGAATCTACAGTGCTACAAAAATTTCTCCAACAGCCTCTTTTCTATCAAAACATTTCTCAAGTGTCAATCCCAGGAGCACTGGGATCTGTACTAGTGCCTGATAATATCCCTCCCACCCACAAAGACCAAGATTACTTGAAGCGATCTCCTTAGAGGGGATTTTCTTTTGAAGAGGAGTGAATTATCACTGCAGTCAAGCCATGGACAGCACTATTCGTGCAGGAGCACGAAGCTCCTCTCTGCAGAATCGCAACGCCAGCACAGGCACTGGCCCAGGCAGCTCCTCGCTCAGCAGCATCAGCAGGGAACACTGTCTGGACTAGCAGAACCAGGTTGAGCTGCCACCTAGAGAAACCAGTGCAAAGACGGAGCCAGGCATTTGAGCCCTCCACAATGTGACCCCCATGGAGGACAGTTCTATAGCCCTTCAGCTGTATAAAATAAAAATTGTAGTAGTCACTACGGTTACCTCCTCAGGATTATTCTCTTCCCTCAACCACAGCTTGCATGTTAGCCAGCTGAGAGCCCCTGTGTCAGGGGCCTCTCTCAGATGTTGAGTTTGGCCTCCTCTGTAAGGGCTGGTCGCGCTTGGTCAGTTCTACATGTCTGACGCAGCTCAGAACCCGCTTCTCAGCTGTAGTCAAGCACATGGGATGTTACAAGAAGCCTGCCAACAGTGGAAAGATCCCCGGTTATGATCTGGATACTGGGGTGTGGCTAGAAGTGGGAGGGGGTCATACCTAGACCTTCAAAGCACATTTGGTCTCTGAGAGCTTTCAGAATCATCCTTCACCCCTTCTCTCTGTGACCTCTGATTGTTCATTTTATATTTCTCTTCCTCCTTGTTTACTGTGTATTTAACCACATAATTACTAATAATGATGCTATTCCTTTTTTCTTTTTTTTTTGAAGCCAAAAAATTCATTGTGAACAAAATTTGCATTTCCAGGGCTAATATGACCTGACAGGTCTTCCTGTTGAATAAATAAACACAATGCAGAATGTTGGCAATTCCAGGTGTTCCACTCAGACTGGTGTCCCCTGAAGTTGTGCAATATGACACAAGGCACTTGTAAGATTAGACAATTACAATCAAATCAAAAGTACCTGCCTACCTCCCACAAGCTAAAAATAAAAATTACAGTAGGCATTATGGTTATCCCCTCAGGATTTTTGTCTTCCCTCAGCCTCAGGTACTGGCTACACAGGGTGGAGGACGGGTTGTTCAGCTTCATGGTCAGCTCTACTTAGACGAAGCCAGCTGAAGTAATCCATTTCCTTTGCCAGTGACTCTTTATTTTATTTTATTTATTTATTTATTGGAGAGGTTTTTGCTATAGGGCGCGTGCGCTCGCCAGACAGACAGAGAGAGACAGAGAGACAGAAAGTGAGAAATCATCCCCCAGGGGGGATGGTCATGCCGCAATCCCTTCTCCTCCATTCTCCTCTAGGGATCTTGGGCACACACGCACATGCACCCAGCGTGAGTTTTAAGCCACCAGGTCCGGGACGTGAACCACGGTCGACTACGTGGGAGTCCAGCGACATAGCCATTACGCTAACTGCTGCTTCCCTATTTTATTTTATTTTTAAGAGAGATTTTTGCAATAGAGCACATGCACTTGCCAGAAAGACAGAGAAAGTGAGAAATCACCCCTCAGGGCCACACCATATTCCCCTCCTCCCCATTGTCCTCTCAGGAACTTGGGCACACACACATGCCTGATCTGAGTTCTAAGCCTCTAGGTCTGGGACTCAAACTGCAGTCAACCACGTGGGAGTCCAGCAACATAACCATTACGCCAATTACGCCATCTGCTGGTCCCATGACTCCTTTTTTTTTTTTTTTTTTGATTTGAGAGAGAGAGATATTTTTGTTGTAGGGTGCATGCACTCACCAGAGAGATAGAAAGCAAGAAATTGCCCTCCGAGAAATGGCCACACCACAGTCCCTTCTCCTCTGTTCTCCTCTTGGAATCTTGGGCACACACGCGCTCGCATCTGGTGTGAGTTTTAAGCTGCTGGTCTGGGACTCGAACTATGGTCGGCAAGGTGGGAGTTCAGCGATGTAACCATTATGCCATCTGCTGGTCCCATGACTCATTTTTTTAAATATCATCAGAGGGCGTGTGTGCTTACTAAGAGACTGATAAAGAAAGAGAGGGAGGGGGACAAGCATCTCAAGTGGGGCATGATCACACACATGGTCATTTCTTCTTCATTTCTCCATCCTGTTGGGATTTGAGGCACACACTCACACACACCTGGTGTGTTTTTCAAGCTACTGGGATTAGGATTCAAACCACAGTCAACCATGTGGTATCTGGCTCACTAGTAATTCACTAGGAAAAATGCTCATGACCCATTTGAGGCCAATGAACTATGAGGTAACATTTACTGGGACTTTGGGAGAATTCTTCCAGCTTGTAAGATAATGCTAGAGAAAGAAGTGGCCTCTTTGCTGATGAACCATGTCCTACATGGATGTGAACTTGGAACAGCTGCCACCTCACTCCTGCCCTGTGGGTGAAGCTCCACATGGAACAGGCAAGTCCCAGGTCACAGGAAATGGAGCCGGAACCCCAGCCTCAGTCAAGCTTCATCACCCTGTCCTAGACCACCAGCAACATGAGCCAATATGGCTCCCCATGGCTGAGGCCCACTGAGTTAGGTTTTCTGTTACTCACACCCAAAGCATATCTACCCACACATTTATGTTAAAAACCACAGCCGACAAAACCATTGCATCAGTCTGCTCACAGCAGGGGGCAAGCCTTCGCCCACTCTTCTGTACGCTTTGTGGTTGTAGTTCATCTATACATAGACTCTGGGACCTCGCCTATGCATAAGATTCTTGAGGAAAAATTCTAATAACCTTCTTGGAATCATAGGAAGATGACTCAATCCAAATCGAATAAAGTTATGTTGGGCAAGCAGGATGTTTTAGTTGGGAAGGAACCCCTGCAATTGGGTCATATGGAAAAGGATTTGCTGCAATTGAGTAGAGTAGAAAAAACTTTAGAGGTCATGGTAGATACCACCACTTCCACTATCAACAAAAATTAAGAGTTCATATTTATTGCATTGTAAGTTTGCACTGTTTATTAAGGGCCTTTCACGCAATAGATCCTTTCACATTGCATTGAGTGCTTGAAAACATTTTATGAAATATGAATTGTTGGCAATTAATTCAGTTTTACAAATGAGAAAAGTGAAACTGGCAAAGGTTAAGTAATTTTGCCAAGCTCAGGGTCACACAGTTATTAAATGGCAGAGACTCTAACCCAGTGCCATGCTGCTGGCCACTGTGTTATACTGGAATCTGATCATGATAATTGCCAGTTCTCGAACACTTACTCGAGACCAGAAATTCATGTCTATCAACCACCATTTAAGGTAAGTACTTCTACAATTTCCATTTAACAAATGCCAAAACAGGGCAGGTTAGCAACAGTGGCCCAGTGGTCATGCAACACACCGTGATGCAAACGCACAGGGGAAGTTCCTGGGTTCGCATCTGGAGATCTCCCTCCATATTCCAGGCATGCCCATGATCCAAGCTAGCTGAAGCTGGGACAGACTCTGATGTGAAGGCTCTTTTGGGGAGGTATCTGTCTCCAGACGCACCCTCCCCCCCCCCCCGCTCTCTCTCTCTCTCATGGAAAAAACAAAAAACTTAAAAAAAAAAAAAAAGAAAAAGAAAACAGGGCATGGAAACTTACCCAAGGTCATATAGCCACTAACACTGTATCTGGAATTCAATACCTGGTTCCTTAAGCAATGCCATCTGGGAAGTGAGGTAACGATGGCATCGGCTGTACTTTGAAAGTAGATAGGATCTCAGATCATCCTACCCCTTGGGTACAAGACCATGTGTGTTTCAGACTGTGTGTATGTTATGTGTGGGCAGTAAGTTTACTGTGTCTGTGCCAGGCTCTAGCCATTCCTTTCCCCAAGCCTGCTCCATGTTTTCATGTAGGTCTGTGTAAAAAAGAGAGGAGAGTGGTCAGCAGCATTTTCTAACTAAGCGCAGCTCTGTGTGAGGACAGGGCATGTTTTGGCTTGATACCACCAGCCAGGGCCTCCCCAGGCAGCATCAGGCAGTATGATGCGGAACATGCTCTGGAACTGCCCCAAAACGTAAGGGAAGAGGGAGGGGTCATTTCTTATCATCACTTTCCAGAATCAAGTGATACTCTGCTCTGGGATGAAACAAGGAGGAAATGGACAGAATGAGTTTGAGATTCTTTCCACCTCCTTTCCTGGTCTCTGGGCTCTCATGCTCCATCTTATACCCCCACCTCCCAGCTACCAGGATCTCTACACTGCCCTCTGACTGTTGCCAAATTCCTCACCATCTTCACCATAATCGTCTACAAAAGTCCCCCACAATTATGACAATTGTGTCCGTGAACCCAAAAATTGAGACAACTGGTCTGAATTTTTTTTCCATATTTGCAAATTTACGTATAAGAGATGTCTCAGGGCTAGATGGTAGCACAGCAGTAAAACACGACACTCCGAGATGGAGTCAGAGTGGAAAGGTGCCCATTTCAAGTCTAGAGACCTCCCTGATATGCCAGACATGTGTGTGCCATGATCCAAGGCTGGCTGAGGCTGGGGGCAGACTGTGGCATCGAGAGTCTATGGAGGTAAAAGCTCTATCTCTTTCTGTCACATGCAAAAAATTAACTTTTATTTTTAGAGTTATTTATTTAATTTTTATTCATTTGTATTTATTTAGTAGTATTATTAAATTGGACCAGAGAGAGAGAGAAAGAGAATGAGAAAGTGAGCCACCAGGTCCATGACTCAGACCACAGTCAGCCATGTGGAAGTCCAGTGCCTTATCCACCATGCCACCTGCTGACCCCCAAAATAAACTTTTTTTAAAGAAATAAATATCTCCCTTCAGAAGGGGATTCCTCATGACTCCTGTGAACTAGTCATTTCAGGGGACAGGAGAAATGAAGATTTCCTACTCATAATTCAGCCTCCAGCAAATAAAGCTAGTGTGACTGAACTTCAAGAATTCGAAAGAAACACACCATCCATCAGATGACAAGAAATCACCGCAGGACCACAAGAAATATGGGAAAGCAAGAAAATACCTCTCCTCCAAGGGAAAAGAATAACTCCTCTTCATCCACAAGCAGTTCAATGCAAATCATGGAAATGTCTGATAAAGAATTTAGAGTATTCATAATGGGACCACAAGAAATATGGGAAAGCAAGAAAATACCTCTCCTCCAAGGAAAAAGAATACCTCCTCTTCATCCACAAGCAGTTCAATGCAAATCATGGAAATGTCTGATAAAGAATTTAGAGTATTCATAATGGTGAAGCTAACTGAGATGGAAGAGAAGAGAGACAATGAACTGCTAAAGAGAAAGGAGAAAGAAGTTGTCGAGTTCCAGGAGTTGAGGAAATTCTTGCAAGATCTAAAAGAGGAACTACATGCATTATGAAAGAGTCAAAAGGAACTGTTAGAAATGAAGTCTATAATTCAGGAAGTCTAAATCTCCCTTGAAAGTATTAAAAGCAGACTAGATCATACAGAAAATAGAATCTCAGATGTAGAAGAGAACATTGCTGGCCTAGAAAAATCCACCACAAAGACTGAGAAGATGGCCCAAAAATTTGAGAATAATATGCGAGAAGTACTAGATACCATCAAACGTCCAAACATCCAAATAATTGGCATTCCAGAAAGTGAAGAGACCCATGAAGGCATTGATAATCTATTCCATGAAATTCTGCAAGAAAACTTTCCCAACCTAGAGAGGCATTCGAAGATCCAGTCCCAAGAAATACAAAGGACCCCAAATAGAATCAACCCAAGAAGATCTTCTCCAAGACACATTATAGCCAGGTTGACCAAAACCACAAAGACAAGATACTGAGATTGGCAAGAGAAAAACATCAAGTTACTTA
>NW_006159534.1:3296445-3308813 GCF_000334495.1 Tupaia belangeri chinensis | reverse complement strand
GGTAAAAAAAATTCTAGAAACTAGAAATGGAAAATTTTGGATAATAATATGCATGATTAAGTCACTATGCAGTATATTCTGGATGGGAAATCACATTTTGTATGCTGCGATGATGCTTAGGGAATAAATGTAAATTAATTAAAAAGAAAGTTTCAGGGGAAAAAATGAAAACTTTTTCTTGAAATTAAAAAAAAAATGCATATTTGATGACTGCAGTAAGTTATATAGCCCCAGCTAGGTGCTACTTTATAGTATGTTTATTCTACTGTTAGACTTGTGTTCATGGAAATGTATATATCAGCTGTGTTTGCTATGAAAATATTTAGATTAATTAAGATCTTTAGTAATTCAATAAAAAATGGGGAGGAAACAGTATAGAAAGTAAACATAGATATTAGAGACAGTGTGGGAAGAGAGTGGGAGATGGCAGAGGGTAAGAGATAGGGAATCAAGGATGGGGGAAAAAAAGCAAAACATACAGGAAACAAGAAATGGAAAATTATTTGTTGACAATAACATGTATGTCAATGTGCTTCATTGAGACAATATACAGTGTACTCTGGATGGAAAATCTCATTTTGTATGCTGTAATGATGTACAGTGAATGAACATAAACAAATAAATTTAAATAAAAAATTAAAAAAGGAAGAAAGAAATGTCTCACCTAGTTATAAAAGCTAGTGTACATTGGCTAATCTTAGCAGATCACCTTCATTGAAAATATATCTTCACGTGAAATTGGAAAGCATGGACCTTCTATCACCCCACACAGTCCCCTAGATAACCCACCAACCTTCCTTCTGCTCTCCAACCCAAACTCAAATTCCCACAAGGTCAGTGCTTCATTAGAGATGAAAAGAAAATTACTGAAAAGCACTGGTGCTCATGCTCCAGGAAGCCGGGCTGCCTCACCGCAGACAGTAATCCTAAAAGGTGAGACAAGGGGAGGGACCCCTGCCAGCCAGGGCTGAGAAAGATTTGCCACTGTAAAAAGCATAAGGCTGCTGCTTCCTCCTCCCATGCAGCTTCTAAGCACATTAGTCTGGCTTTTCCTATATAAAAACCATGCAGGGGCCAGTGGTTAAAGTGGCTGGATCCCACATGGCCGAATTTGCAGTTTGAGTCTCAGACCTGGTGGCTTAAAAGACACACTGGGTGGGTGCATGTGTGTGCATGTCCAAAACCCAGGAAGGAGGAAGAGATGGAAAAGATGGGATTGCGATGTGATCACCCCATGGTGGAGGGTGTGCTTTCTTGCTTTCCCTCACTCTCTTTGTCTCTCTCTGGCAAGTACATGTGTTCTCTGGCAGAATTAAAATAAATACATAAATATGTAATTTTCACTGGGACTAGTTGAATAACAGACAATATAGAAGCTCTGAGGCAAGAAGACCTCCCTATCACATAAATTATAAATCTAAACCAGCTCTTTTTTGAGCCAGCATCACACTAGAGGCTTGACAAGCCTTACTAACTACTTTTAAGCTTTTTTAAAAGAATGAATGAGTCATTCAGTTGTCCATCCAGTCAACTCAGTGTATTTATAAGGAGTGCCTAGTACACACCAAGCACTGTGCTACGTATCAAGGTTAAAGACAGACCCCACATGGCCGAATTTGCAGTTTGAGTCTCAGACTTGGTGGCTTAAAAGACACACAGGATGGATGCATGTGTGTCTGTGTGAGCCCAAACAGATTCTGACATAACACAGAGATCTGTATTCCAATGAGAAACAAGAGCAAGGTGCTCTGGGAGTCCTTAGAGGGTCCTGGGGAGTTGAGGAGGACAGTATGCTCAAGAAGGGGGCAGCAGAATGCTCAAGGTGGAAGACATCAGAGACAGCCAAGCAGAGAAGGTAGAAGTTGGGGTGGAGCTGCACGGACCTGGTATGTTTTGGGAAATATGTGGTTAGACAATGTAATCATGAGCACCACGGAGTGTGCTTACGCAAGTCTAGATGGTATAGCCCACTACACATGCAGGCTACACGAGGAGTCCTCAAAAAGTCCATGGAAAATGCATATGATGAAACAACTAGTTATTGAGGTTTTGTTTTGTTTTGCTACAGGAAACCTGCACTCACTGGAAACAGACAGAGAAAGTGAGAAATCATTCCTAGGGAGAATGGCCACACTGCAATCCCTTCTCCTCCATTCTCATCTCTGGATTTTGGGCATGCATGCACACATGCCCAGCTTTTTTATGTCTATATGTCTGGGGCTCAAAACTGCAAAGTCAGCCATGTGAGATCTAGCTGCCCCAGCCACCATGTCACTGGTTGGTCCCTAGTTACGGATTTTAAATTGTTTTGCACCAAAATAAACTCATACTTCAATTCCATTTTCCCATGAGCTTTTTGAACTCCTCTCTAGCATATAGCCTATTATAATATATGGGCCCATCATTGTATATGTGGTCAGTCATTGACCAAAACATCGTTGAGTAGCATGAGACCATAGTATGGTCAGGTCAGGCCTACCGAGAAGGTGGCATTTGAGCCTACATAAAGGGAATGAAGAGTGAGCAGTTCAGCTATAAGAAAGAAAGAAAAGGCTGTGCAAAGACCCTAAGGAGGAAACACACCTAGCACATTCCAGAAGCAGCAAGGAGGTAGTGTGGATAGAGCAGGAGATGACAGCGGGCATTTGCCTTGGTTCTGAGTGACATGGGAAGCCGTGGGAGGCTTTGAAGCAGGTAGGATGCTCTCCTGCTCATCTGCTGTTGAGAGTGGATGGCAGAGAAGTGGGGGCAGAGGAGGAAGACCAGCGATTACCAGTAAAGTACAGCTGCTTCCTCTTTAGAACCCTGAGCAGAGACAGCCTTGCAACGTGCCTGAGCAATAGGAGTTCAACATGCCCCAAGCTGAAATGGATGCCGGGCAGGACTAGGTAGAAGCAGAGAGAGGGCCTGAGATATTCCTAAAGCCCCTGAGACCCCCAAGTGATACAAGGACCACTGAAGATTCCTAGTTAGGCCCAGACATGATGGTGCAGGCAGGAGGGGCACTCCCACGTGACACTGGAGGCCACACAGGGGGCCTCTGGGATCCAGTACCAGGTCTACCTGAACACACTGGGCATGCTCATGGCACCTCTGTGATTCTGACTGGCTGCAAGGTGAAAGGGAAGATCACAGTGTGAAGACCCTGTGGAAAGTGCTTGCCTGTGTGTGTCTCTGTCTGTGTATGTGTCTCTCTCTCCCTCTCTCAAGAAATAAAAACACTTTAAAAAAAATTTCTTATCTTTAGACAGACCCTGGGCCCAAAGGGGTCATGGGGATCTGGCCAGCTGTCCTGAATGGGGCCTTGAGGTTTAGGCAAGGTGGGGGCAGGATTCATGCACTAGGCCAGAGGCATGGCAAGGCATGCAGATGTATCAGCAGCTGATGCACAGGGGAAAAGGCACTGGTGCCCACAGAGAGGGCCCTCTGCACTGCAGCGATGGCCAGTCTGCACCAGCCCAGAAGGTCTGCAGGCCCAATGTCAGGCCGTATAAGCTCCAGGAAGAATAAGGTAGGGGGAGAATATTAGATGACTTTGTATCTAATCAAAGGAATACCAGATCATAAATTAACTAGGAAATTTCTGACTAGAACTAGGAAAAATACGAATTTTAAAAGATCAAGTTGATTTCTGTTATGGTGTCTGGAGACTCAGAAATCAAACGAGGTTCTGAAAAAAATGAAAGCCAGATTTATATAACCTGAGTTATGCGGCTGTGCCCATTCAAATCTGCTTCACAATGCATCATTGAAAAGAATGCTGGGATACAGCAGAGAACGACGATAGGCAGAATTCCAAATTATTTATCTGGAGCTTCTGTGCCACTTGTTCTTCAGAGAAGTTAGGGCTGAAATTTAGCAATCAAAGTTTTAAACGTTCAAGGTTATGTCTTTGGACCTCACCTGGAGAATTAAGTCATCCGGAAAGTCATGACGTATTTTTCTATGTTTGTTGTTTGCAAAAATGCATCACGATTTCCTGGACCACCCAATATTTTCTGTCCTAATGTGGGTTACCAGGGCGTGGACTATCTTAGCTTCATCTTAGGCATTGATATCCAGGAAATCATAATCCGATAGACAAATTCTACTTCTATTGATTTTTAAAGGGTTGTTTCTTTATCTCACTTAATGAAAGAGAATTGGAGAGAAGGGCACCCTTGACAGGGTCCTCACGCCATGATCCACCCCTGAGCCCTGCAGTCAGCCAGAATCCCAGACAGGCAGGCAAGCACACCCAGTGTATTGTGATAGACTGGGCTGAGAACCCAGAGCATTTTCACATGGTCTCCCCATTTGTAAACCAGCACCCTGACTATCTGCATCACCACAGCTGAGCCACCTTATACTGTTTTTAATAGTATTTCTCACCAAAGAGAACCATCCAACATAGGTCATGTGGGAAGCATCTAGCAAAGCACAGTTTGGGAAATACTGCCCTAGCTGACACACAGGAGCTATATGTCAATCAGTCATCGAAGGTGTGATGCTGAATATAAGGTGGTGAGCTGAAAGACCACTTAAGCCATCCTCTCTGCAACATGTGTCAGCTCTAGAACTTTCCATACATGGTCCTTCAGTTGTTATTTGGACACTTCCACTGAGAGGGACCTCGCCACCTGCAAGGCGACTGCTCTGACTTTGGATAGCTCTATCAGGAAGTTCTTCCTTATTCTGAGCTGAAATCGATGTGTCTACACAGAAATCAATGGACTGTGAGGAAAAGCAATTCATTCACCCCTGATACAGTGATAATCTACAAAAGGAGGATATAACCGAAAAAAAAAAAATTCAATATATCCCTGTCAGAATAGCTCTCCACTGAAATATTTTAGTGTTTTCTCAATTGATGCACAGGACACCGCAAGATTTTTTCAGTTGCTTCTTTTCCTTCTTTTACCTCTTTTCCCTTAAAGAAAAAAAAAAAATCTCTTGGAGCTGTCTTCCCAGTGAAAAGCTAATTGTAACTTTCCTAAAAGTCATCACTTTTTGACTCAGGTTATTTCAGGACAAGCCAATTCCTACAACTCCAGAGGAAGGGCAGAAGGGTCGTGGTGCTAAGAAGACTCCGCTGAGGATTTAGGGGAATGCAATGGAGGCTCACTGAAGGTTCCAGGTCTGCATTAGAGAGAGGAGGCTCTCCCTCATATTTACGTATTCAGAGTATAGGCAGAGTTTCCAAAGTGGTGTTCTGCACAGCAGGACTGCCAGGAAAGGAACTCCATTTCCAGCTACCTCTCCATGGCCTTTGCCCTTGGATCAGGCTGAAAGGCTGATTTTAGGGGGTAGACTATGAATTTCAAAGGCATGCCTGTGTGTGCCTGATGGAGCAGACATCTGTGAAAACTCAGAGAGTCATGCAGACAACACTCCTGAAGGTGAGACATGACAGAAAGGTGTCACATGAGAGCTGGTTTTAGGTGTCAGCTTGACTAAGGAGTACCTAGTAGTAGAGCATTACTTTGGGTGTATCTCTGAGGATGTTTCCAGAAGAGAATAACACGAGAGTCTGAGCAGAGTAGGTGGAGAAATCTTCTCTCAATGTGGGCAAGTATGAATCTGTCAAGAGGGGCCTGGGGAGAATAAATTCAGAAGACCAATGGGGTTTCTTCTGAGAGAGTAGGATAGACTTCTGCTATCTTGGACTGCAGAACTCAAGGCTCCTCTGCCTTTGGACCCCAGGATTCATACCAGCGGCCTCAAGGTTCTTGGGCTTTCCATTTCAGACTGTGAGTTACTATCACCACTGACTCGCCTGTCTCTGAGGCCTCAGACTTAACTGAGTCATGCTACCAGCATTCCAATCTCCAGCTTGCAGATGATCTATTGTGGGACTTCTCAGCCTCCATAATCATGTGAGTCAAATCCCCCAATAAGTCTCCTCTCACAGAGCCATATCCTGTTGGTTCTGCCTCCCTAGAGAACCCTGACTAATACAGTGAAGCAGGTTAGGTGTCAGGGAGACAGATCAGTGCTGGGGCTTCCTGGAATCCTGGGTCTCGGTGGGTGAATTTCAGGGAGAGGAAGTACTTCTCCACACACCATCTCTAGCTATCAGAAGTCTTCCCTCAAGAGTCGATCCTTGCAGAGCTGCCCATTCAGGCCCTTCCCTTTCCGTATTTGCCATTTACCTGCTAAATGACCTTGAGTCAGCCAGCCTCTCCAGGCCTTAGTTTTCTCATCTATAATATGAGCATAATTGTCCCTTCCACCGACAGATTTTTTTTTTGGGGGGGGGGGTTTCGCTATAGGGCGCGTGTGCTCGCCAGACAGACAGAGAGAGACAGAGAGACAGAAAGTGAGAAATCACCCCCCAGGGGGGATGGTCACACCGCAATCCCTTCTCCTCCATTCTCCTCTCGGGATCTTGGGCACGCACACACACACACCCTGCGTGAGTTCTAAGCCACCGGGTCCGGGACGCGAACCACGATCAACTACGTGGGAGTCCAGCGACATAGCCATTATGCCAACTGCTGATTCCCGACCGATAGATTTTTTATAATGATTAAGTAAGATGTGTGAGAAAGTACTTCCTAAGCTACAAAGTTAATAGAGAAAATTGTGGTTATAGTAATCTAATTTAAAGTTTCACCACCTCTTTTCCCCATCTTTCAGGAACCAGTGTAGAGAAGAAGAGTTTGCCCTTACACTCAGAGACTCTTCATGGAAGGAAGGAGGTTAAGTTGCTTCTCCCCTCAGCCAAAGCAGCTGGGTAGAGCTAGCAGGTTTTCTAGATGCTGAAATAGTAGCAATTTTATTTCTCAATAAAACTCAGAACAGACAAGGTTGAGGTCAGCCCCTGTAGGAACCCAGAGCCCTGTGGAAACCCCCAGAAGCCTGGGATCAAGTGACCATGGAGACCTGAGCCCCAGAGTGGAGCAGGAAGAAAAGGCAGTTTCCCCCCAACAGGCACCATTACCACATTAGCATCAGGCTGGGTGATGGATCTGTTCCTGTGACAAGAGCATCTGTCTCTGCGAAAAGGAGGTGGCCACCAGCTCTGGCACAGTTGCTAGGAGAGCATCCAGGATCCCCAGGGTTACTTTCTGCCCAGCAAGAGCTTTTTGAGAATCAGAAGAGAGCCCATGAGCACTGCCTGCAGGACAAGAGGAGAAAGGGCTTGGGACCCCCAAAGGGGGAGGAAACACAAGCAGAGAGAAGAGGGAGGACACTGAGACCTGGAGCAAAATTCTAATGTCATAGATGTGGCCTACTCAAAACCCTGCCTTCCTAGAGCTCTCCTAGTAGCCTACAGAGACTAAAACTCCAGGCTCAGGTTGGAAGCTGGGCTTCTTAAAGGAAGAGGAAGGAGCCTTGTCCACTTTTATTCCAGTGAGACCTAGTGAAAGGACAGCGTCCAGTAATGTGAGCCCTGCTGTGTATGTGTGAGGCCTCGGCATGGGACTGATGCTTTTAAGCCTCAGGGAGACATCCTGAGGACCCCTGCAGGGCCCATACTTCTTTGTCACACACGTCTGCTGGGTCAGTTCTAGAATGCCCTCAGTTGGAGGCAGAAAGTCCAACTCATTCAGGGCTCAGAAAGTACTCTCCAAAGCAGATACTGCAGTTAGTCTCAGGTGTTCCACCGGTTGGCATCACTCCAGAGGTGTTTATCCAGGCACCTCTGCAGACTGGACAGAGGTGCTCTGTTCCAGAAATGAAGAGACTCCAGTCTTCTCCCAAGTCTCAGGATAAAATATGAGTTCATGAAAAGGATTTTAACACTTCATTCCTGTAATTTTGTTTTTCTCTTGTGATTTGTTACCACTTGTCTGCAGAAAAATGCTGTAGGAGATTTTTATCTGTTTTAGTATAAACTATTTATTCTGGGTTAAAGAGATCTTTGTTTCTACATTATGCCACAAACAGGACCGTGACTGCAGGTGGCCCACCATCTGGACACGTATAAGAAAAAAAGATCTACCATTTGGGCCAGCAGGTGGCATGGAGGTTAAAGTGCTGAATCCTACATGGCCAATTGAACAGTTTGAGTCCCAGACCTAATGTCTTGAAAATCACACCAGGTATGTGATCAAAATCTCAAGGAGAGACTGGAAGAGGAGGGACTGTGGTGTGGCCATCCCCCCCAGAGAGTTATTTCTCACTTCCTCCGCCCCCTGCTCTGTCTCCCTCTCATGTGCTCACTTGCCCTATAACAAAACAAAAGCCAAAAAAGCAAAAACAAGAGAAGTTGTACCTTTAATTTTAAGTTTATTTATTGATTTCTTCCATGAAGAGACAGAAAAAGAGAAAGAGGGAGGGGGATTCATGCCACAATCCACACCCCCAGTCTCAGTCAGCCCAGCCCGTAGGCCCATGCACACACAGCATATACAGAGAAGCCTGGGGCAGTGAACATCCCCATGTGGGCTTACCATCACACAATGTAGAGTTACCAGGGGCCGCTGTCCGGCCATCCACTTTTTGACTAAATGCAAAAGGAACTGTGGGACTGTGCCTTAATTAAGGCCATCATTTTGTATCATTATCATCAAAATCATCAAAGATATCAAAATCACAACTTGTAAAAATATATACCATCTGTCAAACCTAGCTGATGACATTGCTTCCCACTTCACTGACAAAAACAGAGTGATCAGAAGAGAACTCCACAAACCCCCAAAGCCTTATCTACCCACCTCCACAGAGTCTGTCTTTCTGACTATTTCCATAGCGGAACCAAGGATGCCTCTATCTAAAGTCAGCCCCTCCTCTGAACACCAGGTCCTGGCCCTCTCTCCTACTCAAGGACAATGCTCCAGCAATTACACTTCTCTTCTGCGTCATCAGTTGCACTCTCTATTGGATTATTCTCATCACCATACAAACATATTGTTATCTCTCTTATCCTAAAAACAAACAAATAAAGGGAACCAGCAGTGAGCGTAATGGCTATGTCGCTGGACTCCCACATAGTTGACCGCGGTTTGCGTCTCAGACCCGGTGGCTTAAAACTCACACCGGGCGCGTGTGTGTGCGTGCCCAAGATCCCAAGAGGAGAATGTAGAAGGGATTGCAGCGTGACCATCCCCCCTGGGGGGTGATTTCTCGCTTTCTGTCTCTCTGTCTCTCTCTGTCTGTCTGGTGAGCACACACGCCCTATAGTGAAAAACTCCAAAAAAACAAACAAACAAAAACTTCCTTCACCAGCTATTACTGGATTTCTTTGCTTTTCTCTGCAGTAAACTCTTCAAAAGAGCTGATCATACTCATTATTTTAGTTCTTCTCAGCCCATCCTTACTTATACTAACTTTGGTTTTGTTTTTAAATCATTATTTAATTTTAGGTCATCATTATTATAATCTTGCACATGTACTCTCCAGAGACACAGAGAGGGAGAGAGAGAGTGAGAGAGAAGGCAAGTTACCAGGTCCAGGGCTCAAACTACAGTCAGCCATGTGGGAGTCTAGTGCCCTAACCCCACTTCCTTACACCAACTTTGACCAAACTTGTTTTCCCTTTGCTTGTGTTAAAGTCCACCGTGCCCATTACTAAGCCAAAAGACTGATTCCCCTTACCTTGCTTGATGTGATAGCCAGCTTCCAAGTGACCACTACCTCCTGGTACTCATACCTTGGTATAGGCCCTGCCCACACTGTCCCAGGGTAGGGCTGCATAACTAAGAGCGTTCAGAGGGAATAGCATGCTACTTCCAAAACTAGGTCATAAAAGGCTATGACATCCATCTTGGGGGCTTTCGCACTCTTTCTCTTAGATCACTTGCTCCGGAGAAAGCCTGCTAGACAGACTACATGGTGAGGAAATGGGGTGTCTGACCAACAGCCTGTGAGGGACTGTGGCTGCCAAGAAGTCCAAAAGTGAGTTTGGAATAGGATTTTCCAGCGCCAGGTGAGCCTAGCGGTAACTGCGGCCCCAGCTCACAGCCCAACTACAACTTGGCCAGAGATCTTACGTCAAAACTCCCTGCCTTAGCCACTCCCAGATTCCTGATCTTTAAAAATTGTGTGAGATAACAAATGTTTATTGTTTAAGCTACTAAATGTTAGAGTGGCTTGTTACACAAGAATATATAACTAAGACATGGGACTGGTCACACTGACACTGCTGGTTGGTTACTCCTCACACCTTGAAAGACTGCTCATTTGGCTTCCACCATGCCGCACTCTCTTGGTTTTCCCTTTACTTCATGAATCCGTTGCCCTCGTCTTCCTAATTGGCTCTTCTACTTTCCTGACTCCTTTAAGCTGGAAGCCCTTAGACTTAGCTGTGTGAGCCTCTTAAACAGGCAGAGCACAGCATTCCTCTCGGCTCAATGTCCTGCCATGGAACCAGCAGTTAGCGTAATGGCTATTTCCATTTCACTGAAAGGCACAGGCCTCCTAGTGGCCAGCAAGGTCTACACCATCTGCCCCCACCCCCATAGCTTCCATGACCTCATCTCGTTCTACTGTCCTACAAGTAAAATCTGCTCCAGCCACGCTGGCCTTCGTGCCATTCTGCGAGCATGCCAGGCACGCTCCCACGACATGTGCATTTAGGGTCTCTTTGGCCTGCAAGGCTCTTTTTTTTTTTATGGCTAAGTCCCTCCTCTCCCTCAGGCCTTCGCTCAAATATCCCTGCCACTGAGGCCTGCCTTGGCCATGCTATAGAACACCACACGTGCTCCCCACCCCCGCACTCCTGAGCCCCTTTTCTACTTTCCTTTTCCCCCTACATAACGCTTATCATCTTTTAGCACACCAGACATTTTGTTTATGTCAGCTTCTGTTCTATCTTCTCCTGATAAAGTTTAAACCACAGAAGTGCAGGTACCTTCGTCTGTTTCATTTCCTGATATGCCCCAAGCACCTAAGACATTGTTTGACGTACAGTTAACACTGAAAAACTGTGTTGAATGAATAACTATTATCTATAATTATAACAAAAGCCTCACAAGACATTTTATTATCCACATTTTACAGATAAACTCAGGAAAGGGAATTAACATTTCCCAGTCTTACTAGGAGCCAAACACTTGAAATACTTTACCTTATCTAATCTTCCCAATTCACAAGACTCAGGAAAGCTAAGTAGCTTCCTAGAATCACGTAAGTGGTGAGAAGCCAAACCCTTTGATTTGAATCCAGGTCTGACACCAAAACCCACGAGTATACGCCCCCACATCTCTTCCTACTATTCCACCAAATGTCAAGCACACACCTGCACTGAGTCAGGAATCAACCGTCACCTGTCGTTGGCCAAAAGAAATCACATCAAGCTCTCTTAAGGGCCCTGTCCCTGAAGGCATCCCTGAAGAACTCTGTCTGGAAACCGGCAGCCAATCTACCTACCTTCTTCCTACCTCCAGATGCAGGCACTCAGTCCCTCCTGTATATACGTTGGCTGACAGTCACACAACACAACCCCAGTTCTCCAAACCTACAAGCCCAGGAAGAAACTCTTGGTTCCCACTTTTCATAAGTGATAAACATTTCCTCAAGTATTTGAAATCTCAGGGTTTTCAAAGCCTTTGAGTCCAAACAATCACATACATGATTATCCAAGGCTTCTCAGGACCCCATAGAAAAAGATCCCCAGCCTTCCCATCCTCAATGCCTAAGAGAAAGGACACGTAAGGGTAATAATAGCTAAGATTATATGGGTTCTCATAATATGCCTGGCCCTCTCGAATCCTTTACATTTATTACATCTCATTTAACCCTCACAACAACACTGTAAAGAAGCAGCTATGGTCACTTCTTGGCCTTTTGGCTAAGATCAAGTGTAGGAAGAAGCTATGAATAACCTCATCTCACAGAAGAGAAAAAACTGAGTCACAGAAAGGTTTAGTATCTTTCTTAAGATCCCATGACTGGTACGTGGTACAGCCAGGATTTGAACCCAGGTAGCCTCCCTCTATAGCCTGTATTTAACCAAAACAGTGCACTTCAGTGTAAAGGCATGTGGAACATAGAAACAACATCTTGCAGCTGTTCGAGGCTCCAGAACTCCATGAAGAAAATGCATTCATACTCTTAGGAAACATCTAGATTAATAAACAGATGGACACTGTACTTTTCCATACCGGTATCTCCACTGAACTCTTCATCATTTCACAGACTCTTTCCTGCTGCCCTGAAGAAGCAGCCCGAGATTTTCCATTAGATTGGAAAATCTATTATTCATTGCTAAACATAACATTTCCAATTGCCAACATCACACAGTGTCTTCACACTAATCCTTCTCAGTCTGCTCCCTCACCACTGGCTTTTTTTCTCCAGCTTCCTGTTCATTAAGGGCAACCCTTTCCCTTCAAGAGCCACAATCTCACACTGGGTTCCAATGACTACTGCTCTGTCTTCTTCTTCTTTTTTTTTTTTTTTTTTTTTTTTTTTTTGGGGGTTTTTGTTTTTGGGCTTGCGGG
>NW_006159534.1:3254614-3295811 GCF_000334495.1 Tupaia belangeri chinensis | reverse complement strand
TTTTTTTTGAGAGGTTTTTGCTATAGGGCATGTGCGCTTGCCAGAAAGACAGAGAGAGACAGAAAGCGAGAAATCGCCCCCTAGGGAGGATGGCCACACCGCAATCCCTTCTCCTCCATTCTCCTCTTGACATCTTGGGCACACACGCACACACGCCTGGAGTGATTTTAAGCCACTGAGTCCAGGACTTGAACCACAGTTGACTACATGGGAGTCCAGCGACATAGCCATTACGCCAACCGCTGGTCCTGCTCTGTCTTATTTCTAAGGCACTCTTTTTGGGAGGTTCCTTGATTATCAGTCATAATATTTCTACCCATCTGGTTTCTTTTTATTACTATTATTATTACCTCTATGGCTTGACCTTTAAATTTTCCTTCAACAGATATGTTGGTCAGGCATCTATCACTCTCCTACACAAAGTGGTGGCATCTCTGATGGCATCTCTAACTCCCTGCCCTGGAGGGAACCGGAAATATTTTGGGAAAGATAAATTAGCCCTCTTTGGCAAAGTGATGATCTAAAAAAGCAACCTTAAATCTTTTAGGAGTTCTGAGAAGGAATAAAAGGTCCCAGGAGATCAGAGGAAACTAGGAAGGCTTCATGGTGGAGGTGAGGTTTGGGCTGTTCTTGAAGAATAGATAAGATTTGGAAGAAGGAAATCTTACAGGCAAAGATATGGAGATTGATATTAGTAAGTCTCAGTCAAGTGTTAGGAAAGCTATTCCAGATGGGAAAATAAGAGACAAGACTGGAGAAGATCCTTAAGGGCTTTGCTGCTAGATTAAAGACGCTGGGATTCTATCTTGGAGGCACCAAACTGCCTCTGTGTCACATTTTCTGTGCTGATCTGCCATAGAACCCTCTTGTTTCTCTAAGCTTATTTTTGTTCCATGAGTGAGAGACCCCTCCCCCTTCAACAGGGTCTCCACACTGCACTCCACGCATCTTCAGCCAGCCCAGATCATGGATGGGCATGCTTGGGTGTACTGAGGTCTCAGAATGAACTAGAAGACTTCCCGTGTGAGTCTAGTTACCCTGATGTCCTCTCTCTCTCTCTCTCTCTCCCTCCCTCCCTCCCTTTCTTTTTTAAGGTTTTCACCATAGTGTGTGTGTGCTCACTGTAGAGACAGGGAGAGGGAAAGTGAGAAATCACCCTCTGAAGGGAATGAGCATACCATAATCCCTTCTCCTCCATTCTCTTCCTGGGGTTTTGGGCATGCATATACACATGCCCAGAATGAGTTTTAACCTGTCAGATCCAGGACTTGAACACAGTCAGCTATGTGGGAGTCCAGCACCTTAACCACCATACCACCTGCTGGCCCTAACCATGGAACTCTCTTAAGAAGAGTATCTGGGGGGCCAGCAGGTGGTGTGGTGGTTAAGGCACTGGTTAAGTCTCAGACCTGGTGGCTTGCTTTCTCTCTTTCTCTCTCTCTCTCTCTCTCTCTCTCTCTGTCTAGTGACAGACAGTACCCTATAGCAAACTTCATAATAAACAATATAAATATGTTTTTTAAAAACAAAAATTAATATTCTGTGCTTATCCTTTCAAAGTCAATGGGAGGCTCTCCTACATTTACTCAACTCCTGGCCCAGGAGGGGTCTGTCCTCCAGTTAATGTACACACACATAGAAAGAGAATGAAGGAGAAGAGGGGGGTGGGGGGACAACGGTAGGGAAGAGAGAGAAGGGAGGGGAGGGGGGAAAGAAGGAGGGAAAGAAGAGAGGAAGAGAACAGAGGGGAGAGGAGAAGGGAAGGGAGAGGAGAGAAGGAAAAGGATGGGACAGGTGAGGAGAGGAGAAGAAGAGAAAAGAGGAGAGGAGAGGAGAAGAGAGGAGAGGAGAGGAGAGGAGAGGAGAGGAGAGGAGAGGAGAGGTCAGGTCTAGAGTTGCTGAGATTCCCAGGCTATGGCACTTTCTGACAGACTTCACCAGCCTTCTGTTCTATCCAGAAGCCAAACCCGGTCACATAAATAGTTCAGGCAGTGCCTGAAGATGTCCCATCGGCCAACGGTTTACTGCACCCCTGCTCCCTGTCAGCTTTATTTCCACCTTCAGCATCTCCCAGACTCCCTTGACAACTGGCTTCTAGTGAGGTTTGGCTATTGAAGGCCCTCGTGAGAGACTAGAAGACAGACAGGAGCAGCCAGGGTACTTCTCTGCCTCCTGGCTCTCGCTGGCATTTGATGGCAAGGAGAGCATCCCTTTGTCATTGCAACCTCTCCAGACAGCCCTTATCCCTGAAGTCCCAGTGAAGACCAGGCAAGAGAGATCCCCCGCCCCGCCCTGTAGGTGAGTAGCTTTTAGGTTCCAGGTTCTGAGTCGTTTCTATCCTGTGTGTACCTATGCCGCCAAATCCTTGGGTCCCTATGCCCTGGCTGAAATGCTTTGGATTACTGCACTACCTGGACCCTGACTCACAGGAAGAGGCAAGAGGTTTATTATTATTATTATTATTATTATTATTATTATTATTATTCATTTGAGCAGAGAGAGAGACAAAGAGAGAAAGAAAAGGAAAGTGAGAAAGCAAGTCACCCAGTCTGAGACTTGAACCACGGTCGGCCATTTGGGAATCCAGCACCTTTAACTACCAGGCCACCTGCCAGCTTTTTGAGGCAGTGGAGTGGCAGGGTCCTGGATTCTTTGGAAGATCAGTCTGACTACTGTAGAAACCAGCCCTAGGAGGAGAAGATGAGCTGACATTAAAACCAGCGAGGGGCCTCTTCTTCCCACAGGCCAGCAGCAGCGGTTGTGTCCAGGGCTTCAGTGGGAGCAAAGAATGAGTGACACGGATAGACTGGAGCTCTGCTCTGAAGATAAAAGCTAGGCCACGGGCGATAGACTTAGACTGGATGTGAGGGACGAAGACAAGTGAAGAGTGAGTGATGACTCTTCTAGCTTTGGGGTTGAGCAAGTGGGTAAGAAGTCCAGAGCTAGGAAGCTAAGAGGCAGTTTGGGAGTCAAACAGCATGTCCCTCATCTCCTTCTTTGGGAAGACTCCAGCCCCCATCCAGTAAGAAGTGAATTCTCCCCTCTTTGCGGTCGCGCAGCAGTGGGACACCTGTAAGGAGCGGTGGCTTGTCCCCTTGGCGCACTCTCCCTGCTGGAGTGCTCGAAGCTTCAGTGGGAGCAAAGAATGAGTGACACGGATAGACTGGAGCTCTGCTCTGAAGATAAAGCTAGGCCACGGGCGATAGACTTAGACTGGATGTGAGGGACGAAGACAAGTGAAGAGTGAGTGATGACTCTTCTAGCTTTGGGGTTGAGCAAGTGGGTAAGAAGTCCAGAGCTAGGAAGCTAAGAGGCAGTTTGGGAGTCAAACAGCATGTCCCTCATCTCCTTCTTTGGGAAGACTCCAGCCCCCATCCAGTAAGAAGTGAATTCTCCCCTCTTTGCGGTCGCGCAGCAGTGGGACACCTGTAAGGAGCGGTGGCTTGTCCCCTTGGCGCACTCTCCCTGCTGGAGTGCTCGAAGTGTAGCTCGCCTTGTCTGGTTCTCTGTGACCACCACAGCACCAGGGCTCTCACTGTGAGCCACAGGACAAGAGATGGAGTTGGCAATCTGTCGGGAGAGGCTCATCTCTAGGCAAAGGGCCTCAGGTTCTAGCCTCTGACTGCGTGAGCACAGGTGGTCCTCGGCAGCCACCACAGCCCGCCCTAACCTGCCATCCTAACACCCTTCCCTGCCTCCTGGATTGAGCCCTCTCTCCTGTCACAGGCAGGATCACTGACCCACACTCTCAGAATTCTCTGCCCAGCCCGAGTCCTCCCTCTGCAGCAGGAAGGACCCATGGAGGTTCCACGAATGTCTGTCAGACTGAATCAAACTGACATCACCACATTGCACAAATGGCACATTTTAAAATAAGCTCTCTCCACTGTGGAGAATGATAAGGAGATTCCTCAGAAACCTACAAATAGACCCGGTAATTCCACTCTTAGGTATTTATCCAAAGGATAGGAAAGCCCTCAGTCAGGAAAACATTTGCATATCCATGTTTATTGCAGCATTATTTATAATTGCTAGGACATGGAATCAGCCCAAATGTCCAAAAATAGATGAGTGGACTGGAAAAAAATGTGGCAAATGTACTATATGGAATACTACGCAGCCATAAAAAATAATGAGACCCTGACATGTGATCCAAAGTGGATGAGTATGGAAGACCTAATGCAAAGCAAAGCAAGCCAGAGTATGAGAGACAGACTTTGTGTGTCCCCACTCAGTATATACTGAATGTCTGCGCTCCACAGCAGACACTGAAAGATTGGGAGAGATAACAGCAGGGATGGCAACTGTGGAGAGTAGAGATAATGGGGGGGGGTTAATAATAGAGGGTGAGAAAGGAACAGGGGCAAAAATATATTGAACTGACACAAAAATGAAGTTATTTGCTGACGATAATGTATAGCATAATGTCTTTGTCTTGACTGATAGGCACTGTATTTGTGCTGGGAGAGAAAACATATTTTATACACTGTAAAGATGTACAGTGATTAAATGTAAATCAACTTTTGGGACCAGCAGTTAGCGTAACGGCGATGTCGCTGGACTCCCACGTAGTCGACCATGATTCGAGTCCCGGACCCGGTGGCTTAAACTCACGCTGGGTGTGTGTGCGTGTGTGCCCAAGATCCCAAGAGGAGAATGGAGGAGAAGGGATTGTGGCATGGCCATCCCCGCTAGGGGGTGATTTCTTGCTTTCTATCTCTCTGTCTCTCTCTCTCTGGCAAACGTACATACCCTATAGCAAAAAACCTCTCCAAAAAAAAAAAAAAAGAAGAAAGGGAAAAAAAAAACACGAACATGATACCTGTTAAAAACTGTGAAGACGTACAGTGATTAAATGTTAATAATGAATTTTAAAAAGTACCTGTTAAATAAAACAAACGAATAAATAAATAAATAAATAAAAATAAATAAGTTCTTTCAACTTCTTCCATCTCTTTCCTAACCTCTCACTAAAATAAACAACAACAACAAAAATTTCTCCTTTCTCTGGTCATCACTGACTTCAGTAGAAGGTCGGGTCAGGGATGGGGGGGCCACAGCTCCATCACGGATCCTGTTCCCTGGGAAGGAGACTCTGATCCCTGTCCCTGGGCTCCTGTGAATGGCAGACATACCTGCCCTGCCCTCTCAGGAGTGCCCTGGGAAGAGCAGTGATCAGTCACGTGGAGGGAAGGTCTCCTGTTCTCAAGAAAGTAAGTCCTGGGAAACAGAAGACAACACGCTACTTCGCAGCCCCATCTCAATGCACAGCCACCCTCTCCCCAGGTCACTAGCAGACACTTCGGTCTCCCTCTGCTCCTTCCACGGCCTCTCCATTTCGTTCCTGAACCATTCTAGAGTTCCGTGTCCTCGCTGTAACTCCCCGTAGGCCTCAGCACACCCCTTGTCGCATTTCATTCTCTTCCCCTGGCTCCTTCTGCTCTAAACCCAGCACCGAGCTCATCCCAGCAGTCCCAGTAAGGTTCACTGAGTGCCCACACTGGGTGAGACTCGGGGCCACACACAGCTGAGGGGACAAGACGGTCATCTTCCCGGAGCTTAACCTTCATCTGAAGACATGGGATGAAAAGGAAGACACGCTTACCACACAGACACAGATCACTGCTGGGACGCCCAAGATGCACACAAGCGTGGATTTCATGGCATTTCTGCCGGGGGCACTCACTCTCCATGACTCTGTGTAAAGCTGACCTCCTTTGTCCTCCTTCCTCATGCTCGTGGTCCAGTCCACTCTCCGCACTCACAGATTTCATTTTTGTGAATTAGCCTGCTCACTAAAATATATTTGTAACCCACTACGCACACCTCATCTAAACACGCACAGGGTGGCAAAAAATTCGAGTGGCCCGTCCACTGGCTCTCGAGATGAACAAGGTATGGCCATGCCTTCTTGCTTCCGCTCTCACACTGTGACGCAGTCCTTTCTGTGGTCTATTTAGTGCTCTGTCTGTACACTGATGTGCCTTCCGCTGATGATTGTGCTGTTTTAAAATGGCCCCAAGCGTAGTGCCGATGGCTGCGAAGTGCCTTCGGGAAACACACACGTGTTAGGGAAGCTTTGTGCAGGCCTGAGTTCTGGTGCTGCTGGCTGAGTTCTGCGCTAATAAAACAGCAATGCACACTAAATACGTGGCTTTATACTGAACTGCACATAAAGTAAGGTTTTGTATTGATTATTTGATGGAAATGTGCTTACAGGCTGTAGGAACCTCACCCTCAATTTCCTATTTTCTTACTATCAATGACTACATTTGTAGCAAAAACTACTGCAGATAACAAGTGTAAGCCCGTTAAGGTTGCTCTGTGGTCTCTTGCAGTTCTCTGAGGCTGTGTTAAAGAAGCGGGGGCCAATAGAGGGCATGGTGGTAAAACGCTGGATTCACATACGGCTAACCACAGATCGAGTCCCGGACTGGTGGCTTGAAAATTACACCAGGCATGTGTGTGTGTGTGTGTGTGTGTGTGTGTGTGTCCAAAATCCCAGGAGAAAGAAGTGTCATGTGGCCATCTCCCTGGAGGGTGATTTCTCACTTTCCCTGTCTGTCTCCATCTGTCTATCTGTCTATCTGTCTCTCTCTGGCAAGCATTTGTACCCTTTGGTAAAAATATTTTTAAAAGAAAAAAAAAAAAGGAAAAGGGGCATCTAGAATGTGGGAAGGTGACTGCTGAGCCCACCAGAGTGTGAAGTTAGGGGCATCTAGCATGAGGGAGGGTGACTGCTGAGCCCACCAGAGTGTGAAGTTCAGCTCTTGGTGTTCCACTCACTGCTAACCAGGATGACCTCGGGGCTTTGCACCTTATCCTCCAAAACACATAGAAGGAATCCTGAGAGCCAGTGAGGAGAAGAAAAGACTCAGCTACCATCAAATATGGGGGGCATTCACGTGGAGAAGAGCTAATCAGGCTTGTTCCAGGGTGCCAAGGACAAAGTGGGGACCCGGGAGTGAGAACGACATAGGGCAGATTTTAGCCCCACCCAGGGAAGTGTGGTTTGATAGTTGGAAGGGTCTGAAGTCAGAAGGACAGCCTCACAGGGTAATGAGGTCCCTGTCACTGCAGGGGACAATGACCAGACGGTGACACTGAGAAAATGCAAGCACTGATGCATGGTGTATGAGAGTCTGAAATTCCATGAAAGTAAATTTCCCAAGGAGGAACCAAGACCCTGGCAGGGCAAGATTGCCATCCCCACACTACAATCACCATGTTTCCAGTCCCCACATGCTCTGAACATGTGGCACCACCATCTGCCCTTCCAGAGACAGAGAATGAGCCCTGGACACTGTGTCAGGGGCACACGACCTGTGTGCTCCGTCCCAAGGCACTGTGCTCAGGAGCGACCCTTCCTGAGGGCAGGAGCATCATGGTCTTTGGCTCCAAAGGTGAGGGAAGCTGGAGAAGAGGCAGAGCATTGGTTATCCCAAATCGATGCAGAGCAATTAGCAGCGCATTCCCTTCATGCCTCAAGCTGAGCTGAAAACATAAACCTGGAAATAAAGCCCTTGTCCAATCATTTTTCAGCTGGGAACTTCCGTGGGAAAATGGCTCGACTGTTATAATATAAATGGAAAGCAAACTCCCTGTCACTGTAAGGCACTTTGAAATGCAGCTGAAGTGTTCTTCGGGGTGGTGACGAGGGGTCATGCAGTGACACTGGTCTTTGTGAGAGAAAGCAGAGAATCGCTCCATCTCATTCCATTTACAGCACTGAGTGTTCGAGTCCCAGGCAAGTGAGAGATTCTGGAAGGGCTCCCAGAGGCCATGCGGTTCAGTGTCTCATGGGCGGAAGTCCTCTGTGCCCTCCCAAAGGGCTGTGCACACAGACCACGTGGACAATTCACTGACAAAGCTGGTATCTGCTTCCTGGCACATTCTAGCCGTCAGCCCAAGGACCAGAGTCAATCAGTCAAACAGGAGTTACTCAATAGGGCTGGCCCTGTAGCACAGTGGTGAAGTACTGTGTGTAGGAAGCTGGATCCTATATGGCTGACTGTGGTTCGTGTCCCAGCCCCAGCAGCTTAACAAACACACCAGGCAGGACCAACAGATGGTGTAATGGTTACGTCACTGGATGTCCACATAGTCGACCGTGGTTCAAGTCCCGGACACAGCAGCTTAAACTCACGCCAGGTACATGTGGTTGCATGTCTAAAATCCTGAGAGGAGAATGGAGGAGAAGGATTGTGGTGTGGCCATCCCTTCTGTGGTGGGACTTCTCAGTTCTGTCTGACTGTGAGCACACGTTCCCTATAGAAAATCTCTTAAAAAACACACACGCACTAGGCATGTGTGTATGTGTGTCTAAATCCTGACTAACAGAGGAATGGAAGAAAGGGATTGCAGCATGACCACAACCCATTGGGGGGGGAGGGGTGAAGCTTTCTTTCTCTCAGCACTCATGCCCTCTGGCAATTAAAAAAAAAGTTATTCAATAAATTTAGGCCATGTGTCCTGCTCTGAGACAGAAACAAAAACCTGAGAGAAGTCCCCACTCAGAGTATAAAGACGCATGGAGCAGGAAGGAAAACACACATACTGTTAGAAAATAACCAATTAGGAGCCAGCAGTTGGCGTAATGGCTATGTCGCTGGACTCCCACGTAGTCAACCACGATTCGAATCCAGGACCCGGTGGCTTAAACTCATGCCAGGCACGTGTGCATGCATGCCCAAGGTCCTGAGAAGAGAATGGAGGAGAAAGGATTGTGGCGTGACCATCCCCAGGGGATGATTTCTCGCTTTCTGTCTCTCCGTCTCTCTGTCTTTCTGGAGAGCGCATACATCCTGTAGCAAAAACCTCTCCAAAAAAATTTAAAAAGAAAAAAAAAAAAGAAAAGAACCAATTAACCCAGCAATTCAACAGGTACAGGCCTCGGTGATCGGGGAAGAATTACGAGTTGATTGTATTCTGGATATAATGAGCAGACTATATTCTGATTTACACTGTCCAGTGTGGTAGCTGCTAACTACATGTGGCCATTGACATTTAAATAAAATTTGAAACTCAATCCTTCGGTCACACTACAAGAGTGCAATTGTTCCTGTGGCTAGTTGCTACTGTATGGGCCAGAGAATTTCCATCACTGCAGGAAGTTTTATTAGACAGCTCTCATCCCAGCTGAGCTTACCCCCTTCCACATCTTTCAAAGGCCTTTGAACAAACTCGAAACTCATGACCATGGCTTAGATGGCCCTAAGAGATCAGTCCCTGACTAGCTCTAAGACTCATTTGTGTCACCCTGACTTTACCAGCCACACTGGGCAAGCATCTTTCTGTCCTTTTCCCAAGCTGCTCACTCCAGCAGCTAGTGGAACCACAGCCCCTGGACCCTTTTGCAGCTGAGCTTCTCACCCTGCACAATTCCAAGTATCCCTTCCCTGCGGTTGCTCCTATTTTGCATTCTCAGAAAAGTCTATCCTTTGCTCATCAAGTCCCACTACCAATTGTTCACTGACTTATCCCAAGTGCCTGGTTCACATAAGTGCTCCATAATTATCTGCTGAATGGATGAATGAACGAACAAACCAATTAACACTTGGATGGGGTTTCTCCATGGCTGGTTGACAACCAACTCAGTTTGCAAATTACAGAAGGGCCAGAACCCTTTTTTATCTTATTCACCAACCTCTGTCTGCTCTTTTTAGTATAGTAAGTAATCAAAATTAAGAAGGAATAAAGACATGAAGCAAGGAAAAAAGAGAGGGAGGAAGGGAAAATGGAAGGAAATGAAAGGAAGGAAATCAAAAGGAAGAGGGAAGTGGGTGGGGAAATGACGGATGCAGTGTCTGCCTTAGGAGACAGGAAACACGGCGGTGTTACTGAGCAGCAGAATAACTGGGGGACTAATGGCGCAGAGCAGTCAAGCCCTGGCAGCATGTCCCCGTGGCCAACTCAAGGACAAGCTTATAAAGCTTCCTTGAACAGCTCTATCCCTGCCACCTCACTCCCCAACCCAGTAAAAATGAGAAACAGACCGAAGTGCAAATGAAGCTCTTTATTACAATTAGCAGCCTAACACAGACATCACCTGTCTTCTCAATGTGATATTTCATCCGAGATATTCATAATCATAACCCAATGGAGGAGGCTGTGAATCAACTGTGCCTGTTTTCAACAGCTTTATATGAAATCATTTTTATTCTTTACACTTGCTAGTCATTCCCAAGGAACACAAGGCAATTTACAAACTTTTAATTCTCATGACACCCTGGGAGTGAAGGCAGTGAGAGTCTAGAAATTACAGATGGGAAGAAAAGAACCATGTGACAGGATTAAGTGCCTTTCTTTGTCCAGACAGTTGAGACTCACACTGTCCGTGGAGACCACTCTTTTAGAGTTGAAAGGAGGGTCTTCACAGTGATATTCCCCAAAGCCATGCCAGCAGAGAAGCTGGGGTGAACACCGGGTTGGAGAAGGTGAAGATGAGTGAGGAGTGAGGAGCAGGCACCCTGGATCTGGGCACTCACGCACCCTCAGTGTGTACATAGAGGCCCTGGGATGCAAACCCAGAACCTTCCTATGTGAGTCCAGTTGTATTATGACCGTACCACTGTGTGGTCCCAGGATCTTCCATTAGAAGACAAGAGGAAACACACAAAAGCTGCAGAAGAGAGCAGGTACTTGAATGAAATGTTTTAGGAAAGAAGCAAAGCCAGATTTTTCTTTTTTGCCATAGAGCATGTGCACTCACCAGAGAGAGACAGAGAGGGAAAATGAGAAATCTGCCCCCTGCAGGGGGGTGTTGGGGATGGCCAATCCACAGTCCTTTCTCTTCTAGAGAGTTTGGCCAGGTACACACACGCGCCTGGCATGATTTTCAAGCTGCCGGGTATGGGCCTAGAACAGCAATTGGCCATGTGAGAATCCAGCACCTTAACCATTACACCATCTGCTGTTACCCAGACATCATAATTTTATAGATGAGGAAGCCAATAACAAGAGAAACAATGTGACTTGCCCAAGCCACAGAGCAAGCTATGACAGAGGAGAAACCAGAGTCCTAGCGCACGCTGCTGCCTTGTATGGAAAAAGAAGATAGTTTTTCCCTTGTGGCCTCCATTTTTCCCAATACAATAGGGTAGGGTAAGGTGAAACAAGATGAGATTTTTTTTTTCATTTCAGAATGACACTAGATGACTGGGTTAGATATTGAGTATAGTTTGTCCAATGACATTGGTACCCAGTTGAAAACATTGGGTTGTCAGAAAAGTCATGATGTATTTTTTTCTGTTTTTCTATGCAGAAATGCATCGTGGTTTTTCTGATGACCCAATAGATACCTTGTGAATTTTTAGTATAGGTGAATCAGCATGTATCCCCATTGTTTGGAACAGAGACTACATCTTGGTGTCTTAATGCAGTAAAGACTTCTTTCTCATGTGCTTCACTGTTAATGTAGGTAGGCAGGGGATTCTCTGCTCTACCCAGTCACTCAGCGACAGATTCCTTTCATTTAAGCTGTGCCATCTGTGTGGTAGCCACTAGCCACCCAGGGCAATTAAAATGAACTGAAATTAAATAAAATTTGAAATTCAGTTCTTCAGTCACAGTAGCAACATTTCCTGTGCTCAGTGAGCACATGGCTACCATGTTGGAGCAGAGACACAGAACGTTTCATCATGGCAGAAAGTTTTATTGGACAGTGCTGCTCTCTAGTGGACCTCGGGCATGCAGCCAGCAAGCAAAGATAAGTAAAAGCTTGAATGATGAGGCAAGAGGCTCTGGACCATGTCTAGAGAGGCTATGCAACACTTCTGTCCACACTCCACCGCCAGAGCTTGGTCACACAGCCTTGCCTGTCAGAGAGCCCGGGAAATGCAGCACAGCCATGTGCCTCAGAGGACAAGGACATGAGTTTACCGAGCATTTACATCTTGGCCACAGATCTAGCCTATCAAATTCCTAAAATAAAAACCTAATGTCCCAACTGAGCTTTGTAATAAAATCAGACTGATGATCCTAAAAGGAGAATATCTCCCCATAGACTTTTTTACATTTTAAACAAGGAAGAGTTAAGATGGTGGCCAGGATCATCCTCAGAGCCATATTTCCTGAAGGCATTTTCCTACCCACTTACTTTCCTCATTCTAAGCACTCCCAACTGCTCCTTTCACTCTCTGCTTCCTTTCTGCACCACCCCTTCCTTTATCCTGTGTAGAGATACTTGAATCAGCACTCAGAGGGGGAATCTTAGCTCTCATCTAATTTCTCTGTGTACCTACCTATCTGAAGCAAATACAGGTTGAGTATCCCTTATTCAAAATGCTTGAAACTAGAAGTGTTTTGGATTTTGGAATACTTTTATATGCATAATGAGATACCTTAGGAACCCAAATCTAAACATTCATTTGTGTTTCATATACATCTTATACACAGAACTTGAGGTAAATTCTATATCATATGTTTTTATTGCAGCAGTTTGGCTACATCCTGTGATGTGAGTTCAGGTGTGGAATTTTCCACTTACGATGTCATTTTGGCACTCAAAAAGTTTTGAATTTTGGAGCATTTTAGATGTCAGATTTTTGGATTAGGGATGCTCACTGTGTGTTTGAACTTGAGTGGTTCAATTCAATTCAACCACCTTTATTGGGATGGTACTATACACATAAGCCACATCCAGGAGAGGCTGCAGGCCATAAAGAAATAAAAGAGACAGTGTCTCAGAAACAGTCAGAAATAACTATCACACACTGAGATAAGATAAAAGCCCCCAAAGAAATTAAAAAAAAAAAAAAAAAAACAACTAGGGGTTTAAAAGAATGATAGATAAGGCCAGCAGGTGGTGTGGTAGTTAAGGCACGGGACTCCCACATGGCTGACCACAGTTCAAGTCCCAGACCTAGCAGCTTGCTTTCTTACTTTCCCTCCACCACCCCCGTCTTTCTCTGGTGAACACATGTGCCCTATAGCAAATTAATAATAATAATAATAATAAAATGAAATAAAAAATTATCATATAAAAAAGAAGAAGGATAGATGACATCAGGTGAGCAAAGCAGAGAAAAACGCCATTGAAGAAAAGAAAACACTGGACTGGCCTATGCCTGGTGGTCAAGGGAACAACACCAGAGACAGATGCCCCACAAGATCAACCACATGGTTCAAATTCAGGCCTTGGGGCCTTGAAAAACACCAGGTGCATATGTGCGTGAGTGCCTGAAATCCTGACAGGATGAAGAAACAGAGGAGAAAGGATTGAAGTATGGCCATGCCCCATTGGGGAGCATTTTCTTCTTCTCCCTGTCTCTATTTCTCGGTCTCTCTCTGGTAAGCACATACACCCTATGGCAAATTGAAAATAGACAACAACAAAAAATATGACTTGGACTGTGAACACCGAGTCTGATCTCAACAAGCCTGGGGTGGTGGAGTGGAGATTCCAAGAAGTAGAGGCAGCTGACCTGGCCTGGCCCTTACCACATGATGGTTAGTTGTGTACCCAGAGTCAGTCTCTGGAGAGGAGTCACTTTCTCCAGCTTCTGTCTCACCTCCTGAGCCTCCTCCCCTTCCTCATGAGTTCTTTACAAACTTTTAATTCTCATGACACCCTGGGAGTGAAGGCAGTGAGAGTCTAGAAATTACAGATGGGAAGAAAAGAACCATGTGACAGGATTAAGTGCCTTTCTTTGTCCAGACAGTTGAGACTCACACTGTCCGTGGAGACCACTCTTTTAGAGTTGAAAGGAGGGTCTTCACAGTGATATTCCCCAAAGCCATGCCAGCAGAGAAGCTGGGGTGAACACCGGGTTGGAGAAGGTGAAGATGAGTGAGGCGTGAGGAGCGACAGCAGTTTTGAATGTGCAGAATCGTCGGTAAAGAGGAAAGAGACCACGACGCAGGAAAGATTGCTAAGGCTGAGGAGGGCAATGTGAGAGCCCCAGAGGGGATGGAGCCAGGAGCACTGGCTGTCAGGATGTCCAGGCACCCTGGATCTGGGCACTCACGCACCCTCAGTGTGTACATAGAGGCCCTGGGATGCAAACCCAGAACCTTCCTATGTGAGTCCAGTTGTATTATGACCGTACCACTGTGTGGTCCCAGGATCTTCCATTAGAAGACAAGAGGAAACACACAAAAGCTGCAGAAGAGAGCAGGTACTTGAATGAAATGTTTTAGGAAAGAAGCAAAGCCAGATTTTTCTTTTTTGCCATAGAGCATGTGCACTCACCAGAGAGAGACAGAGAGGGAAAATGAGAAATCTGCCCCCTGCAGGGGGGTGTTGGGGATGGCCAATCCACAGTCCTTTCTCTTCTAGAGAGTTTGGCCAGGTACACACACGCGCCTGGCATGATTTTCAAGCTGCCGGGTATGGGCCTAGAACAGCAATTGGCCATGTGAGAATCCAGCACCTTAACCATTACACCATCTGCTGTTACCCAGACATCATAATTTTATAGATGAGGAAGCCAATAACAAGAGAAACAATGTGACTTGCCCAAGCCACAGAGCAAGCTATGACAGAGGAGAAACCAGAGTCCTAGCGCACGCTGCTGCCTTGTATGGAAAAAGAAGATAGTTTTTCCCTTGTGGCCTCCATTTTTCCCAATACAATAGGGTAGGGTAAGGTGAAACAAGATGAGATTTTTTTTTTCATTTCAGAATGACACTAGATGACTGGGTTAGATATTGAGTATAGTTTGTCCAATGACATTGGTACCCAGTTGAAAACATTGGGTTGTCAGAAAAGTCATGATGTATTTTTTTCTGTTTTTCTATGCAGAAATGCATCGTGGTTTTTCTGATGACCCAATAGATACCTTGTGAATTTTTAGTATAGGTGAATCAGCATGTATCCCCATTGTTTGGAACAGAGACTACATCTTGGTGTCTTAATGCAGTAAAGACTTCTTTCTCATGTGCTTCACTGTTAATGTAGGTAGGCAGGGGATTCTCTGCTCTACCCAGTCACTCAGCGACAGATTCCTTTCATTTAAGCTGTGCCATCTGTGTGGTAGCCACTAGCCACCCAGGGCAATTAAAATGAACTGAAATTAAATAAAATTTGAAATTCAGTTCTTCAGTCACAGTAGCAACATTTCCTGTGCTCAGTGAGCACATGGCTACCATGTTGGAGCAGAGACACAGAACGTTTCATCATGGCAGAAAGTTTTATTGGACAGTGCTGCTCTCTAGTGGACCTCGGGCATGCAGCCAGCAAGCAAAGATAAGTAAAAGCTTGAATGATGAGGCAAGAGGCTCTGGACCATGTCTAGAGAGGCTATGCAACACTTCTGTCCACACTCCACCGCCAGAGCTTGGTCACACAGCCTTGCCTGTCAGAGAGCCCGGGAAATGCAGCACAGCCATGTGCCTCAGAGGACAAGGACATGAGTTTACCGAGCATTTACATCTTGGCCACAGATCTAGCCTATCAAATTCCTAAAATAAAAACCTAATGTCCCAACTGAGCTTTGTAATAAAATCAGACTGATGATCCTAAAAGGAGAATATCTCCCCATAGACTTTTTTACATTTTAAACAAGGAAGAGTTAAGATGGTGGCCAGGATCATCCTCAGAGCCATATTTCCTGAAGGCATTTTCCTACCCACTTACTTTCCTCATTCTAAGCACTCCCAACTGCTCCTTTCACTCTCTGCTTCCTTTCTGCACCACCCCTTCCTTTATCCTGTGTAGAGATACTTGAATCAGCACTCAGAGGGGGAATCTTAGCTCTCATCTAATTTCTCTGTGTACCTACCTATCTGAAGCAAATACAGGTTGAGTATCCCTTATTCAAAATGCTTGAAACTAGAAGTGTTTTGGATTTTGGAATACTTTTATATGCATAATGAGATACCTTAGGAACCCAAATCTAAACATTCATTTGTGTTTCATATACATCTTATACACAGAACTTGAGGTAAATTCTATATCATATGTTTTTATTGCAGCAGTTTGGCTACATCCTGTGATGTGAGTTCAGGTGTGGAATTTTCCACTTACGATGTCATTTTGGCACTCAAAAAGTTTTGAATTTTGGAGCATTTTAGATGTCAGATTTTTGGATTAGGGATGCTCACTGTGTGTTTGAACTTGAGTGGTTCAATTCAATTCAACCACCTTTATTGGGATGGTACTATACACATAAGCCACATCCAGGAGAGGCTGCAGGCCATAAAGAAATAAAAGAGACAGTGTCTCAGAAACAGTCAGAAATAACTATCACACACTGAGATAAGATAAAAGCCCCCAAAGAAATTAAAAAAAAAAAAAAAAAACAACTAGGGGTTTAAAAGAATGATAGATAAGGCCAGCAGGTGGTGTGGTAGTTAAGGCACGGGACTCCCACATGGCTGACCACAGTTCAAGTCCCAGACCTAGCAGCTTGCTTTCTTACTTTCCCTCCACCACCCCCGTCTTTCTCTGGTGAACACATGTGCCCTATAGCAAATTAATAATAATAATAATAATAAAATGAAATAAAAAATTATCATATAAAAAAGAAGAAGGATAGATGACATCAGGTGAGCAAAGCAGAGAAAAACGCCATTGAAGAAAAGAAAACACTGGACTGGCCTATGCCTGGTGGTCAAGGGAACAACACCAGAGACAGATGCCCCACAAGATCAACCACATGGTTCAAATTCAGGCCTTGGGGCCTTGAAAAACACCAGGTGCATATGTGCGTGAGTGCCTGAAATCCTGACAGGATGAAGAAACAGAGGAGAAAGGATTGAAGTATGGCCATGCCCCATTGGGGAGCATTTTCTTCTTCTCCCTGTCTCTATTTCTCGGTCTCTCTCTGGTAAGCACATACACCCTATGGCAAATTGAAAATAGACAACAACAAAAAATATGACTTGGACTGTGAACACCGAGTCTGATCTCAACAAGCCTGGGGTGGTGGAGTGGAGATTCCAAGAAGTAGAGGCAGCTGACCTGGCCTGGCCCTTACCACATGATGGTTAGTTGTGTACCCAGAGTCAGTCTCTGGAGAGGAGTCACTTTCTCCAGCTTCTGTCTCACCTCCTGAGCCTCCTCCCCTTCCTCATGAGTTCCACATTATAACAGAGACCATCATTCCCTGTACCTGACTACCAAGGTATGACCACATCGTCTGGAACAGAGTATTTGGGCAATGGGCTGAACTAAAAGGATGGTGGGTTCACATCCTTGAAGGAATACTTGATTATAAAAGTACATTGGGAGGTGCTTTCAAATTTGATAGAAGATTATTACCACTGTCTGCTAGGGTATCTTCCCAGAGTAAAGTGGAAAATACAGTCATTGGTCAAGGAGTTCTACTAGACGATCCCTGGCATCACTTCCAACACTAAAATTTTAAGGCCCGTTGATTTCATCATCAGCAAGCTTCCTGAGCACCCTGGGTTTTTATCAAGTACTGGTCTTTTCACCTTAAATTCTCCCACTCCACTCCCATTGTCCTAGCCCTAGTTGCCATCATGGCCCACCTGAACTACTCACAGAACCTTAGCTGATCTCTCTGCTTCCACTGTTACCTGCTCTACAAGTACTTGTCCATCTGAAGCCAGAGGGACCTTTCTAAAAACCCATCAGTGATTTCCAGTTGCTCTGAAAATAAAATCTAAACTCAATACAGCCTACCAGCCCAACCAAGTTTCACGCTGCCTTTCTCCTTTGGACCAACTCAAGTCACTCTGGTTTCCTTTTCTTTTCTTTTTTTAAAATTTTTTGTTTGTTTGCTATAGAGCACATGTGCTCGCTGGAGAGAGACAAAGAAAGATAGTGAGAAATTACTGCCAGGGTGAGTGGCCATGCCGCAATCCTTTCTCTTCGGTTCTCCTCTCAGGATTTTGTGTATGCACGAGCACGTACCTGGCATGTTTCTCAAGCTGCTGGGTCCCAGACTGTGCAGTTGGCCATGTGGGTTCCAGCACTTTAACCACCATGCCACATGCTGGCCCCACAATGGTCTTCAAAACAGTTCCAAGAACACATCAAGGGTTTTCCCATCTCAAAGTCTCTGCAACTGCTGCTCCTCAGCCTGGAACACTCCTCCCCCCAATTTCCATGTGGTTAGCTCAGCTCAAAGATCACCATTTTATATGACCTCTAATTGCCTATCTTAAGTAGCCCAGTCCACAGCTACTGTCATTTCAGGGGTCTTCAAAATGTTCATTGAAAATGCATACCATGAAAAAAAACTATGCATGGATTTCAAAAACTTTTTACACCAAAATAAAATGACTCCATTTTACATGAACTTTTTAAAAGTCCTCTCATAGGATTTGCTGGAGTGACCCCAGTCTTCCCTTGTTCCATACTGTCCTTCCAGAGATCTCGCCCACTCTGACTTCAGCTCCCACCTCTTCACCCATTTGCACATTTCTGTGGTGGCACTCACCTCTCTACAGCAAGTTCCACATTCTCACCTAGCTCCTGGGAGTTATCACCTTCATGTCAGACTCAGGGGAAAAAAAAAAAATTCACCATCTTTTGCAAACCAGTTCCTATTCCTTTCTCCTTTATTTCTTCTAATCCTGCCAGCATCCTTCCAGTTTCCTAAACTTAAAATCTCACAGTCACCTTTAATTAATTCCTTAAATATAATTAATAACTAACTTTTCTGTACTATTGTTCAGCATATAAAGAGCTTTCGCATGTCATCTTACTAATCATTGAGGCTATCATTATTCTGTTAACAACTTTATTGAAGTACAGTTGAATTCAATATCAAACTATTACCAAAATCAAGAAACTGAACATATCATTTTCCTAAAAAGTTTCCTTTGTAATATCTCCCTCTTCCCTCCTCACTCACCATCTTATCCAAGCAATCACTGATATGCTTTCTACCTCTTCATATTACTGTGAATTTCCTAAATGTTTACCTAAGTAGAATCAGACATACAAGAGGCTTCAAGAAGTTCATGAAAAATGTGTATTATGAAAAAACTATGCATGGATTTCAATTTTTTTGCATCAAAAATAAACTTGTACTTCATTTTTCCACAAACTTTTAAAATTTGTCTAAGGATGCACATATTCATCATAGAGAGAGGGAGAGGTAGAAAACCCCCTCCAATGTGGCACAGTCACATGGCAATCCCTTTTCCTACATTTCTCCCTCCTTTCAGAATTTTGGGCACACATACACATACTCCTGGAGTGTTTCTCACAGTTCTCAAATACCCTAGTATTGTGAGGCTCCCAGGTCACAGGGGCTGGTGTTCGAACCATGTGGGCAGCCATGTGAGATCCAGTTCCCTTAACCACCAGGCCATTGGGATGGCCCTCTATAAACTTTTTAAAGTTTCTTTGTACATTTGTTTTTCTCTGGATTTTTTCAGTCATCATATTTATTTTGAGATTATTCCCATGCTACAGTTCATATCAATAGTACATTCCTTTTACTGCTGAGTAGTATTTCATTGTATTGATATACAATCTATTTACCCATTTATCTGTTAATGAATACTTGGACTGTTTGCAGTTGTTGACTACAGCAAATAAAGCTTCTACGTAGTTTCATCCCCAGACCCCTGGCCAGCAAGGGACCCTGAGGCAGGGCCAGTCTCTTGCCACAGCCCCAGCTCAAGCTCCCCCAACCCCAGAGACACCCCTCTCAGGAAGGATAGGCCTCAACTCTCCAGCAAAGCCCCAGTTCCATCTCCAGACCCCTGGCCAGCAAGGGACCCTGAGGCAGGGCCAGTCTCTGTTCACAGCCCCAGCTCCAGGTCCCCAAACCCCAGAGACAACCCTCTCAGGAAAGAAGGGAGCTTTTTTTTTTTCTTCTTTCTTTTGTTAATGTCCTACTCCTCCTTAGCCCACAGGACAGGCCTCAGCTCTCTAGCAGAACCCAGTTCCATCTCCAGACCCCTGGTGAGCATAGCACAAGACATTTTTCTTCATTCTCCTTCATACTCTTTTCTTCCCTCTTATATTGTCATTTCATCTTCATTCTTCACCCTCCCAGAGGGACTAGACAGATCTAGAATCACAGTTCTCAAATACCCTAATATTGTGAGGCTCCCAGGGATCCTCCCTTTTATTGAACCACCTGCTCCTCAGACACCTGAATAGAGGGCTCCTCCTGTGGACACCACATTGTTAAACACAGCAGAAGAGAGACTTCAGCACACATCAACCTACAGCAAAAGGGAAACACACTTGTTCCCAGTAGAAAAAAATATCCACCTAAAAGGTGCCCAAAAGTGAATACATGACCCAATGGCTATAAGTAGAAGAAGGGCCTCAGGTGTGAATAAACCAGAAAATATGTCTCCATCAAAAGAACACAATAACTCCCCTCCATTTCTAAAAATACAGGAAGTTACCAAAATGTCAGAGAAAGAATTTTGAACATTCATGGTGACAAAACTCTACGGGCTGGAACAGAAAAGAGACAATGAACTACAAGAGATTACAAAGTCCTTTCATGATATGAAAGAAGAAATGGACACTATAAGAAAGAATCAGATTTAACTATTAGAGATGAAGTCCATAATACAGGAAATCAACACTCTCTTGAAAGTATTAAAAGTCGATTAGACCATACCAAAGATCAAATCTCTGATGTAGAAAACCTCTGACCTAGAAAAAAATAAACATGAAAAAGAGAAGAAAAAAAAACCCACAGGGATAATACACAAGAAATACTAGATTCCATTAAACATCAAAACATCCAAATAATTGGTATCCCAGAAGGTAAAAAAGCTAAGAAGGGCATTGACATTTTATTCTGTGAAATCCTGTAAGAAAACTTCCCATGTCTAGAGAAGGACTCAAACATCCAGGCCCAAGAAACACAAAGGACCCCAAGTATAATCAACCCAAAAAGATCTTCCCCAAAGTACATCTTAGTCAGACTGGCCAAGACTACAGATAAAGACAAGATACTAAACCTGGCAAAAGAGAAATGACACGTGACTTACAAAGGTCATCCCATCAGGCTAACACCAGATCTTTCAATGGAAACAGTACAAGCAAGGAAAGAATGGGAAGACATATCGAAGCATTAAGAGAGAAACAGTTTTAACCAAGATTATTATATCCTGCAAGATTATCCTTCATATGGGAAAAAAAAAAGATTAAAATCTTCTCAGACAATGAAAACCTGAAAGAATTTGCCAACACCAGACCAGCTCTTTGAGAAACTCTGAAGAGAATACTGTTCCAGGAAAACTAAAAAACAAACAGCCAGAAATAAAGGAATAAAATACAGTCAAGACAATGGCCAATAACATTGAATCTTAAAGGATTAATTCTCCAATCAATAGACACAGACTGGCTGGATGGATAAAAAAACAGAAACCCTCTATCTATTGCCTACAAGAAATGTATCTCATAGATAAAAACATACATAGACTAAAAGTGAAGGGCTGGAAAAAGGTATTCCATACAAATGGGAACCAAAAAGGAGCTGGAGTCACAATACTAATTTCTGACAAAATAGGCTTTAAAACAAAAGCTGTTCAAAGAGACAAAGAAGGGCACTATATTGTAGTAAAAGGGTTAATCGATCAAGAAGATATAATGCTTATAAATATCTATGCACCTAAAACAGGAGCACCCAAATACATGAAGGAAAGACTGTTAAATCTAAAAGGAGAGAGAGACTGCAACACACTAATTGTTGGAGACCTCCTCTGGACAGATCATCTAGATAAAAAATAAGAAAAGAGACAAAGGATCTAAATGATACCATAAATCAAATGGACTTAACCGACATCTATAGAACTTTCCACCTGAAAACCATGAGGTACACTTTTTCTTGCCCCCACACAAAACCTTTTCGAAGATTGACCACATGATAGGGCACAAGAAGACAAGCCTCTACAGATTCAAAGGCATAGAAACTATATCCAGCATCTTCTCCGACCATGATGGAATTAAACTTGATTTTAATTTCAAGAGAAATCCTCAAAAATACACAAATACATGGAAACTAAATAACCTACTCCTGAATGACTTCACAACTACTAAAGAAATAAAGACTGAAATAAAAAAAATCATGGGCACTAATGACAATGAGGACATGAGTTTCCGTAATCTTTAGGACACTGCAAAAACAGTCATAAGAGGGAAGTTCAAAGCAATTAGTGCACATAAGAAGAAGATAGAAAGAAGGCAAATGGATCACCTAACATCACACCTCAGAGAATTGGAAAAGCAACAGAAAAACAAAAACAAAAACAAAACCTCCAGGAGATAGGAAATAACCGAGACTTGAGCAGAAATAAGTGAAGTAGAAAATAAATGAACTAGAGAGAGCGGGTCGTCTGACTTCTGAGCGGTTACTCTATATTCCCGAGCGACAAACTACACCACTAATGACACTTATTAAGAACAGAAGAGAAATGCACCAGGTAAATGAAATTTGCAATGAAACAGGCAATATAACAACAGACATAGTAGAAATACAAAACATCATTAAAGGATACTATGAAGAACTATATGTCAAGAAACAAGAAAATCTGGATGAGATCGACAAATTCCTGGATAGATAAAATCTACCAAGATTGAGCCAAGAGGACATAGAAAGTCTGAATAGGTCCATAACAAGCCAGGAGATTGAATCAGTAATAAATAACCTCCCAACAAAGGAAAGCCCTGGTCCTGATGGCTTCACCTCTGAATTCTACAAAACTTTAGAAGACTTAACCCCCATTCTACTCAAATTATTTCTAAAGTCTCAAAAGGGTGAATCACTCCCTAATTCATTCTATGAAGCCTCCATTACCATTATCCTTAAAACAGATAAGGACAGGACAAGGAAGGAAAACTATAGACCAATATCTCTGATAAATATAGACACAAAGATTCTCAACAAGATACCAGCAAATTATATCCAACAACTTATAAAAAAGATTATACATCATGACCAGGTAGGCTTTATTCCAGGAATGCAAGGTTGATACAACATAGGCAAAACCATAAAATATGTTAACAGAGAGAAAGATAAAAACCGTACGATCATATCAATTGATTCAGAAAAGCATTTGATAAGATGTAACATCCCTATATGATCAAGACTCTCAGCAAAATTGGCATAGAAGAGTCATTTCTCAACACAATAAAAGCTATCTATGAAAAACCCATAGCGAACATCATCCTACATGGAGAAAAGCTGAAAGCTGTTCCACTAAAATCTAGTATAAGACAAAGATACCCACTTTCTCCATTCCTTTTCAATACAGTGCTGGAAGTCCTCGCCAACACAATCAGAAAAGAGAATAAAATAAAAGGCACTCAAATAAGAAAGGAAGAGGTGAAATTGTCTATTTGCAGATGACATGATTGTATACATAGAAGACCCAACAGTATCCAAGAAAAAAATTCCTGCAAGTAATACATGAATACGTTACAGTTGCAGGATACAAAATCAACATACAGAAATCTATAGCATTTCTATATATGAGCAGCAGGCAGACTGAGATAAAACTGAAAAAGCAATTCCATTTACCATAGCCACAAAAAGTTTAAGATACCTAGGAATAAATCTAACCAAAGAAGTTAAAGACCTCCACAAAAAAAAAAAAAAAAAAAAAAAAAAAAAAAATTGAAAATGTCACAGAAAAGTAGAAAGACATCCCATGTTCCTGGTTTGGAAGAATTAATATAATCAAAATGGCAATTCTACCCAAATTAATCTACATATTTAATGTAATCCCAATAAAAGTATCAGAGACATGCTTCACAGATCTAGAAAAGTCAATCATAAAATTTGTCTGGAATCATAAAAGACCGTGTATTGCCAAAGCAATCCTGCACAAGAAGAGTGGAGTAGGTGGTATCTCACTCCCTAACCCAAAAGTATACTAAAGTATACTATAAAGCTGTGGTAATCAAAACAACATGGTATTGGCACAGAAACAGACAGGTGGACCAATGGAAAAAAAATAGAGTCCCAGAAATAAACTCCCAAACATACCGCCAACTGATTTTTGACAAAAGGTACCAGTCAATCCAGTGGTAAAAGGAAAACCTCTTTAGCAAATGGTGCTGGGAAAACTGGATATCCACCTGCAGAAAGATGAATCTTTACCCCTACCTCTCACCGTTGACAAAAATCAACTCAAAGTGGATCAAAGATCTAAACCTAAGACCTCAAACTATAAAACTGCTGCTGGAAAACACCAGGGAAACTCTGGGGGACATTGGGGCAGGCAAAGACTTCTTAAATAAGACCCTCAAAGCACAGTCAATAATCCCAAAAATAGACAAGTGGGATTACATCAGATCAAGAAGTTTCTGGATGGCAAAAGACACAGTAATGAATGTGAAATGACAGCCCTTACAATGGGAAAATATTTTTGTAAACTATGGGTCAGATAAGGGACTGATAACTAGAATACACAAGGAACTTAAGCAGCTGTCCCCAGAAAAAGACCACCAAACCTATTAAAAGATAGGAGGATGAACTGAAAAAACCACTCTCTAAGGATGGCATATAAATAGCCAAAAGGCATATGAAAAATATGCTCAACATTCCTCATTGTATGGGAGATGCAGATCAAAACTACAGTGAGATACCATCTAACCTAAGTTAGAATGACTAAGATTAATAAAACAAAAAATAATAAGTGCTAGCAGGAGTGTGGTGAAAGGGGAATTCTCTTACACTGCTGGTGGGAATGTAAATTGGTCCAGCCACTGTGGAAAACAATTTGGAGATTCCTCAGACATATACAAATAGAACTACCATATGACCCAGAAATCACACTCCTTGGTATCTACCCAAAGGACAGATAAATTCTTAATCAGAAAAGTGCTTACACATCAATGTTTATTATGGCACTATTCACAACTTCTAAGACATGGAACCAACCCAGATGCCCACGAACAGATGAATGGATTGAAAAACTGTGGCACATATACTCTACGGAATACTACTTAACCATTAAAAAAAAAAAAAAAAACAAGACTGGCTTTTGACAGAAAGAAGTTGAATATGGAAGATTTATGGAAGATTTACTGCTGAGTGAAGCAAGCCAGACTATGAAGGATAGACATTATATGTCTCCACTTAATATAAACCGAGTGTCTGTATTCTGTGACCAAAATTGAATGACTAAAGGATACAGAAACATAGTAAATGGTTGTGAATACCAGATAAAGTGTGGTAAGAGGGTAGGTGAAGGAGAAGAGTCTGAGGAAAGACATTAAGGAGAAAAATAGAGAGGCAAAGCATTTATGGGACAAAGAAATGGGTTATTATCTGTTGAAGATAACTTCATAGTACTATCAATTGGACTGGTGAGAAATGTATACATGTTGAAATATTCACTTTGCAAGCTAAATAACATGATTGATTGTGTAAAAGAAATTGAAATTTAAAAAATAAAAAAATAAGCTTCTATGAACATTCATGTAAAAGTTTTCATTTTTCAAAATGATTATACCATTTGATCTTCCCATCAGCAGAAGTTCCTTGACTTGATTATTGCTCCAATTTTCCAGATACTCACCAACACTTCATATCATCAGTCTTTTTCATTTTAGCCATTATTTTAGACACAATAGTTGTACATATTTATGAGGTACAGTATGGGGGTTTTTTGGTGCATAAATACGGGGTGTAATGGCCAATTCAGGGTAATTAGCATATGCATCATTTTAAACATTTATCATTAGGAACATTTAAAATTCCCTCTTCTAGCTAACTTGAAATATACAAAAAACTATTATTAACTATAGCCATGCTACTGTGCTACAGAATACTAGAATTTATCCCTTCTATCAAATTGTAATTTCATCTTTAACCAACATCTCCCTACCCCCAGGACCCACTAGTCTTCCCAGTCTCTAGTAACTACCACTCTACTGTCTCCTATGCAGCCGATTCTTTTAACTTCCACATATGCATGAAAATATAAAGAATTTCTCTTTCTGCACTTGGCTTATTTAATTTAATATTATAGCCTCAGGACTCACTCATGTTGCCTTAAATGACAGGATTTCATTCTTTATTTTCTTTTATTTATTTTTAAAGAATTATTTATTGAATTTTATTTATTAATATTATTCTTTTAATTCACCAGAGAGAAACAGACAGAGAGAAAATGAGAACACAAGCCACCAGGTCTGAGACTTGAACTACAGTTAGCTATGTCGAAGTCCAGAGCCCTAACCACAATGCCACCTGCTAGCCCCAGGATTTCATTCCTTTTAATGGCTGACTAGTATTCATGTGTGTGTGTGTGTGTGTGTGTGTGTTGTGTATTACATCTTCCTATCTATTCATCTAGTGATGAACACTTAGGTTGATTTCATATTTTAGGTATTGTGAATAGGGCTTCAATAAACATGAGAGAGAAGGTATTTGACATATTGATTTTATTTTCTTTCCTTTGGATATTTCACTCAGTAGTTGAATTAATGGATCATAAGATAGTTCAATTTGTAGTTTTCGAGGAATCTCCATACTGACTTCCATAATGGCTCTACTAGTTTACATTGCCACCAACAGTATCTAAGAGCTCCCTCTCTCCACATCCTTGCCAGCATTTGTATTCTGCCTTTTTGATAACAGCCATTCCAACTGGGTGAGTTGTCACCTCACTGTGGTTTGGATTTGTATTTCTCTAATAATTAGTGGTGTTGTATATTTTTCCATATTTGTTGGCCATTTGTATGTCTTCTTTTGAGAAATGTCTATTAAGAGCAAATCTATTTTTTTTAGAGTTTTTTGTTTGTTTTGAGGCTTTTGCTGTAGGCCGTGAGTGCTTGCCAGAGAAACAGAGAGATAGAAAGTGGGATATCACTCCCTGGGAGGATGGCTGCACCACAATCCCTTGTCCTCCATCCTCCTTGTGGGGTTTGGGTCAAGCACATATATGTGCCCAGTGTGAGTTTCAAGCCTTTGGGTCCAAGAGTTGAACCATGGTTGACCATGTGGGAGTTCGGCATCTTAACCAGTACGCTACCTGCTGGCCCCCTAGATCAAATCTTAATTGTCATCTGAACTATCAAAATAATGGTCTCCTAAGTGACAAAAAAATGTGTGAGTTTCACTTATCTATATGTTCCTAGCAGTTCCAGGCACATTGTTGGGTTCAGTAAATACAAGGACACTGTACAGGAGAAGTACTATGGTATGAAAGGCTGGAGCCAGGCTGCCTGAGTGCAAATCCTGGTTCTGCAATTCACTGACCATATGACCTTAGGCAAGTCATTTAACCTCCTTGTGCCTTTATTTTATTTGCTATATAGAAGTCATATTACCAATCTCAAAGGATTCCTGTGATAGCTAAATGATGGAACACACGCAAAATACGTAGAACCGTGCCTGGCACACAGTAAGCTTGTGCAAGTGTTAGCTAGTGTTACGGACTTGAATTGAACTGGTCTCCCTGTTTTTGAGTTCCCCTCCCTTCAGTCTGTTCTCTAAAAGACACTCTTTCAAAACATGCTCAATAAAATCCAAGTTTTATCCTATTACACACCTGCTATAAAACCTTTTACGGCTCTCCATATAACCTCCAAAGTGCTCCCACGCTCCAACCCCAACCCCCATGTCTAAACTCAGCCCCCCTCCACCACAACCACCACGTGAACCCTTTGCTCCAATAATATTGATTCATTTGCCAGCCACCAAGTCTGCCTTTCTGCTGGCCTTTGCTCACGTGATCATTTCCACTTAGCACTTCCCTCCATCCAAGTCCATCCCTAATCAAAATCCTATCCATCCTTAAGAAGTCCACTCAAGTTGCACCTCTCTTGTAAAGCCTAACCTGGTCACTCTAAAAAGACTCAGTCTTGGGGCCAGCAGGTGGTGGTGGTGGTTAAGGTGCTGGACTCCCACATGGCAGACCGCAGTTTGACTCCTAGACCCACTGAATTGCTTTCTCACTTCCCCCTTCTCTCGCTCACTCTCTCTATTTGGTCAAATTAAAAAACAGTAATAACAAATAAAATTAAAATAAAGAAATAAGAAAAAAAAAAAGAGGCTCAATTTCTATGTCCTCTCAAATCCCCCAGTGACAACTGTCCATGATTTCCATATGACCCCTGTTTGCTTCCTTTCTCAGTACTTGTTATCACAGACCTGTGCACCTGGAAGGCATTCAGTAAACATCTACTCAACAAACAAATACATGAATATGACTCAGAGGACTAGTGGAGACACTTAAGGCAAGGGACCAGAGTAAATTCTTTCCTTAGTTCTTCCTGAAAGAAGCTAAGCTTCTCATCTTGCACTGGTAGGAAGAAATGAGCCTCAAATAGCTACATTAGCCCTGACTGCCTCAGGGGTACAGAAGTAGCAAAGGCCATGAAACTCCAGTTGCCAGTTTCTGGGCTCTTGAACTCATCCAATTAACTCAGCCTCACTGAGTCGAAAGTGCCAAAGAGAAACAGAACATCCCACCAAATATAGAATCAGTCACCATCCTCCCCTGGAAATAGAAACTAGGAGACAGCAGAAGCTCAGGATGCATAGGAAGAGTGACATGATGTCAAAGGACTGGAACTGGTTCCCATCACTGTCTGCCTTGCAGCAAGCAAGAGAGGAGCCAGACAGTGGGAACCATTCCTCACCTTCTCCCAGCCCACGCTGCAGAGACCTTCCCAAAGGTGGGGAAACAGGGAACTCGAACAAAGGAAGGGATGACACAAGCCGCCCTAGCATGAGGTCCTCTTTGCCTCTGTCTCCTAGAGACCAAAGGAGGAAAAGAGAATTAAGACATAAAGACCTGTCCCTGCAGTTCTGTGCTGCTATCCTAGCTCAGGAAACATCTGGTGGGCCAATACTGTCATAGAATGCAGGGACAAGCCCAGCCCCTCTTCCCTTTGTCTTGTCTCTGCTTTTAAAAAGCATTTACCTCTTCCTGGGTGAGTAATCCTGGTCAGAGTTTATTTTAAAACAAACAACAGCAAAGGCGGCATCCTCGCAGATAGTGTGATTTGTAAAAATATCTCCAAACCCCACTCCCACTGTCCCAACCACTTTAGGTTTCTACCATGCAGTCTTCACACAGCTCCAGCATTTCCTGGCTCCATTCACTCAATGAATATTTATTGAGTGCCTTATGTGTGCCAAACTCTTGTACTAGAGATCAAAAGTGAGAAAATGCACACATAGTTTCTGCCCCAATAGATATTATTATCTGCAGGCAGAAGTAGACATTAAATAAGTAATTTATATTTGTACATAATAACATATATTGATTTATTGTACATTAAAGTTTAATGATGTAATAAATAATGTACACAATAAATTTGTAATTATACAGCATGATAAGTTCTAAGCAAGACAAGTACATGGTGCCATCAGAACATGCAACCAGAAAACTCGCCTCGTCTGGGGAATCAGGAAAGCCCTCCCAGAAGAGACGGGAAGGAAAACCAGTTCGCCATTCATGGAGAAGTGGAAGAGGAGCTGGGTGTTTGATGTCACTTCCCGGCTAGGTGATCAGAGGCATGTTGCTCTTAACTTCCCTGTGCCTCAGTTTCCCTACGAAAGGAGATCATCGTACTATTTGCTTCACAGAGCTGTTGTGAGGATTAAAATGTTAGGTCAACACATATCGTATGCATAAAATGATCAGAAGAGCTCCTGACAAGCTAAGCACCAGTGTTTGCAGTTATTGTGGTTGTTCCTGATCCTTCAGAAATCAAATCAAGTCAATCAGTCCCTTAACAGACCCCATCAGACCTGCCCCAGGGGCTTTGTTCAAGTCTCCATAATAGGACTTGTCTGTTCCCCTCAAACTCATTTGCATGTGCATGTTTTCTTGGCTGTCATGTTAGGTTCTAGAAAGGCTTGACTACTTCTGATATCCATCTTTGTATTCTGTGTCTCCACAATACCAATACAAAGTAAGTGCTGAATAAACATTTAAGGAACTAATGAATGAATGTCTTTTCAGTTTTACAGAGGTTTTTATCACAATTTCAGAACCAGACAAGCCTATTCATGAGCTATGAACCTAGCCTACAATAAATTCAACCTCTGATAAAACTTCTTTTGCAAGAGCTGCTTTTAATATTTATGCTCCAAGCTTGCACTGACAGACCTATAAGAAACAACTATCAACACATAAAATTCGATTAGGCTGTGGTCCCCATAGGGGCAAGGCCTGAGTCTTATCTGTCGTTTCACCCTTTGTTCATTGGTGCTGCTATAGCAAAAGTATCATAACCTGGGTGGCTTAGAAACAACAGAATTATATTTCGCATGTCTCTAGAGGCTGGAAAGTGCAAGACTGTTATGGTTTGAATGTATCCCCCAAACAGTCATATATTGGAATCTGGTGAGCCACATAGCAGTGTCGAGAAGACAGACACTTGAGCTGACTGTGGTCATTGACAGGTGAGGCTGTTGGAAAGTGATTAAGCATCAGAGTGGAGCTCCCATAATTGGACACTTGTGGATCTCTAAGTAGACAGACACTTAGACATCGACACACAAGCCCTTACCATGTGACACCCTGTCCCACTTCAGGACCCTCCCAATAAGACCTTCACCAGATAGGAAATCTTTAGCTTGGACTTCGAAAATTATGAGCTAAATTAACTCTATTCTTTTATAAATTACTCAGACTCAGGTATTTCTATTTTTATCAACACAACAGACTTCAATGGATTTGGTGTTGGGACAGGTCCCACTTTCTGGCTCACCAGTGGCACCTTTGCATTGTGTCTTTACTTGATGCCAGGGGCAAGAGAGCTCTCTGGGGTCTCTATTATAAGGCCACTAATTTCATTGTGGAGGGTTCCATCCTCATGACCTAATCACTCCTCAAAGGCCCCACCTCCTAATATGATCACATGGAGTGAGGTAAGTTCCAACATATGAATTTGAGGAGGGGACACTAACACTCAGTCCAGTGCACACGCCCAGTAATGGCCACGATAACCACAATCTGCACATCCTTACACACTTGTTAAACCAATTAACAAACTCCCACTGTGCTGTCCCCCATAGATAGGATCTGTTCACTGCATCTCTCAGAACCTTTCAGTCTCTCCATCTTTCTGTCTGGAAACTTTCTCTGGAGCAACTGTTTATCTTTCACCTTATGAAAATGTGCCACTTGTGACTAACTGTGCTTCTCTATTTATTCAGGCTACAAAGCAGCTCAGAGCCAAATTTGAAGTCCACTTGGTAACCGCAAAGGCATTTATGGCACTTAGTGTACCAGCTTGTTGTTTAGTTTGAACTGTGCTGTATTACTTTCCCTTCACCTAGTAATTCTTTCATGTCTTTTATATTTATCATTCAATATATGCAGAAGTACAAAAATTACACACATCGCTCAAAGTGTGTAAAAAATCTTTAAATATACCTTTGTTTATAAAACCAAATTCGATTTTATTATTGAGCCCTACATCCCTCTGGGTAATGGAGGGAAGGGAATTTAAACCCGATAGTTAAAGTTATTTAAGACTTAGCTGATTTAAAACAGCTTCTTTTAAATTATCTCAGTCTTTTAGAGGCAAAAAGGTAATCAATTCAAAGTTTAATTTCTTTTTTTTTTTTGAAAGAATTACAATTTTGACCAGAGAGAGAGAAAAAGAGAGAGAGCAAGCTGCCAGGTCCAGGACTCAAACCACGGTCAGTCATATGGGAGTCCAGTGACTTTAACCACTTTAACCAACTGCCAGACCCTCAAAGTTAAATTTTTACCTAATGTGTTTCTCCCACTTATTCTACTGAGCAAATGATGTTTGAGTTTTGGAGTTTTAAGTTGGTGAACTTAGGCATCTTGCTGGCATTGGAGAAGGGATTTCTAGGTTTTCATGAGTCTCCAGTGCAAGATGGCTGGTCTGGCCTAGCCCTGGGCAGTTGGAGCTCCTTAGATCTCTGGGTGTCATGCTTCAGGTTGGTACCAGGTGCTAAAAAATACTTCCAGTGGGAAGATCTCTACCTTTGAGTTCTATGTTTTAAAACTGTAGGATGGGGACCAGCAGTTAGCGTAATGGCTATGTTGCTGAACTCCCATGTAGCTGACCGTGGTTCGAGTGCCGGACCCAGTGGCTTAAACTCACGCCAGGCGGGTATGCATGCATGCCCAAGATCCCACGAGAAGAACGGAGGAGAAGGGACTGTGGTGTGGCCATCCCCCTTGGGGGGTGATTTCTCGCTTTCTATCTCTCTTTCTCTGTCTTTCTGGTGAGCGCACACACCCTGTAGCAAAAACCTCTCCAAATTAATTAATTTAAAAACTGTAGGATGAAGGACTAGAGAGTGGTACAACAGTAAGATGCAATCCCACATGGAAAGATTCCTGGTTCAAGTTTGGAGACCTCCCCAAGTAGGCGGGGCATGCACATGACCGTGATCCAGGGCTGGCTGAAGTTAGGGTTGGAGAGTGGTGTTCAGACTCTGATGGAGGTGGTCTCTCTCTCTCTCTCTCTCACCTTCTCTCTTTTCATGTCTCTTTTGTTCATGGAAGAAATAAATAAACTAAAAAAAAAAAAATACAGGACAATTTTTTATTCCACAACTTCACTTCAGAGAAAAGTCTATGATGTGGCCTTTTGAGCTTCACCAGTCCTAGAATGCCTTAGTTGACATGTAGAGAAATGCCTTCCCTCCCAGAGGACTCTGATTGACATCTGAAGCAAGGTTTAGGACACCACAGGCAACAGCTTTCTGCGACGGCCCAGTCAAACAGAGACTGAAGAATGCTGCCATTAAAAAGACTTGGTAGAAAGCCAGGTAATTTCTCAAGTTTTCAACCCCCACACTGTGTTTTGTGCAAGGCTTGAATTAGTGGAAATTTCCAAGCTAGAAATACCTTGGAGCCAACCAGCTTTGAAATGTTGACACGCAACTGTTCGCTGGTGCGCCTGCAGTCCTGCATCGTTCTGGGTGGAATGTCCCAAGCTGAACTGGTGGAGTCATGTAGACAAAGGGAGATGCTCTCTTCACAGCATGTGCCTCCACTCTTCCGGGAGGTGCTTCTTTCACAGAGTCATCATCTTTTAAAACTGTTGTTTAGTTTATTTCTCTCTCCATAAGAAGAGAGATATTAAGAGGGAGACAGAAAGAGAGACTCCCAACAGGATCACCTTGCTGCAATCCCCTCCACCCCCCAGTCTCAGTCAGCCCAGATCATGGGCATGTGCACAACCCTGGAATTTAGAGAAGAGAGATCTCAGGAAGTGAACCTGGGACCTTCCCAGGTATGTTCAGTTGCATTACCATTGCACCAGTTTCTGTCCCCTTTATCATCTCAAGAGATCATCATTAATTCAAATCCTAGCAGTAATCTTAAAAGAACCTACTGTGTGCCAAGTGTTTTGCATACATCATCTTTACTCCTTTAAGAATCTATAGGGAGTTGGAACCAGCAGATGGCATAACAGCTATGTCACTGGACTCCCATGTAGTTGATCATGATTTCAGTCCCGGACCCAGTGGCTTAAACTCACACCAGGTGCATGTGTGCATGTGCCCAAGATACTGAGAGGAGAATGGAGGAGAAGGGATTGCAGTGTGGCCATCTCCCCGGGGGTTGATTTCTTGCTTTCTGTCTCTCTGTCTCTCTCTGTCTTTCTGGTGAGCGTACATGCCCTATAGCAAAAACCTCTCAAAAAAAAAAAATATATGTATATATATGGAGGATATTATGAGAACCATTCTAGGGATGTGGAACTGAGTAATCTGACTTCAAAATCTGTGTTCATGGGACCAGCAGTTAGCGTAATGGCTGTGTCGCTGGACTCCCACGTAGTCAACCGCGGGTCGAGTCCTGGATCCGTTGGCTTAAACTCACGCTGGGCACATGTGCGTGCGTGCCCAAGATCCCAAGAGGAGACTGGAGGAGAAAGGATTGCGGCATGGCCATCCCCCCTGGGGGGTGATTTCTAACTTTCTGTCTCTCTGTCTCTCTCTCTGTCTGGCGAGCGCACACACCCTATAGCAAAAACAAAAAAAAAAAAAAAAAAAAAAAAACTCTCCAAAAAAAGAAAAAAAAAAATCTGTGTTCATTACCCAGCTGCCTCTAAGATCCTTCATTCCTCTCCTTTCTTGGAAAGTTATAAACAAATTCAGTGTAAATAAAGTCACTCGGGGGGCGGGGGTGATGCAGAGGGCTTTCTTCATTCAGTTTCTTTGAAATCAGTTCGTGGCCACTTACACTGATGCTGATGGTGAGTAAAATGCTACCACCTCTTCGCTGGTCCTGCCCTTACCCCCATCTGTTTTTCTCTGTCCTCACTAGATGGAAAAGGAAAATGTCAGATGTAAATTTTGAAAAACAGCTCTTACTGAAGCTCCATAAGGATGTCTGAATTGTTTCTGTTACACAACTGAATAACCTTCTCTAGCTTAAATTGATATACTTATTTCAAGCTAATTTGATTTTCAGCTGCTTTTATCATTTCTGATTCAGATGTCTTTAATAACTTTGGAGAAATCTTTTCAACAATAAGATTTGTACCCCAGGTTCTCTGTGGAAATAGTTTTCATTTGTCACCTAGTTATAAATACCCGCTTTCTGGTTATTCTGGTAGATCTGTGATGCATTTTCTTTTTGCCAAGTACTTCATAAGGCAATCTATCAAAAGCATTGGTAAGGTTATTCTGAAACCTATGTGAGAAATAAGGCATTATTTTCAAGGAAACCAGAATAAATTACAAGTAAATTGTTTTATTTCTCAAGGTTCTGGATCAGAATTCCATTCGTTGCATTTAAAAACGATTAAAATACAAAAGCTAATTTATGATCTCTTACCCGTCCCTTAGGAAACCATCTTTTATGTAGTCAACTAGTTACTATCTGTTATTTCCTTTCTCATTAAAATATAAACATTGTTATTAATACAGATCAAGTTGATCTGGAAAGCCTCAAGTTTTTATTTCTTTTTTATTTTTACTAATTTTGTCTGCACGTGTAAATTCTATCCCCTTTAAGATAAGAAATAGAGCAAGGTAGCATTGCACTCGAAAATATGTGTCCAGGTTTTGCAAGGTAGCATTGCACACGAAAATATGTGTCCAGGTGGTGCTGGGACAAATGGAGGAAAAAATTTCTGGGGCTCCAAATTGGAAAAAGAACATTTGAAAAGAGAGATGAGATAGCACAATTCAATCTTAAAAAGGATTTCTTAAACAGCACTTTGGATGAGGCACCAGACCAAAGCCTTTTGATGGATCTAAATTGGGCTAAGAATCTGCCTTGATCCTGATGAGCAATAGGATCCCTGAATGCATAAAGTGTGAACACAACATTGCTTTGAAGGCAACCCTCCAGAGTCAGGGGAGATGGGAGATGCAATTCTGTCCCAGGAAGCTGGGGTATCCAGGGTCCAATCTGGGCCTAGCCCTGAGGTAGTCCCCAAAGCAACTAGTAGTATGTTAGGCAGAGGACTTCCTCCAACAATACAGACACAGAATCACATAAGGGAGAAAGGAACAAATGTTAAGGGATGGCAACCTCCAAGCAATTGTCTCTTCAGTTATACAACTGAGATCAAAGTCTCTCAAATGGCAGTTGTGAAGAATACAGACCATACATACAGGTAGATGCCTGGCACAAAGTGGGTCTTCAAGGGATGGTAGCTACTCCTGTGTTCAGTATTGGTCTGTCATTTCTTCAGTTACCCAACATAAAGGCATACGCTTTCTCTTCCATTTTTGTGAGCAAAGCAACAAATAGGTTCAGAGAAGTGAAGCAAATTGTCTGTGGTTATACAGCAAAAAGGTGGCAGGCCCAGGGCTCACACTGCTGGTCCAGGCATGTGCAGTCTGCCACGCAGCCCTTCAAGGTGCCAGGATGCTCTCCTCTCCCACAATAGGTCCTGTGAAACCTCCGCTCACATGTCCTCACTGCAGACTGGACCTCCTCTTGACAGGTTAGTGGTTCATCTCTCAAGTTGTATAAAAGAGGGATAAATGAGGAAAGCAGAGGAAAATGACTAGATTACACTGAGAGCCCTTCCGGTCCTGCCTTGTAGTGCCCAAGTCTCATGCACCCTACAAACCACATGGATCCAGTCAGCTCTAGCACAGTGCAAGTCTTGAATGTCTGATAATAGAGACCATAGGAAATGAGAGTCCCTAAGAGAGAGGCTGCGACTGCAGAGGCAATGTACAGGGTACTTAGGTACTTTTCTCCAACACTAAAATGGAAGGTGCAAGAAGGGAATAGCTAGCTATTCAAAGAGGGCAGTCAAATGAGAACCAGGTCCCCAGTGGGAAGGTCCTTTGTCTAGAGGCACCACTCCCAGGTTCTACTCCATAGCATTTCTCCACCTCTCACCACCCTATGGACATGGAGTCAGAGTAACAAGGATACTTCCAGTTCACAGCCACTGGCAGGCCTTGGGTCTCTGCAAAGTCTCCACAGTTACAGCGGAATGTCCCCAAGAGCAATCCTGCATGTGCTCACAACTGGTTTCCAAAGGACACTTGCCCTGATATTCCTCTCCCATTCTGGCCCCCTCATCTACTTCTCTGGCCTTCTTACTTGGGAGGATGCCAGTGGCTGCAGCACCACCATCATCTGCCTCAAAAAACCACCCACTGTGGCCAGGTGCCTTCTCCTGCTAAGTGTCAGGAAGCCAGAGCAGGCCCATGGCCCCCAGTCACATGGAAGAAGCCCTCTCCTGTCCACCAAGGCAAACACAACTCCTTGAGCCTCTATCAGAGTCCTTTTTTCTACTGTCCACAGTCTGACTTTAAGGTAAAAAGGGAAAAGAGTGGCTCCCGAACTGTTCATCCCACCCCAGGTCTTCCCTCACTAATGTCTCAGTAGAACAAATCATGCCAGTAAGTGTAGCCGCTGCTGCCCACCCGAGCTTATCAGATTTTTTCTTTCTTTCTTTCTTTTTTTTTTTTTTTTTTTTTTTTTTTGCCATAGGCACATGTACTCACCAGAGAGACATAGAGAGAGATGGTGAGAGGGAAAGTAAGAAAAGAATTCCCAGGGGGATGGCCTTGCCGCAATCTCATCTCCTCCATTTTCCATTAGTCTAAGGATTGTGGGTTATAGTTAAGCTGATTAACACTCTCCTCTTGGTATTTTTGGACACACACACACTCTCTCTCTCTCACACACACACACACACGCACAATGATTTTCAAGCAGCCAGGTCCAGGAATCAAATCACAGTCAGCCATGTGGGAGTCCAGTGCCTTAACCATCACATCATCTGTTGGTCCCTTTCAGAATTTTTTTTAAGGAAAATTGTTTTATTTTATTCCAGTGTATGTATGCTACAGAGAAAGAGAGAGAAAGAAAGTCCCTTCCCCCCAAGAGGAATGGGGCCTGGTCACATTGCAATCCTTTTTCCTCCAATGTCCCATCCTGTTAGGCCCCAAGGCATGAGTGTGGTGCCCAGTATGTTGCCAGCAGGCCCAGGACTCACATCCTGGTGATCATGTTGGGTTCAGTTCACTCTGGGCTGCATCATGGGACTGGCCTAGTTCATCAGATTTGCCCTGCTGCTTCTGGACTCCAGGTCATTCTCAGGGCTGGTACTGCAGTCCCAACAGATGGCTGTCCTCACTGTTCTGCACAATGAACTTACCTCTCTAGAGCAAACGCTCAGTGCCTCTGCCCTACCATGAAGGAGTGAATGAGACCCCCAGGCCTCTCAAGCAAGTGGGGAGGCTCAGCTAAGGAACTTTCAAAAATGTGTGTGCAGAGGGAAGCCTGGGGAACCATGCATAATCCCAGTAGCCCTGGCAGCAAGAAGAATGTCCCAGACAGAGCAAGAAAGTCTTTCATCTGCTCTGTAGGGGCACTTGGCTGTCCCCACAGAGGCAGATGTCAGAGTCAGGCCAAGTGGACCTAGAAGCAGCTACTTCCCCTCTTTTTTGCCATAGGCACATGTACTCACCAGAGAGACATAGAGAGAGATGGTGAGAGGGAAAGTAAGAAATTAATTCCCAGGGGGATGGCCTTGCCGCAATCTCATCTCCTCCATTTTCCATTAGTCTAAGGATTGTGGGTTATAGTTAAGCTGATTAACACTCTCCTCTTGGTATTTTTGGACACACACACACTCTCTCTCTCACACACACACACACACACGCACAATGATTTTCAAGCAGCCAGGTCCAGGAATCAAATCACAGTCAGCCATGTGGGAGTCCAGTGCCTTAACCATCACATCATCTGTTGGTCCCTTTCAGAATTTTTTTTAAGGAAAATTGTTTTATTTTATTCCAGTGTATGTATGCTACAGAGAAAGAGAGAGAAAGAAAGTCCCTTCCCCCCAAGAGGAATGGGGCCTGGTCACATTGCAATCCTTTTTCCTCCAATGTCCCATCCTGTTAGGCCCCAAGGCATGAGTGTGGTGACCAGTATGTTGCCAGCAGGCACAGGACTCACATCCTGGTGATCATGTTGGGTTCAGTTCACTCTGGGCTGCATCATGGGACTGGCCTAGTTCATCAGATTTGCCCTGCTGCTTCTGGACTCCAGGTCATTCTCAGGGCTGGTACTGCAGTCCCAACAGATGGCTGTCCTCACTGTTCTGCACAATGAACTTACCTCTCTAGAGCAAACGCTCAGTGCCTCTGCCCTACCATGAAGGAGTGAATGAGACCCCCAGGCCTCTCAAGCAAGTGGGGAGGCTCAGCTAAGGAACTTTCAAAAATGTGTGTGCAGAGGGAAGCCTGGGGAACCATGCATAATCCCAGTAGCCCTGGCAGCAAGAAGAATGTCCCAGACAGAGCAAGAAAGTCTTTCATCTGCTCTGTAGGGGCACTTGGCTGTCCCCACAGAGGCAGATGTCAGAGTCAGGCCAAGTGGACCTAGAAGCAGCTACTTCCCCTCCTACACCTCATAGTCCCCTTGAGAGAAAAACATGCCCTGGGGCCTGAAGTCTTGTCCATTCCTTCACTCTGCTGCCCCATCTAGAACCCTGTCCCCTACACCACTACACTGATCCCCAGGGCACAGCTACTCCCAGATTGAAAGTCATCCTACTTCTCCTTGTCGAAATCTTCCACAACCATGAGTCCTCCTTCCATCCAACCCTGTGTCAACTCCATTCATCCCTGTTACTATATTTCTTCCCCAAGGCTGTATTCCTGTCTAACTCCTTCCCAATAAAGAGGAATGGGGCCTGGTCACATTGCAATCCTTTTTCCTCCAATGTCCCATCCTGTTAGGCCCCAAGGCATGAGTGTGGTGCCCAGTATGTTGCCAGCAGGCCCAGGACTCACATCCTGGTGATCATGTTGGGTTCAGTTCACTCTGGGCTGCATCATGGGACTGGCCTAGTTCATCAGATTTGCCCTGCTGCTTCTGGACTCCAGGTCATTCTCAGGGCTGGTACTGCAGTCCCAACAGATGGCTGTCCTCACTGTTCTGCACAATGAACTTACCTCTCTAGAGCAAACGCTCAGTGCCTCTGCCCTACCATGAAGGAGTGAATGAGACCCCCAGGCCTCTCAAGCAAGTGGGGAGGCTCAGCTAAGGAACTTTCAAAAATGTGTGTGCAGAGGGAAGCCTGGGGAACCATGCATAATCCCAGTAGCCCTGGCAGCAAGAAGAATGTCCCAGACAGAGCAAGAAAGTCTTTCATCTGCTCTGTAGGGGCACTTGGCTGTCCCCACAGAGGCAGATGTCAGAGTCAGGCCAAGTGGACCTAGAAGCAGCTACTTCCCCTCCTACACCTCATAGTCCCCTTGAGAGAAAAACATGCCCTGGGGCCTGAAGTCTTGTCCATTCCTTCACTCTGCTGCCCCATCTAGAACCCTGTCCCCTACACCACTACACTGATCCCCAGGGCACAGCTACTCCCAGATTGAAAGTCATCCTACTTCTCCTTGTCGAAATCTTCCACAACCATGAGTCCTCCTTCCATCCAACCCTGTGTCAACTCCATTCATCCCTGTTACTATATTTCTTCCCCAAGGCTGTATTCCTGTCTAACTCCTTCCCAATAAACTGTGTTGTCCCTGGCTCACCATGATTCACTATACAGAATGTTTGCTGAATGCCTGCCAGGTACCAGGTACCCCTCACTCACTCAGTATGAATCAGGGAGAAAATCAGAGATTCTTGCCCGCATAGAGCTCACATTCTAAGAAGAACAGATAATTAGCAATAGATGTAATGAATACGTTACAAAATACCCCGTAGTTGTTAAGTGCTATGGAAGAGGGAAAGCATGCAGCAGGACAGAGGGGCTTGGGAGTGTGGGATGCAGGAAAATTCCATGCAAGATGCAATAGTCAGGAGACTCAGATAAGGCAAAATCCGAACAAAAGTCTGAAGGAAGTGAGGAAGCTGACCAATTAAGTTCATGGGGGGAAACATTCTGGGCATTGCAGAATATCAGTGCAAAGGCTTCAGAAGAGCATGAGGGGGCCCGCCCTTCCCCCTGCTTCTGCCATCTCCCATCTCCTTGAACATCACTGTTAGGTTCGTCTTTCTGTTTCCTCCCATTCAGGAATTCACAAGGGCTGCCAGTTGAACAGAGGAGGGACCAAGTTCAGATTCTACCTCTGGTAAGGGGAGACACCCAACCTGGACCCACCTCTCCTACCTGCAGTGGACACCACTGGTGCTCTGCCCAGCTCACTCTCTCTCCACTCTGTGCACCAATCCAAAGCTTTGGGGTGCCTTGTTTCTGACAGCTGGCACCTGCAAACTTATTGAGAGCCCTGCCCTTAGGCCATTTGCTCCCCCTGCCCCTCCCTCCACCCACAGAGAGCCAGAGGTACCAAGGAGTCTATGCTTACAGCAACCCATGACCACTGCCTAAATGGGACTACGAAAGCTCAGATCCCTTGCTGAGGGGTTGATAAACCCTGGCATTGTCATTTATGCTCCAGAGCTCAAGAGATCAGGCAGAGGCTGGGATGTCACCTTGGCCTTCTCACCTTGTCCTGCTCACCTAGGTCCTTACCTCTCTCTCCTGGAAGTACTGCCTTAAGAAATTACTTCCAGTATAGCCTGGCTATTAGTCCCTTATTGAGGCATACTTTGCAAATATATTCTCCCATTCCAAGGGTTATAAATTCACTCTAATTATTGTTTCTTTTGCTGTGTAGAAGCTGTTTAATCTGATGTAACCCCACTGGTCTATTCTTGGGATTCTTGCCTATGTTTTGGGGATCTTGTTCAAGGAATCTTTGCCTACTCCTATGTCTCTAAGAGTTTGTCCTGTGTTTTCCACTAGCAGTTTTGTAGATTGAGGTCTTCAGTTTATATCTTTGATCCATTTTGAGTTGATTTTTGTTAATGGTGAGAGATAGGGGTCCAGTTTTGTCTTTCTGCAAGTGGATACCCAGTTTTTCCAGCACCGTTTGCTAAAGAGGTTTTCTTTTCCCCACTGGAT